>NC_133317.1:14478858-14547428 GCF_012295235.1 Primulina huaijiensis | reverse complement strand
ATTCGATTGCGTTTGTTTCCTTTTTCTCTTAGGGATCAAGCAAGAGGATGGCTCCAATCGCTTCCTTTGGGGAGTATCACTACATGGCAGGAGTTAGCAACCAAGTTTCTTGCTAAATATTTTCCACCTGCAAAGTCTGCACAGTTGAAAATTGAGATAAGCACTTTTAGGCAGACTGACTTTGAGCAATTATACGAGGCATGGGAACGGTATAAGGAGTTGTTAAGTAGGTGTCCAAACCATGGTTTTGAAGATTGGGTACAGATTGAATTGTTTTACAATGGTTTGAATGGACAAACAAGAGGCACTGTCGATGCAGCAGCTGGTGGCACGATATTTGCAACATCACCTGATCAAGCATATGATTTGCTTGAACAGATGACCATTAACAGTTATCAGTCGCCGTCTGAGAGGTCGGGAGTAAAGAAGCAAGCTGGAATTTATGCCATAGATCCTATTACATCACTCATCGCTCAAGTTTCAGCTTTAACAACTCAAATTGCAGCTATGAATAAGGCTAGTACATCAGAGGTTGAAAATGCATCGGTTGTTACTGAAGAACCACATATTCCTGATGAAGCTCATTATATCAACAATAGGAATTTTGGTGGCTACGGTGGATATCGAGGTAACCCTCCCCCTAACACTTCTCATCCTGGCTTGAAAAATCATGAAAATTTTTCTTATGCAAACAATAAGAATGTGTTGAATCCTCCCCCGGGGTTCAATACATCAAAAGGAGAGGGAAAGCCTTCGTTTGAGGATTTGGTAGGTACATTTGTGGCTGAATCTGGGAAGAGGATGGCTAGAACTGAGTCTCGGCTTGATAGCATGGAGACTCACATAGGAAACATGGGTGCTACGATGAAATCTTTGGAGACGCAAATTGGACAGTTGGCTAATGCTTTAAGAGATCAGAACAGGGGTCAATTTCCGAGTAATACGGAAGTTAATCCAAAAGAGCTGTGCAAGACAGTCACTTTGAGGAGCAGAAAAGAATTGGAGGTTCAAAGTCCCAAGAAGATGGTGGAAAGTGAGAAGTCCGTGGAAGATGTTGAGTTTGAGGTTATAACAGAGAAGAAAGTTGAGGACTCTAAGACAAAAGTTGTACAACCTCCTGCATTTAAGCCTACCATTCAATACCCTCAGAGGTTCAAAAAGAAGAGTTTAGATGATCAATTTGCAAAATTCCTTGAAATTTTTAAGAAGATACACATCAATATACCATTTGCTGATGCATTGGAGCAAATGCCCAACTATGCTAAGCTCATTAAAGATGTGATGTCTAAAAAGAAGAAGCTGCAAGAGTTTGAGACTGTGAAGCTTACTGAGGAGTGCAGTGCCATCCTACAAAAGAAACTACCACAAAAATTGAAAGATCCAAGGAGTTTTACTATTCCTTGTTTTATTGGTGGTTCTCATTGTAGTAAAGCTTTATGTGATTTAGGAGCAAGTATTAATTTGATGTCATTTTCTATTTTTAGGAAATTGGAGCTTGGAGAAGTTAAACCAACTACTATCACCCTACAGCTTGTAGACAGAAGTCTTAAGTATCCAAGTGGGATCGTCGAGGATGTATTGGTAAAAGTGGATAAGTTTATTTTTCCTGCAGACTTTGTGATTCTAGATATGGAAGAGGATAATGATGCTTCATTAATCCTTGGGAGACCGTTCCTGGCAACTGGACAGGCATTGATAGATGTGCATAAGGGTGAACTCACCTTGAGAGTTGGTGGAGAAGAAGTCATTTTTAATATCTATCATGCCATGAATGGATCAAATGAGGTAAGTACTTGTAAAAGCATTGATGTTATAAACTCATTTGTATACTTTGACTGTGCAGGAACTAGGGACCCTTTGGAGAGTTGCTTGGTTGGAGCTGCTGAAGCTGTTAGTGAAGACGACTGGGAAGTGAAAGAGCAACTGGTGGCTCTTGAAGTATTTCATAAAGAAAAGAAAACGAATGTGTTGATTGAGGAGTTGAACGTCGACGAGAAAATAGAGGTAATATCACCCTCTCCTGATTTGAAGGAACTGCCAAGCCACCTATGTTATGCATTCTTAGGATAGAAGTCGACATATCCGGTAATCATATCTTCCTCCCTTACTATTGATGAAAAAGATAAATTATTGAGAGTATTGAGGGAATATAAAACTGCCTTGGGATGGTCGATTTCTGATATTAGGGGAATTAGGCCAACTATATGCATGCATAAAATTTTAATGGAGGAGTCATATACTCCTTATGTGGACCATCAGAGGAGATTAAATCCGGCAATGAAAGAAGTAGTGAAAAATGAGGTGCCTAAATTGTTGAATGCTGGTGTGATATATGCTATTTCTGATAGCAGTTGGGTGTCTCCTGTACAAGTACCGAAAAAGGGTGGAATAACTGTGGTTAAAAATGAACATGATGAACTGATATCTACTCGTACTATAACTGGTTGGCGAGTATGTATGGATTATAGAAAATTGAACAATGCCACCCGAAAAGATCATTTTCCATTGCCTTTTATTGATCAAATGCTAGATAGACTTGCTGGTTATTGTCATTATTGCTTCTTAGATGGTTATTCAGGTTATAACCAGATAGCTATAGCACCAGAGGATCAGGAAAAGACTACTTTTACGTGTCCCTATGGCACGTTCGCTTTTAGGAGAATGCCTTTTGGGCTATGCAATGCACAGGCCACTTTTCAGAGGTGTATGATGGCTATATTTGCAGACATGGTGGAGGAAATCATGGATGACTTCTCGGTATTTGGCTCCTCATTTGATCATTGTTTACATAACTTATCCCTTGTGGTGCAGAGATGCCAAGAAAAGAACCTAGTTCTTAATTGGGAAAAATGTCACTTTATGGTCCAAGAGAGCATTGTCCTGGGACATAAAGTATCATCTAAGGGATTAGAGGTGGATAGAGCCAAGGTGGTTGCAATTGAAAAACTTCCTCCACCAAAGAACATCAAAGGAATAAGGAGCTTTCTAGGACATGCGGGGTTTTATCGGAGATTTATTAAAGATTTTTCTAAGATCACTAAACCCTTATGTAATTTACTTGAAAAAGATTCCACATTCATATTTGATGATGATTGTTTGCAGGCTTTCGAGAAAATCAAGAGGGCATTGGTGACAGCACCAATCATGATAGTGCCGGACTGGAAGGAGCCCATTGAGCTTATGTGTGATGCAAGTGACTATGCCGTTGGTGCGGTATTGGGCCAAAGAAGAGAAAGGATGTTTAGGGCAATTTATTATGCAAGCCGTACTATGGATGCTGCGCAGCAAAATTACACCACGACTGAAAAGGAGATGCTTGCTGTAGTATTTGCCTTCGATTAATTCAGGCCATATCTGATCGGCACAAAGGTAATTGTTTTTGCTGACCATGCAGCCATTCGCTACCTATTTGCCAAGAAGGATGCGAAACCACGCTTGATAAGGTGGATACTTCTATTGCAAGAATTTGACTTTGAGATCAAAGATAAGAAGGGAAGAGAGAATCAAGTGGCTGACCACTTGTCAAGACTTGAGCTAGATGTTAGGAAAGAAGAAGGAGTAATACAGGAAACATTTCCGAATGAACAACTCTTCGAGGTAAGTTCAGTACTCCCTTGGTTCGCTGACATTGCGAATTTCTTGTCTTGTGGTATTCTTCCTCCAGATCTGAACCACCATCAGAAAAAGAAGTTCTTCCATGATATCAAATTTTTCTTCTGGGATGAACCTTGTGTGTATAAGAGATGTGCTGACCAAGTGATTAGGAGATGTGTTAACGGTGTCGAAGCACACCAAATTCTTGAGCTATGTCATTCATCCGCATACGGTGGACATTTTGGAGCTACACGAACTGCAGCTAAGGTATTGCAATCAGGTTTTTTCTGGCCGACTTTGTTTAAGGATAGCTATCCCTTAGTGAAATCATGTGATAGGTGCCAAAGGTTAGGAAACATCTCTAGGCGTCACGAATTGCCACTGACAAATATTTTGGAAGTGGAACTTCTTGATGTCTGGGGCATAGATTTCATGGGACCCTTTCCCCCTTCTTTTGGTCAATCTTATATATTATTAGCTGTAGATTATGTTTCGAAATGGGTGGAAGCAATCGCCACAAGTACTAATGATGCTCGTGTTGTAGTTAAGTTTGTGCACAAGAACATCTTCACCAGATTTGGAACACCGAGGGACATCATAACTGACGAAGGTACGCATTTTTGCAATAAAATTTTCACCTCACTTTTGGCTAAATACAGTGTGAAGCACAAAGTGGCACTAGCATATCATCCTCAGTCGAATGGACAAGCTGAAGTATCCAACCGGGAAATTAAGCAAATACTGGAAAAGACTGTCAATACAAACCGGGAGGATTGGGCAATGAAGTTGGATGATGCACTGTGGGCTTATCGGACCGCATTCAAGACGCCTATTGGACTGTCTCCCTATAGGTTGGTTTTTGGTAAAGCCTGTCACTTGCCACTAGAATTGGAGCATCGAGCTTTCTGGGCAGTTAAGAAGTTGAACTTTGACTTGAAAGCATCTGTCGAAGGCAGAAAACTACAGTTAAATGAAATGAATGAGTTCCGCAATGATGCATATGAAAATGCCAAGATTTACAAAGAACAGACCAAGAAGTGGCACGATAAACTCATTGTACAAAGGGAGCTAAAACCAGGACAACAAGTACTATTGTTCAATTCCCGTCTGAAGTTGTTTCCTGGTAAGCTAAAGTCGCGTTGGTCAGGGCCATTTGTTGTGGAAACGGTGTCTCCTTATGGGGCAATTGAGCTAAAATGCAATGATGGGAGGACCTTCAAGGTGAACGGACAGCGAGTCAAGCCATACTATGGGACTGAATTGAGGAATATCGACAATGTCAAGCTGAGCGAACCAAACTGATCAGACTAGTGACAGTCTGGCTGAAGACGTTAAACCAAGCGCTTATTGGGAGGCAACCCAAATTTGTGTTTCTCTATTATATTTCGTTTTCGGTCTTCTTTTTTATTCTTGTTTTATTGTTTTTGATTGTGTATTTTAATAGTATGTTCTTGTATCTTTCCAAAATTTTATGAATTAAAATGGTTTTCTTTTCAGGACTAAAAAAAAATTGGAGAGAAAAAATTTTCTGCCGAAGCAGTACCGCACCCGCAGTCCATGTTGCAGCGCACCCGCGGTTTCTTGGAATTACAAAATAAATTTTTTTGCCGAGAGCACTGCGCACCCGCGGTCTCTACACACCGCGCCCGCGTTAAATTTACAGTAGCAATAGTGCACCTGCGGTAAGTCTTGAGCGCACCCGCGGTCGCTGAACGTCGAAAACTAGTTAAATTCCAGTAGCCTCAGCGCACCCGCGCTACAAAAAGAACCGCACCCGCGGTCGATGAAAATCAAAGGTCACTGAATTGCCGAGAGCACACCGCACCCGCGGTCCTTGAACCCGCACCCGCGGTCGATGTTTTAAAAATCAGATTGGGGCAGAATTTAGACATTACCGAAGAACCCTTCTTCAATTTCTCTCCTCCATTTCGAATTTCATCTTCTCAAAACACACTCCACACTCAAGATTTGTTCTTCCAAGCACAAATTCTCCACTACACAACCAAATAGCTTCACTCATTCCATCAAATATCCCTTTCCTTTCAACAAAATCAACACCAAACCTAGGGTTTCAAAGGGGCTCGAAAATTTCTTCAAGTATTGAATGGAGCTTTGATTTTGTTCCACAAGAAACATTTAAACAATCAAGGTGAGCAAATCAATACTACATTTGCTTTAAATTCGAAATATTTGGTGTTATTGGATATGGAAGAAATTACATTTAGTGGAGTAAATTCTTGAAATTGTGGATTATATTGGTGTGAAAATTGTTGGAGTGTTGTTATTGTGGTAAATAAGTTTGGGGGAGTGAAGAATCATTTAATTTTGTGAATTGATTGAAGGGGAAGTTGTTGAACTCAAGGTGTTTGATAAAATTGCCTCCTAGAAAGAAACAAGCTAAGGGTGCATCATCATCTTCAAAATATGATGAAAACAAATTTTGGAACGAAATAGCTGAGGAAAATTATGGGAGAATTTTGAATAAAAGCATTATAAAAGAGAGGGGATTTAATTTGAGTTTTCCCCGGTCCGAAATTGGTTTAATGCTTACTGCTCGGCATTGGGAGGAGTTTGGCAGGCAGCCACAAGATGCTGTCATTTCATTGGTGAGAGAATTCTATGCTAACCTCAAGGTTAGGCATGAACAATTGAAGGTGTTGGTGCGAGGAAAAATAGTAGCCTTTGATGCACATACAATAAATACTTTATATGGCATCCCTCATATTATGCATGATGATTATGAAGAATACCGGGCTGAGCATGTTGATTATAATCATATTCTTCAAACAATTTGCATAGAAGGAGCTGAGTGGAGAATGAGGGATGAGGTGCATGTCAGCCTAGCCAAGTCTGATCTGAAAACTGTTGCCAAAGATTGGTATCATTTATTTCTGCTAGGATCAAGCCTACCGAACACACCACCACTGTCATCAAGGAGAGAGCTATCCTTACTTTTTGCATTATGACGGGAAGGTCAAATGATTTAGGGCAATTGCTCCAGAATTCGATGCTTGAATATGCAAATGGTAACTCTCCTAGTGGACTCCTCCACCCTTCTTTGATCACAGCATTATGCCAAAATGCGGGAGTGACTTAGGCTGTGAATGAAGAAATGTTGAAGCCGAAAAATGTCATTGTGGTAATTCAACCACATAGGGCAGTGAGAGGTGATCAAGCGGCGGCACGTCGAGCTGAAAGGGAATTTAACAGAAGAGCTGCACAAAGACGTGCCCATGTTTAAGCTCAAGAACCACAGCCACAACCACAACCGAAACCAGGAAATATGAGAGATAGGTTGACCCATTTGGAAGAGGAAATGCGAAATCAACGTCAAGACATGGATGCGTTTCGGTTTAGGACCGATACATTTATGGATTATATGTTGGATTTTACGTCTGTCTTGGCTCAGCAATTTCCAGCAGCCTCAACCTCTGGTAATCCATTTCCACCTCCTCCTCAGTGGCCACCCATATACCACCCGCCGGAGTTCCAACAACAGCCACCACAAGATGATGAAGATGATGACGATGGCAATGACTACTGACGGTCGTTGCCATAGGTATGTGTATTCCTCTAACTTTCATGCTTATTCACATCGAGGACGATGCACATGTTTTAGTTTGGGGGAGATATTGTTTATTTATTTTATTTTGTGTGTTTAATTTAGTTTTATTTGAGTGTTGTGTTTTCTTTAGTTTTATTTTGTGTGTTTTATTTTCTTTTGAGTTGTTTGCTTGTGTGTTTTTAGTGTTTTTAGTCATGAAATATTTTAATGGCCAATGATGAGAAAAGAAAAATTTTGCATTAAGAGGAAAAGTCATGCATTACGTTCATGTTAATCGATCAATTTGAAAAATTAAGAGAACAATCATGAGATTTTATAATTTTGAGACTTATAATTTCTATACAACTCTGTGATTTTCATTTGACATTGAAATAAATTTTTTCAAACAAATAGATGATTGAGGCAATCTTTGACTTTACTTGGGCCTATTTATATTGTTTATAAATATCCATTTGAAGCCCTGTTGAGCCTATATGAGAAAAGAATTGTGTTCTTCAATTTCTTGGAAGCCAAGCACTTTTCTTTTGAATATATATGTATTTGGTTGATGCATTGAGACACCATTTTTTCACGATAATTAGATTCTACTTTGTGTTGGTGAATTGAGATTTTGTCTAGAACTATCCAAACAACCCTCGAGACGAAATACGGACAATCTATGATTTAGGAATGATTTAGGTGATTTTTTTTCTTATCGATTGAGCCTTTCAAGCCACCAAATAAAAATGATTTATCATTTGTCACCTATTTGAAGCTTATATGAATTCGAATGGCACACGTAAAAATGTGTAAAAGACCCCCATTCGATGTTCTTTCAAATATCCCACATTTACCACCCTATTGAATATCTTAAACACTAATTTCATACCTTCTCAAGGGAGTAAGAATTCAAAGGATTAAAGAAATTGAATTTCTCCTACAAAAGCAAAAAAAATAATGAATGATTTTTCATTGAAGAGTTGGAGAAAAATGGGAGAAAAAGAGATGAAATGAAAAAAAAAATGGAGATAAAAGAAAAAGCGGAGTTTGCAAAAGAAATAAAATTCAACTTACTCCCTTATTTGAATTCCTAAACTTCATTTGTAGCCGTGAGCCAAGGCCTAACATTACAAGCATTGCAAATCCTATTGACCAAGTCATAGTTGTCCAATATACTAGTGGAGAGTGATTGGGAGGATCAAGCCTATGGACAGTCGATAAACACTTCCATTGAGTATGAATCTTGATCAATTTTAACACACACCTCATTGCATCAAATATTTATTGGGTATTCCTTTCTTGAATGAATATGCTTTGAACCAAATCTTTACCGGAAAATACCTCTTGATTTATGTTTGTAAAAATTGAAATAAATTGATAATGTTTTGAAACATGAGTTGAAGAGATTAGAAGTTAAAAAAAAATTTAACCAATTGCATGATTTTATCCGGATGAAAATTTGGTTGGATTGTTTTGATTTGTGAATGCATGAAGAGTTGGTTAATTTATCTTGAGGCCAAGTTATTTAAAATATTTCATGACTTATTTGTTTGTTTGTGTTGTTTTGTTTTGCTCGGGACTAGCAAAATATTAAGTTTGGGGGAGCTTGATAAGTGCAATTTATTGTACTTTTATTACTTGTTTTTAACTTAGAATTTTGTGATTCTTGAGCAGGTTTTATGTGATTTGTTGTTGTTTTTGTTGTTGTAGTTTGGAAACTTAGAATGAGAAATTGGAGTAGTAAAAGTGTTGAATTGGAAAGTGCAAAAGATGAAAATTTCCGAGAATAAACCGCACCCGCGCTAGAAATGGCACCGCACCCGCGGTCCATGAAAAGCAATTTTAGAAATTTCTGCCGAAGCAGTACCGCACCCGCGGTCCATGTTGCACCGCACCCGCGGTCTTCGTAGCTTGGAGATTAAAGTTTCCCCGAAACAAGACCGCACCCGCGGTCTGTGTTATAGCGCACCCGCGGTCGTTGACAGACAAAGTCCGGAAAATGCTGATTTTTGGTGTGCTGCGCATGGGAGTTGAGGACTTTTGTGTTTTTGCGTGCAAAGACTTGCCTAGGACTATTAAAGGCTTCTATTATTGACTATCTAGAGAAGGAAGGGAGCAAAGGAGAGGAGAGGAGGCTACAAAGAAGTTAAAAAAGCTCAAATTCATCATTCTGAGGGGATTTCTGGCACACTTTGGAGAGAAATAACCTGCACTCCACACTCTTGTTCTAAGTTCTTCTTTCTTTATTTTTATTTGATATGTCTTGTTTAAGATTCATGTGTTGTTGTGTTGTTTGTATTATTATTATGAACTAATTCTTGTGTCTAGAGGAAAGACGGAACAAAACTAGAAACCATGTGTTGGGATTTATGAATTATGCTATATAAGTTTTCGTTATTGTTCATTTGTATTTTTCCAATCTTAACGCTTTCATTTTGCTGGCCATATCTTGAATGATTCTTATGTTTATAAGTTATCACTTGGAAAAGGGATTTTATAAACAAGAAATGGAAAAATACATCGATGGTATTTATAGAGTTCGGGAGGACATATATTGCTATTGAAGCCATTAAGAGAAATTAGTGCTTATTGTGTTATTTAATTATAGATTGTTGACGGGGACGTTACAATCTTTTGTTAGATAATTAGTATCTACTTAGCAATAGGAAGATGAAGTAGAGAATTTAGAATTCTTGGCTTATGAATAAGAATGACATTTATAATATAGCTACACAAAATAACACATGGTGGATAGTTGCATGAAATCGGACCTCTAGATCTTTTATTTTATTGTTATTTGCACAAGTTTGTTGTGATATTTTATTTAAATCCTTTGTCAATTTAGTTATTCTCGCAAACAAATCATTTAATCGATTTTTCTAAATAAAATTGAGACTATTTTAATTACAAGCATTAATATACATTTATATATATACTCCTCGTGGGATCGACACTTGTACTCAAAAATACATTTTATTATAACTTGACGTTGTGCACTTGCAAGCAATTAAGAAAACATGCAACACTAGTATCTGCGATGTGAGTACCATGTTTCATTGGTAGGGGACATTGTGTTGTCCGAGCATGCAGCTAGGTGCTCCTGTTAGAGTGCACTGAACAACCCTCCATAAAGGACTTTCCAAGTGGTTCTCACTTATCGAGTGGAAAAGTCCTAGTTTATGGTTGTACACCATTAGTCCTTATGACCCGGGACAACATTGAGACTCTATGTGCTAGCATTACACTTTAACTTGTTTACCGACTCATATGGGGTCATCAGGTGGCAAGGTTGGGTGTTTTGTCGAAACATATAAGAGTCGATGCATTGTAGTCTGGGATTCACCGCTTACCTTCGGGTATGGATATCCTTTGTGTATGTAGTATGAAATCTCTGTTCAGAGTATGATGGTAATTATGAAAGGGGTTTCATAGATTACACCATCGATGCAACTACGACATGACACATAGTATCGATTCATTGACAACTCTCGATATACCAATGGTTGTCGAATCGGTCGGGATATATGAGATGAAGGGACCGTACTGTACGCTAACCATAATTGAATGGTTCTCGCAGGCACTATCATTTGATACCTAGGGAATCATGTAAGCGATGCTGCTAGGCGTTTAACATGATTGGTTGGGTACTATCAGACTTGAGTTCTGACGTTCTTATTATCAAGGAGTTGATAAGTAAGAATGGAGCAATTGGGGTATGCTCAAATAAAGACATGTTTAGTCCGAATCACATGGAGATGTGAACCCACGACTAGTTGTATCAATGAACCATTGAGGGCCACACAAGTACTAACTTTCTAGATCCCGTTGAGAAGTAAAATAGTTCAATGTGTTGAATGGCTTATAAAGGAGTTTATAAGCGTAAGGAAAAATAGAAGTATGACTTCTATAAGGGGAATGTGACTTTTAATTTGTGGAAGTGTTCCTAAATTAAAAGTTGGCCAAATAAATAATGTATTTGAAAATTGTGATTTTCATAAACATTATTATGGACTAAATAAAATTAATTCAAGAGTTGAATTAATTAAACACTAGTGGACCTAGTAGAGTCCAAATAATTAAATTAATTCAAGTGTTAAATTAATTAAATAACATTGGGCCTTGTAGAACCAAATTGTAAATAATTCCTAAACTAGTGGGCTAGAGTTAAATCAATTAAAGTTTAAATGATCTCAAATGTGTTTGCGACATTTAAATAAAAGTTCATGGGCTTTGTAATTGTTACAAACCCAAATAGATTGCATGCATGGGAGATGAAAGGTTGGGAGACAAGACAAAGGGGATTTTTGCTGCCCATTTTAGGCAGCTCGGGCTGCCCGAGGGGCTGCCCATTTCGGGCAGCAAGGGCAGCCCGAGGGGCTGCCCGAACCCCTCTATTAAAAATTAAATAAAAAAAATTTTTGAGCTCCGGCGACGGCGACGGCGATGACGACTAGGGTTTCCAAAAGTGTTTTGAATTATCTAAGTGTCATGGGCCTTGAAGTTGTTGGGTCATTAGATGGCTAACGAATTTGTGAAATTTACAAATCGTGAGAGCATTAATATCAGACATATCAAACATGTCCACTCCCACTAACTTGTCCATCCTTCTTAGGGAAATATGTCCTAATCGAGCATGCCATAATTGTGCCGAATTTAGATTATCTTGTTTTCGCTTGTTTGTTGTTGTTATTGCTTGGACATTGTTTAGTGGAATATTTTTCAATTTTAAGTTATAGAGATCGTTTTCAAGTTCTCCAGTACCAATTAAACATTCATTCTTGTAAATGTTGCAAACATCTTTGCTAAATAAACAAGAAAATCCATCTTTATCAAGCATAGAAATGGAAACAATGTTTTTTTACCAAATCCGGTACAAACAAAACATCTCTCAAAATCAACTTAAAATCATTGTTCAATAACAAGTAAACATCTCCCACGGCCTTGGCAGCAACTCTTGCTCCATTGCCCATCCTCAAGAAGGTCTCACCTTCCCTAAGCCTCCTACTTCTTCCCATCACCTGCAAATCATTACAGAGATGTGAGCCACAGCCGGTATCTAATACCCAAGAAGTAGAGTTAATTGAAATATTTATTTCAATATAGAACATACCGTTTCCAGAACTCTTCTGGGCAAGATATTCCCTACAGTTATGCCTCCAATGTCCAGGCTTCTTGCAGTGATGACAGATGTCAACAGTCTTGTCAGCCTTCACAGGTGTGGCTGCCACAGCGGGACTCGGAGTCTGCCTCTTCAAGGGCACGTTCTTCTTGGGACGTTGGAAAGAACGCTTCTTTCCCTTCCCACGTGGATCAATCTTCGTGCCAGATGAAGAACCCACAAAAAGAACCGACTGCTCTTTCTTGATGGTGGACTCAAAGGTAACAAGCATATTCACCAACTCCTCAAGGGTTGGTTCCATCTTGTTTATATTGAAATTCACCACAAAAGGATCAAATGAGCTAGGCAGCGATAAGAGCAACACGTCAGTGGTCAACTCCGAAGGCAACATCAGATCCATGCCAACGAGCTTGTCCATGAGCCCAATCACCTTTAGGCCATGCTCATGGACCGAGGCCCCATCTCGCATGCGCAAAGTGATCAACTCCTTGACAGTAGCATGCCTAAGAGGACGTGTTTGTTCTCCAAAGAGCTCCTTGAGATGCAAATGAATGTCAGCAGCACTCTTTACATCCTAAAAACGTCTCTGCAGCTCATCATTCATAGAAGCCTGCATATAACACCTGGCTTTCAAGTCATGGTCACACCATTCCTTGTAAGTCTGCATTTCCTCAGGAGTGCAGTCAGTCGGAGCCTCAACAGGGGGCGACTCAGTCAGTGTATATGCAATCTTTTCCATATTCAAGACGGTTTTTAGATTCCTTAGCCAATTGAGGTAATTAGGTCCGGTTAAAATATGTTTGTCGAGTATAGCAGACAACGGATTGCGAATAGAAGACATTGTCAAATTTGTACTGAAAAGTAAAACAGATAAATGTAATTGACTATTTTAAAATATTTGGTAAGATATAAAGTATGGACTTTTACTTTATAAATATTTACTCGCACTGTTTTGACATCTTTCACTACCCTCTAGTGAAAACGGGAAACTCCTTTCCTCAGTAGGTACGTAAGGTCTAATTAGCGAATTATGATCCCGAATAATATCAGCCAATCATAATTCCTAAAAGGTAGTTTCNCCCCCCCCCCCCCCAATAATATGAGCCGAACCCGGAACACGGGTAGCGTTCATCATGCACCCCTTGTCGATGGAAGACATGGAAATTATATACAACTTTATAATTCCCCTTTTCGGGCTTGATATTAATTTTTAATCTTATTCAAAATGAGGGTTTTTTAATTTTGAAAGGTCTGTCTCATCATTAATTTTATTTAAAAGCTCGCCATGTTTGATCGTATGTTTGCCGGATTCATGCAACTTTGTTATTATCATAATAATAACGCACATACTCATTATTTATAACATATCATGCATATATTATAAACAGTAAACAAAACAAGGATGATCAATCGCCCCAAAACGAATGGCCCGTGTGAGCTAAACACGGCCCTAGGTCCAATCCTAGGGAAATGCATGGGATGCAAATGCAACTTTTACATAAGCTTCCAATATTTACATGTCTTCGATCTTCATAATCATCAAGGCCACCATCTTCCAATTTTGATATTCCACTACACTAATATTTACAAATAAATATCCATGGCAAATAGGGATACATCTCATGGGGTGGGAACGGGCCATAAACCAAGCCCATTTTATAAATTGATAATTATTACAATCATTCAACACAAAATATCCTAGCATACACCTAACAAATTGGGCTTGGGTTTTTGATCATCCTTCATGCATAATATCACATATCATACACCATCAATTAATTATCACAATAATCAATTGATCCAATATTATATATCTTGATCCAATCACTAACCGCCACGATTATAAACTAAATTAACAACGTATACAAACTCATTTGTCTACTTTCTAATTAATTTATTTATAACCGAATTTCTTGTAAATCACAATTTACTATAAATAATTAAAGTCCAACTTCAATTATTTATTTCATGAGAAAATATTTGCAACTTTTGTAAATTTAAACTTAAGAGCCCAAAAAAATCATTTTTTCACCAAAAGCTCCCTCCCACCATAGGGACGCTTCATCCCTCAGCATATAAATGGCGCACCTGGCCCGGTCGCCATCCCTCATCTGCAGATACTCAAAATTTAACTCTAGAGATCTAATCCATCCCTCTTCAACAAATGGATCGGTGGTACCCCCGAACTCCTTCGGGTTAAGCCTACGAAACTGCTCAAAAACATCAGTCTACTGGTGAGGTGCCTGCATGGCCTGCTCCATGAGCCTCGGTATCCCCTCAAGTACTCGGGTAGCTGAGTCTCCTGGTCGTGGTGGTAGAGGGCCCCTGCCACCCTCAGGGATATCATCGTGTCTGCCCGCGCCATGGGCTCGCGTCTGGGAGGCATATCTGAATATAGTCCAATTTAAAATGTAACCTCTCATGCAATTTATCTAGTTTTTAAAGCAGTAAATTCTTTACTAATAAAAGGAGTTAAGCATAAGCAGTAGATCATCATAAAGCGTAAATCGTGAAAACATGCAGGTGATAAAAGTAAATCATTTAAACATTTAAAACATAAAAGCTTACAGACTTGAGATTCTGAAGCCTAAGCGACAGAAGCTGGCCGTGGCACAACCCTGTACAAGACCATTGCTCTGATACCAACTGTAACGTCTACCGTTTTAAAAGTGCGAAAATATTTTTTTTTATAAAGGCTCGCATTTACAAAATAACATTTTAAATAATCGTATTTATTTGACCATAAAAGTAGCGCAGTTTAAAATACCCAACATCGTCCAAAATCAAACGTAAAAATCGGCGAGTAAAAATCGTAATATCACCAACGTATAAGAATGTTTAACTCCTCTCAAAACTCATAAATCAATATGTGGAAAATCATGCGGTCCTCGGATCGTGTCACTGCACCAGAGCTGCCTACTCAGAGTTCAGCACCTCAAGTCTCCTTAGCATCAAACTCACCTGCATCACACACGCCTAGTGAGTCTAAAGACTCAACACACATGTACCAGTAATAACAAGTACATATACATAACAAACAGCAGTCAAAAATAGCATAATCAACATACATTTCATGTCTGCAGTAAAATGGTATGCGTAAACGTGTCCTGTCAAAACGTGGTAATAATCATAGCATGTATCATCGTGTCAACATATACGTGTTAATTTTTTTAATTTGAATTTCGTTCATTAGCTGTGACATTCGTATCATCATGTCAGTCGATGGATCCATCTACGTGTAACCGCGGTATCCGGCGGCGAGGCTATCAGCTACTGCATTACCCGTCGACTGAGTCTCGGCCTACATGTCATCGTGTTAGTCACAACTAAATCACTTCCTTCAAAATCTGTCATCATAATCACTACTTAAATAAAAGCATGCATATACATAATTTTTTCCTTTAAACCAAGCATGTAACGTCTTTATCGTAATTCCATAAAAATCATGAACATGACGCATAAACATTTAAATCATGATAAATTCGTGCTCAGGGCGCTGTCGTGACCAAAATCTCACCTGGGTGCAAAATGACCATTTTGCCCCTGGAAACCCAAAAATTACCGTTTTACCTCTGAACCTCTAAAATTAACCCGAAACTTGCCAAACTCCTTAAAATGTCCCAAAACATATTTAAAAGCATTCTTAGACGTAAACTTGAGTCCAATACCAAACTTACGTGATTCGTTTTGAAACTCGGACCGGGGTCATGGTTTTAATTTGAATCGACTCGAAACTTAACCAAATTACTCCCAACTTTTCTTCACACTTAATAAGCATCTACATTGCCTTAAATTAATCAAGATTAGAGACCCTAACCCCTCGGCCAAGACCCAAAAGCTTTTGTACCCTTCACCATAGACCCACTCGAACTCTAAGCTCACCGCCTTCCCACGATTTCGCTCTTAATCCACCACCAAGCGAACCAGGTCCTGACTCACCCCTCCTAGACCACCCTAGGACTCTACTGGACTGAACAAGCCCAAGGATTCAGCCCCATGCAGCCTACGCACTAAGCACACACGCTAGGGCCCAAAGCACGACAAAAGCAACTCCTTTGCACTCGGTGCGTGCGTGTTGTTCAAGGTTCAAACCAGCAGTGTGAGGGCCCTTCCAAGTCATGGTTTGGACCTGTCAGAAGCAGGTCCATGGCCTGGAATTACTCGGACACCAACGATTTCCCCCTTACACTCGATCAACCCAAACCGAGCCCCACACGATACCCCCTCGATCTTCAACCTAGTACTGTCCTCCGTCGGTTCCACCTTAGTGACAATGTCATTCTTAGCTCCCAAACCCTACAGCAAAACCTCGGGACAGCTTCCCTTACAAACCATCAAGAAAACCGTGAGCAGCAATGCAAGAAAGAAAGCAATAATCTCAAGCAAACCGAAAATCCTACATGCTAGGAATTGGATCGAGAATTTCACATAATAATTAGCACACATCAGTATGTATATGGCATGTAAAATGCAAAACAAAAGTACGTGGCATGCCTGGTGTTATTTTTTTTTTTGAACAAACGATGCAATAGATCACACGGCTGAAGGGAATTCTAGCTTGAATGGAAATGGAGGCACCGAATTCTTGCAGCAGCAAATCACGAGGAGGTTTGTGAGCGGAGAGGGGGTGGGCGGATGAGTGGAGAGTGATTAGGTTTAGGTTAATTGAGGTTTAAGTGTTAATTAAATAATATAATAACTCTAATGGGCCAATAATTAACATTTAAAAGTTTAACAAAAGTTTTAAGCCCAATAAACTTAAAAGTAGGACATTAGGTCCAAACACACTCCCAAAAAATATTTTGTGTTGGAAAGTTTTTGAAAATATTAGCCGAACCCTCAAAAAGTCCCCCGATTCGATAAAATTTGAATACCGAATAAAAATAAAATCACGTGGGTAAAAATACCCAATAAAATCCCTTTTTTGAAAAATACCATAAAAACAGCTTATATTAATTAATAAAAATTAATCATGTGATAAAAATAATTTTCTTGATAATTCTCCGGTCTCCGTTCCTCGTTCAAGCGCGAAATGCATCTAGAAACTATAATGCATGACCTTTTAAAAATTTCATGAAATAAATCCTATCATGCATGAATTATGCATAAAATGCATAAAAATAATTAAACACATATAATTTAAAATAAAACCTTAGATTGCATGCATTTAGGTTACGTGAATTAAATTCCTGGACCTTACATACGTGATCCCATGTTTTTCTTGGTTTATTATTGTACATTAGGGAGGACAATGCACGTACTTAAGTTTCGAGTGGTTGTGAATTTGCTTTACTTGTTTGAGTTATTTTTGAGGACTGCTTGATCAGTTATTTCCTACACAGTAGTTAAGGTGTTTTAATTTCGTAGCGAGTTTAGTCAAGTCCTTATGGTAAAAAAAAATCATTTTAATTATTGCATGCTAGAGTCGTTGAAAAGAGTCATGGATAAGTCATTATGTGGCCGATGATGAGAATGAAGTTGGGGTTCTGAAGCATATATGTGTTCATGATAACTTTGGAGTCACATCTCTTGCACTGTCATGTTTGTTGATACTATCGATGCTTAAAGACAATTTACGTGTCTGTGATGCTAATTAGACAGTGGAAATCTTGATTTTTAGTGATTCTCGCATGACATTCACTGACAATTTTGCAAACACAGAGATGATCTAGGCAATTTTTTTCAGTATCTTTGGGCATGTTTTCATTATTTATTATCGATTGTTAGCTCATTGAGCCTCAAGTTGTGTGAGATGCTTGAATTTTTTTTGTGTACATACCACAGACATCATTTTGGTTGAACAATGCATATGATTGGTTTGTTTGAGATAACTAACTTGCTTGAACACTTTTCGAGGCGAAATACGGATAATATGTGACATATGAATGATTTAGGAAATTTTTGGGACCTTTCGAGCCTACCAAATGAAAATGAAATATACCTAGTGTAACGCCCCGAAAATTTAAAGGTCCACGCGAACCACATGCATGCAATTATTAAATTCTTTTGTATGTTAAGTAAATGTTTTAATTGCATAAATTAATTATGTTGTGTATATTTGCATGTTTAAAATATACTTTTCTACATTGTTGCATAAAAATGTATTTTTAAAGGTTATTCGAGTTACGATCGAGGAACGGACACCGAGGGCTTAAAAATAGAAAATGTTTTTGTTAAATAATTATTTATTTAAAATACGGTTGATGGTTTTTCTTATTTTTGAAAATAAGGGGTTTTGAGGTGATTTTATACGCGGGGACGTAAATTTTATCGGTCTTGGTTTTTCAACAAAAATACGAACTTCTTGACAACCCGACTAATAAATTCACAATCTTATTTTAACAAAACTATTTTTATATTTTTAATTAAAGTCTAATCAAGCACTATTGGGCCTATTTATCTACCTAATAGGCCTAAAGCCTTGCTTAGAGATTTGATTAGTATTTAAAATGTTAAACACCCCAAACCCTTCCCACTACCACACGCCTCAAATCAGAATTTTATCTCCCAAACCCCACCAAATACACGGCACCCAACACCACAATTTAAAGAAGAAATAATTGAGAAAGCTTAAGGAGAATTCAAGCCAAAGTCCTCGCCCCGTTCTTCGCAAATCGTCAACGGTTTTTCGTGCGTTTAAAACGCAAAAGCACGCCATATTCTCCTCTTACTCATCATCACACCATAGTAATTGTTTATGCATAATTTTTAAAGAAAAACATAGCACGCAGGTTGAATTTTCGTAACTACATGCCTATGTGTTCCAAACTTGTGTTTTTTATTTCCAAAATCATGTTTTATATGTGTTAAAGGGGCTGCCGTGATTAGGAGAGGGTTAAGGGATGTTTTTACATGTTTTATAAGTCCTTAATCACCCCAATACGCTGCAAACATGAAGAGAAATAAGCTGAAACCGTAGGGATAAAATCAAAAGTAGGAACCGTGAGTGGGGTTGGCTTGTACAAGATGCTATGGCTTGTTTCTTTGCATGGGCTGGTGGGGCTCGACCAGGGCTCGTCTAGGGTCAGGGGTGGTCTCGGTCCAGGGCTGGGTTAGGTCCTAGGGTGGCTAGGGTTCAAGTTCCAGGCTTGGGGAAGGAGCACACCCGAAGTGGGACTCCTCCCAAATTCACGCGCAGAATCTGTTCGGGAGAGAAGACGGGCTCGCGGCTCGGTCTGGGGGCGAGCTAGTGGTTCATCAGGGTCCAAGGGTCATGGACAGTGGTCAGGCTAGGGGCTGGGGTGGCTGAGTCGCTGCTGGCTCGAACCAAGAGTGCAAACCGTGAGGATGACAGCAAGGGACGCGGAGGATGATGCTTCTGAATTCAGGAGCTTCGCTGCTGGGTTTAGGGGCTTGGGCTGGTCTGGGTTGAGTCTGGGCGTGGTCCAGGGATGGTCAGGGTTAGGTGGGTTCAGTGGTTAAGAGTTGGGAGAAGTCCTAGACTAGCTAGGGGTCCTTTTGTTCAAAAGAACTCACACATGCTCACGTGCAGAATGTTGGGCTAAGTTTCAGAAGTATTTTGTGCGAGCCAAGGCTGGTTTTTCGGGCTGGGCTTGCACAAGAGGGTCCTTAGATGGGTTGGCTAAGTTTTGGCTCAAGGTGGCTCGGACGTGGCTCGAGTAAATTAGGAGATGGCTTGGTGTGTTTGATAAAGGGTCAAAAACGAAAATTTAGGAACTAAAATTGAATCCATGGGTCCACGGGGGTGGCTCATGACTTGGAAGGGTAGAATAAATCTTAAAAATATTATGTTTAAAATTTGGGATCAAAATAACGAGTTTTGGATTTATTCGGGATTTAATCGCCGCACGAAAAGCTAATTAATGAGTTAATTAAAACGCATAGTTTTATGCTTTATAAAATTATGAAAAATTAGTGTTAAGCTTAAATAATTATTATAAGTCTATGTTTTTAATTTGGGAATTTTATATTAAGTTTGGTTTAATTCGGGATTAAAACGCATTAATACGTCACATTTAAAGATTAATTTAAAAGTCCTCGATTTAGGCTAAATAAAAATATGAGAAAATTCATGTAGGCTTAAATAACTATTTTGGACATGTTAGAGTCAATAAAATTAAGAAAACGTCAAAAACGTAAAATTATACGGCCAGGGGTAAAACGGTCTTTTCACACCTAAAAAGTAGTAAACGTCATGGCAGTGCCCTGAATGCTGTTTTATTTGTTAATATGATTATTTTCTATAGTTATGGATGCTTATGGAATTTTAAATGTTAAAATGATATTTTAAACGTTTATGGGATTTTATACGTTAAAATGATATTTTAAATGTTTAGGGAATTTTATATGTTTATGATTTAATATGTCAAAATGTTATTTTAAATATTTATGATTTTTATATGTTAAACTTTTATTTTAAATGGTTATGGATTTTTGATGTTAAAATGTTTATTGTAAAATGTTTATGGATGTTTACGATTTTACTATGTTAAATTATGATTTTTAAATGTCCATGGATTTTTATGATTTAAGATTGACATTTAAAAGACATGTTGCATGCTTGGTTTAAAAGAAAAACGTTATATACAGGTTTAATTTTTATAAAGTGATGATAATATGAAACGTTGAAGGAAGTGAAGTAATTGTGACTAATACAATGATATGTTGGAAATTTCGTGAGGGTTATGGTCCCAGTGTGAGCCCGACGATAGTGTTTCCTTGGATACGGATATGAATATGTATATGTATACGATGATATGTTAATACGTAAGGCCAAGGCCCAGTTGACCGGTGAGAGTGTTGCTGGTGTCCCCGCCGCCCAGTATTGTGGTTACATGTGGATGGATCCATCGTCCAACACGTAGACGTAGACGTAGACGTAGATGAACACGAAAGTCACAATTAATGATCTGAATTCAACGAAAAGAAAAAAGAATATGTATATGTTGATGATAATATGAATACGTATATGTTGATGATGATATGAATATGAATATGTTTATGATGGTATGAAAACGTTTATGTAAAAGTTTATGATAAAGTTTATGAAAATGGTTTTGTTTAAAGTTTCTGCATCTTCATGAAAACGATATTTTAAGTACAAGTATTTTTCATTGTTGTATGTGATTTTTATACGTATTATTTGGTATCAAGAATATGATGTGTTGAGTCTTTAGACTCACTAGGTGTGATTGATGCAGGTGGTTATGGAGGTCTTGATGGTTGACTTTGCTGGACTGATGGTGCACATAACCCGAGGACCGACGCTAGTTTTCCGCACTAGTTATGATTTATGATTTTAAGTGATGATAAAGATATTTTTATGACGATTTAATGAGGAGTGGTTTTTGAGAGGTTACAATATGGGCTATACTTTTCAAATAATGTTTTTAAGTTTGGTAAACGTTTGACGATTTAAACTATTTTCCTTTGAATTTTTAAATGTTAGTTGGATGTTTATTTTTAAAATGGTGACAAGATATTTTAAAGTATTTATATATGTATATTTTTAATTATGGAGATTAAAGAGAAAAAAAAATTCTAGCACGATTTAAGAAAAAGAAAAGCAGACGTTTCACCTAGTGTCCCATTTTAAGCATACTAAAAATCAAGTAGAGTGTATCAATGACATACAATTAGTCTTCACTTGTATATGTTCTATAACCCACAACAACTACTAAATGAAGCTTTAACACTTACTATCCTACCTAATTTTGAGAGAAATAAGTTAATTGGTGTTGAAATGATTCAACTACTCTTGAGAAGAAAAAGAAAAAAAAATGTGTATAAAGGAGTTGAAAAAGAAACAAAACAACAAAAAGAATTAATCAAAAGTGGTGAAGAAGAAAAATATGGGAAATAGAGGATGTGAATGATAAGAAAACAAGAAGTGGATGGTGAACTAAATGAGAATGAAAATGAGTAAAAATGATGAATTCAAATATTTTTCTCAAATTTTGATTTTCATGCCCTTTTATTGTAGTCGTGAGCCGTAGCCTAACGTTATAAGCCTACAAGACCTATTAATCTTGTCTCAATTATCCAATATACTAGTGGAGAAAAGTTGTTCAGCATTGTTTTTTTTTATAGAGTTCTTATTTTTATTTTGCTCGAGACTAACAAAATTTCAAATTTAGGGGGTTTAATAAGTGCAAGAATTGTTTTTGTGTCATGCATGAGATAAACCACTATTGGATGATTGATGACGATTAGGGACAATTTTGATGTCGAACGGTTGATGGACAAGAGCCGCATCGCCAAGGAAGCAGCGCCGCTGGCGCTACAGTGTGCGAGGGATACCTATTAAGGACAATTTTGATGTCGAACGGTTGATGGCCGAGAGCCGCATTGCCAAGGAAGTAGCGCCGCTATCACCTCCAAGCAACAAGCACCTAGACGCTGACCACCAGCGCTGCGGCACCTGAAATGCTGAGAAAAGAGCGCCTAGGCGCTGGACCACCAGCGCCGTGGCGCTAGGACCTGCAAAGACAAGACAAATGGGCTTCAACTCACGAGCCTAGACGAAAGATAAAAGAGGGAATAGGTTTCTGATGAAGGGAGAGCCGTTTTTGGTGAGAGACAGCAGCGAGAGACGAGAGCAGACGCTTGGAGACGATTTCGAGCGCAATGATTGATCACGAAGATGAAGAATGACGAATATGGGGACAGAGACGCCACTTCTGATTTGTCATCTAATCTTTCGCCATTTTATTTCTTGTGTGGAGATGTCTAGACTTTCAAACATTCGTTGTTTTTGTTTAGATTTCGTCATAAACTAACTTTTCTATTCTAGAGGATGACGTAGCTTTGTTGACACGATAATTCCAACTCAATTGTTTATATTATTGAATTCCTTTTTGTTTAATTGTGTTTTCTATTTCTAATCGCTTTCAATTTACTGGCCATAAATTGATTGTTATCTGATTAATTCTACAACTCGGGAGAGGGATTAAGATTATAGATCATTAGTATCAAATTGTTGAATATTTATATCGTTCGGAAGACATATAACTTTAGCGAGGCCTAGGTAAGATCATTGTTTGCTTATATCATTTAAACTTAGATTTTTATTATGAATGTTTGAATCGAAATTTGAATGATACAATTTATTCGTCACTTGGGAAAGGGAGAATAAAAAAATTAAGTGTTCTTAGCCATTAAATGACTGGAATTCATGAACAAATATGTTAGCCATCTAATGGCCCAAGAAAAGTCTTCCAACCTCTTTTTTATTCATCTTGGCCGAAACTTCCCTTAGTTTTTCTCTCCAATTTTTTTTCAAGGACCAAGAAAAGTCTTTCAACCTCTTTTTTATTCATCTTGGCCGAAACTTCCCTTAGTTTTTCTCTCCAATTTTTGTTCTTCAATTGTTGAAGAATACTTACACTTCTCAAAAGAAAAATCCTCTTATTTTTCTAGTGCAAAATAAGAGGGGTTCTAGCTGTTTGGTGGTGGGCTTGATTTTGAAGAAAGGAGTCCAAGTACAAGGAGAGCTTGTAGATTTGTCATCCTTTCAAGAGCCAAGTTATTTACAACTTTATTGGAGCCAAACATCAATCTTTAAGTTTGATAGGTAAAATTCTAAACACCCTATGTATGACATTTGTGTGTTTTCGTATTTGCTACACATTATAGCATTGAGGTGCTCGATTTTTTCCAGGAAAAACAATTTTTAAAAACTTCCGTTGCGCTTTCGGGCACCTTAATCGATCCTCTTTCAAGTGGTATCACAACTAAGGATACGATTTTGTGTAGCATATACATAATATTATATTGAGGTCTATTTCTAACCGCATGAGATGTATTTTTGCATGCTCGATTAGGATATATTTCCCTAAGAAGGATGAACAAGTTAGTGGGAGTGGACATGTTTGATATGTCTGATATTAATGTTCTCACGACTTGTGAATCCTGTCTAAAAGAAAAGATGACCAAAATTCCATTTAAAGGCCATGTGGAGCGAGCCAAAGGGTTGTTGGATTTGATCTATATCGATGTGTGCAGTCCGCTTAGCATCACCACTAAGCATGGACATGCCTACTTCATCACCTTTCCCGATGACTTTTCGAGGTATGGGTATCTGTATTTGATGAAATACAAGTCTGAAGCCTTTGAAAGGTTTAAAGAATTCAGAAGTGAAGTAGAGAAACAGTTGGGACGAAGCATCAAGACACTTCGATCGGATTGAGGTGGTGAGTACTTGAGTGCCGAGTTCCAAGAGTATCTTAGGGAGAATGGGATTCTCTAGCAGCGGACTCCGTCTGCTACACCACAGTTGAATGGTGTTTCGGAGCGTCGTAACTGGACTTTGATGGACATGGTTCGGTCTATGATGGGGTTCACGGAGTTGCCGCCATCCTTTTGGGGATATGCTCTTGAGACAGCGGCACTGTTGTTGAACAATATCCATTCAACGGCAGTTGATAAGACACCATATGAGATATGGATGGGTAAGCCTTCCAAATATTATTATCTTAGAATATGGGGTGCCCTGCTTATGTGAAGCAGGTAGTGGGAGATAAATTGGATAGTCGATCCATTTTATGTTACTTTGTGGAATATCCAAGGAATTCAGTTGGATATTATTTCTATTATCCCCGAGAAACAAAGGTGTTTGTTTCTAGGAATGCAACCTTTTTGGAAAAAGAATTTTTATTGGATAGAAAAGGGGAGATGATAGAACTCGAGGAGGTTCGAGAGACACCCACAATTATAAAACCCACACCCGAAGAGCCAAGAGAGGAGATACAAGCTCCTAGAATATCCGAGAGAGTCTTGAGACCACCTATGAGGTATGGTCTGCTTCTTGAAGAGGGCCATGATGAGCCTAACCATGGATGTGATCCAAGGACCTTCAAGGAAGCGTTATCTGATGTCGATTCATCCAAGTGGATTGAAGCAATGGAATCTGAGATGAATTCCATGCATTCGAACCAAGTGTGGAACCTTGTGGATCCACCCGAGGGAACCGTTCCCATAGGGTGTAAATGGATTTACAAGAGGAAACTTGGGGCGGATGGGAAGGTATTGACCTTCAAGGCGTGATTGGTGGCAAAAGGATATACTCAAAGACAAGGAATTGACTTTGAGGAATCCTTTTCTCCAGTTGCAATGTTCAAGTCGATAAGGATATTGCTAGCCATAGCTGCATGGTATGACTATGAGATATGGCAGATGGATGTCAAGACAGCCTTTCTTAATGGGGATATTAAGGAAGAGATTTACATGTCTCAACCTGAAGGGTTTACATCTGTCGGAAGTGAGCATATGGTATGCAAACTTCAGAGATCTATTTATGGTCTAAAGCAGGCATCTAGGAGTTGGAACCTCAGATTCGATAGTACAATCAAAGAGTTTGGTTTTACTAAGAATCCTAAAGAACCATGTGTGTATAAAAAGGTCAGTGGGAGTGCTGTGACATTCCTGGTGCTTTATGTTGATGACATTCTACTCATTGGAAATGATGTAGAAATGTTGCAATCAACTAAAATATGGTTAGCAAGTAAGTTCTCGATACAGGACTTGGGTGAAGAGATAGCGGCGATGACAAGCATTCCTTATGCATCTGCAATTGGTAGCATCATATATGGGATGATATCTACACGTCCTGACGTGGCTTTCGCACTAAGTGTAGTGAGTAGATATCAATCGAACCCTGGTCTTCCACACTGGAAAGCAGTGAAAGACATCCTCAAGTATTTGAGAAGGACCAATAAGTTGTTCTTGGTCTATGGGGGTAGAGAACTGAAATTGGAAGGCTATACCGACTCTAGCTTCCAAAGCGATATCGATGACTCGAAGTCAACCTCTAGGTTTGTATTCATGCTCAATGGTGCTGCTGTCTCTTGGAAGAGTTCCAAGCAAGACAGTACTGCGGATTCCACCACTGAGGCTGAATACATTGCTGCATCAGTTGCAGCAAAGGAGTCTGTTTGGATAAGGAATTTCGTCCAAGAGTTGGGCGTCATTCCTAATGGAGTTGCTCCTGTCTCGGTGTTTTGTGACAACACGAGAGCCATTGCTCAAGCAAAGGAGCCAAGGTCACATCAGAAGTCCAAACACGTATTGAGAAAGTACCACATCCTCCGAGAGATTGTGGAAAGAGGAGAAGTGTCGATTGACAAAGTCGGCTCCGCAGATAATGTTGTTGATCCGCTAACTAAGCTTTTACCTGGACCATTATTCGAGAAGCATCGCGAATCGATGGGTTTGAAGCATATGAGTATTTGGCTCTAGTGCAAGTGGGAGATTGTTAGAGTAGGTGCACGTCGAGCCAAGTGTTGGCCGAGTGTTCACAATGAAACTCTATGTATAAACAGTCTTTATTTAATAATATTTGAAATTATTGTATTGGAACTTCTTTATCTGTATACACAAGCATGTTGCATAGATAAAGTCCTTGAATATATAAATAGTACAAAGAATATGAGATGCTCATATGATGAGTATCATGAAACTCATATTATGAATACTGTATATTTTAAACAGTTCCTAGTCGATTCAGCCGTCGTTAAGAAGGATATAGGCCGCTCGAGTTCGAGACTAGTATCGGCGATATGAGTACCATGTTTAATTGGTAGGGGACATTGTGTTGTCCGAGCATGCAGATAGGTGCTCCTGGTAGAGTGCACTGAACAACCCTCTCACTTATCGAGTGAAAACGTCCTAGTTTATGGTTGTACACCATTATTCCTTATGACCGGGACAACATTGAGACTCTATGTGCTAGCATTACACTTTAACTTGTTTACCGACTCATATGGGGTCCTCAGGTGGCAAGGTTGGGTGTTTTATCGAAACATATATGAGTCGATGCATTGTAGTCGGGGATTCACCGCTTACCTTCGGGAATGGATATCCTATGTGTATGTAGTATGAAATCTTTGATCAGAGTATGGTGGTAATTATTAAAGGGGTTTCATAGATTACATCATCGATGCAACTACGAGATGACACATAGTATCGATTCATTGACAACTCTCGATATACCAATGGTTGTCGAATCGATCGGGATATATGAGTTGAAGGGACCGTACTGTACGCTAACCATAATTGAATGGTTCTCGCAGGCACTATCATTTGATACGTAGGGAATCATGTAAGCGATGCTGCTAGGCGTTTAACATGATTGGTTGGGTACTATCAGACTTGAGTTCTGACGTTCTTATTATCAAGGAGTTGATAAGTAAGAATGGATCAATTGGGGTATGCTAAAATAAGGACATGTTTAGTCCGAATCACATGGAGATGTGAACCCACGGCTAGTTGTATCAATGAACTATTGGGGGCCACACAAGTACTAACTTTCTAGATCCCGTTGAGAAGTAAAATAGTTCAATGTGTTGAACGACTTATAAAGGAGTTTATAAGCGTAAGGAAAAATAGAAGTATGACTTCTATAAGGGGAATGTGACTTTTAATTTGTGGAAGTGTTCCTAAATTAAAAGTTGACCAAATAAATAATGTATTTGAAAATTATGATTTTCATAAACATTATTATGGACTAAATTAAATTAAATCAAGTGTTAAATTAATTAAACACTAGTGGACCTAGTAGAGTCCAAATAATTAAATTAATTCAAGTGTTGAATTAATTAAATAATATTGGGCCTTGTAGAACCCAATTGTAAATAATTATACAACTAGTGGCTTGAGTTAAATCAAGTAAAGTTTAAATGGTCTCAAATGTGTTTGAGACATTTAAATAAAAGTCCATGGGCTTTGTAATTGTTACAAACCCAAATAGGAGATGAAAGGTTGGGAGACAACTTTTTGTATAACCAAGGCATGGCATGCACATGCTTAACTCAACTTTTTCAAGGACCAAGAAAAGTTTTCCAACCTTTTTTTATTCATCTTGGCCGAAACTTCCCTTAATTTTTCTCTCCAATTTTTGTTCTTCAATTGTTGAAGAATCTTTACACTTCTCAAAAGAAAAATCCTCTTATTTTTCTAGTGCAAATAAGAGGGGTTCTAGCTTGTTGGTGGTGGGCTTGATTTTGAAGAAAGGAGTCCAAGTACAAAGAGAGCTTGTAGATTTGTCATCCTTTCAAGAGCCAAGTTGTTTACAACTTGGTTGGAGCCAAACATCTTTAAGATTGATAGGTAAAATTCTAAACACCCTATGTATGACATTTGTGTGTTTTCGTATTTGTTACACATTATAGCATTGAGGTGCTCGATTTTTGCCTTGAAAAACAATTTTTAAAAACTTCCGTTGCGCTTTCGGGCACCTTAATCGATCTCCTTTCATTCATTAGGTTGGTTGTGCGCAGGGTTAGCGCCGCAGCGCCTGTTTTGCGCAGCTCTAGCGTCGCGGCGCTGAAAAACAATTTTTAAAAACTTATGTTGCTCTTTCGGGCACCTTAATCGATCTCCTTTCATTCATTAGGTTGGTTGTGCGCAGGATTAGTGCCGCAGCGCTCAGCAGAGAGCGCCGCAGCGCCTGTTTTGCGCAGCACTAGCGCCGCGGCGCTACCTTTGGGGCGCTGTTGCGCTAGAGCTACGGCTATTCTAGCACCGCGGTGCTAGAGCCTAGCGTGTCTAGGCCCTAGGCAGTGCCGCAGTGCAGCATTGTCCAGCGCCTAGGCGCTTGTCCATGACTTTTAAACCACTACTTAGGTCCATGTCTTTAATGTTTGGGTAAATGTTCACACTTCATATAGAGATTTGTTTCGGGGTTCGATGTCATGGTTTAGTACAATGGTTAAACGAGGTCAAGTCCCGAGTGATTTAGAACGTCGTAAGTCAATTGTTACTTCGGGTGGTGAGCACGACTATTACGTCTCAGTTATGGAAATTAAGTGCATGTAATTTTGTTAGTATGCGCAGCAGTGGCCCCAAGCGAGATCCAACGAATCTGTCAACGCCATGTAAGTATGTTCGACGTGCAAAATAAAATATTTTATGTTTTTGAGGTATGCTAAATGTCTTGTGACCAAATATGAACGGGTTTGGAATCCGGTGAACGTGGCCAGTGACCTCTTCACCTCGGTAAAGCATGAGCGGGTTTAGATCAAGATTGGAAAGCGGTAAAGCATGACCAGAGACCAATCCACCCGATAAAGCATGCTCGGGGATCTCATGTATGTGATAGTGGACATCCCTGTCAGCCCAGTACTGTGGTTAAGTCTGATCAGGCGCATTATGTATGGGTCACTTGCTTTTAAACATAGCTCTACGCAAAATGATGATGTTTATGTATGTCCAAGTATGTATGATGTAAATATATTTATGAAAAGTTTTAAGTTATGACGACACGTCTATGTTTATGCAAGTTCGTTCAAGTTTAAGTATGTACGCTCTACTTTGAAATGCGTGTTGTTTTATTACGTATTATTTGTTATTCTCAGTTTATACATGTTGAGTCTTTAGACTCACTAGACTTGATCGATGCAGGTAAGGACGAGTATGAGGAGACGAGAGGTGGGCACCAATGAGCTGGCTCGGACGCTAAACCTGAGGACCGCTTATGTTTTAAGAAATATTTTTATGCAAGTTTCAAATACTCTAATTTTCATGGGATTGTTTACGATGTTTAAATGATGACTTTCCGCAATCTTTGTTTTTAGTTGTTTTATTTCAAATATTTTTAGACGAGCAGATTATTTTATCGCAATTTGAAAGTTAATGATTTATTTAAGAAAATTTTTAATTTTTTCGTAAACTTTAAGTATGTTCAAAGTACGGTACGTTACATGAACCATGCTGAGGCACGATCGTAGGGTCCAACCAAGGCTAGGGAAGGTCCACAACCTGCTGGTTTCGTCCTCAGATCCGCGTGGAGCCGAGTAGATGAGAGGGGCCGCGTTGGTGCTTCTTTTGGTGACTTGTGTACATGGGCGTTTCGCAATGGGGTTGGGGCTGGGGCCGTGAGTTCAGCATGTCCAGAGGGGTCCTAGTGTGGTCTGGGAGTGGCTAGTCCTTGGCTGGTCGCAGCGGTTGTAGGCTAAGATCGAATGATGGGAGGAGTTGCACTTAGGAATTCGGTGGGAGATTTGCAGAATTGTTCCAGCAGCTTTCAGGTTATGGCCGAGGGGTTTAGTAGTATGGTCTTGATGGTTTTAGGGCCTATTAGATGTTTATAAGGTGTGGTAACAAGTTAGGAAAAATTCGGTTAAGTTTCGGGTCGATTCGGGTTAAAACCGGGACCTCGGTCTGAGTTTTAAAACGAATCGACTATATTTTTAAACAGGCTCAAGTTTAAGTCTAATAAATATTTTAAATATGTTTTGGGATGTTTTAAAGAGTTTGGTAAGATTCGGGTCAAATTTTAGAGGTCCAAAGGTAAAAATGGTCATTTTGGGTTTCCAGGAGAAAAATGGTCATTTTGCACCGGGATGAGATTCTGGTCCTTGCAGCGCCCTGAGCACATTTTATCATGTTTTAAATGTTTATCCATCACACTTATGATTTTTGTGTAATTACGAAAAATACGGTGCATGCTTGGTTTTAAAGGAAAAATTTACGTATATGCATGTTTTTATTAAGTGATGTTAATGATGATGTTTTTGAAGGATGGGAGTTGGTTGTGACAGACGATGTATATGCATACGATGACATGAGATATTATGAGCTGAGGCCAAAGCTCAGTGGACGGGTAATGCTGTCGCTGATGTCCCCGCCGACGGGTACCACGGTTTTATAGATAGATCCATCGAATAGAGTTGATACAATAGAGCTGATATGAAAGTCACAACTAATGAATTTAATTCAATTAAAAGAAAAGTATACGTATATGATGACATGATGAAACATGATTTGACATGTTATGATTTTATACGACATGTTTACGTTCATGCTTTTAAGTTCATGAAATGTATGTTGATTACAGTATTTTCACTGCTATGTGCTACGTATATATATTTGCTATTAGCGGTGCAGGTGTGTTGAGTCTTTAAACTCACTAGGCGTGTTTGATGCAGGTGAGAATTTAGATGAAGAGACTGGAGGTGCTAAACTCTGAGTAGGCATGGTTGAATGTGCGAGCACGACCCGAGGTGAAACGTCCTGCCCTTTTTATTGCTTTAAAAGTACTAGAAATTTTTTTTTTTAACCACTCAATTTTCGGCCATGTATACTTAGCACATGAAAATATTTTTATAAAATATTTTACCCCTTAAAATAAAATACCAACCATCTATCATTTTGAAAATCAAATGCAATGGTCATAAAATAAAATCGTCGCATGTTTACCAAACCTAAAAAGCAATAAGTTTGAAAAGTATAGCCCATACTAAACCTCTCAAAAATCTCTCAAATGCATAAATAAATAGTCTTAAAAATCTTTAATCATAAATCATGAGTCAAAAGTCATAATGCGGAATATTAGAAGCGCTGGTCCTCGGGTTGTGTGCGCCATCAGTCCAGTCCCATCATCCGTCAAGTCCTCCCTCATCCTCACCTGCATCCATCACACCTAGTGAGTCTAAAGACTCAACACACCATCATCTTTATAGCAAATACATATATATAAAATCGCATGCAACAGTGAAAATACTTTTAGGTAAAAATAACATTTCATGACATGCATAAACAAACCTTGATCCTTTTCATTTATCTTTCCTTATCATGAAATAAAAACATTTTAACATGATCATAAGCATTTTCCTTTTCCTTTTCCTTTTTCCTTTTCCTTTTGTTGAATTCAGATCGTTAATTGTGACTTTCCTGATCATGATCATAAAGAGTCGATGGATCCATCTACATGTAACCACAGTACTGGGCGACGGGGACATCAGCAACACTCTCACCGGTCAACTGAGCCTTGGCCTATCATGATTCGAATAGAAATACGATCGTCGGGGTTCCCTCTGGGGGCTTTTCCCATAAATGGGCTCTCTCTGGGGCCTTTTTCCCTCACGACATTCCCATTCTTACCGTTACCACAAATCCGTTATCACATAACCGTTACCACATATTCGCAATGATGGAAACACGATCGTCGGGCTCCGACTGGGACCATAACCCTCACGATATCCCCACCATTAACGAATTAGTCACAATCAATTCACTTCCTTCAACATTTTTCATTCTCATTACTTTAGAAAAATCATGAATAGCATTTACATTTTTTTCTTTTTTGAAACCAAGCATGCAACATGTATTTTTAAATGTCTTCTTAAATCATGAAAATCCCTTATACATTTAAAAATCATAATTTAATCATGGATACATCATAAAAATTTAAAAATAATCATAATATCATAAAAACAGCATTTAGGCCACTGCCATGACCTTTACTAATTTTCCGGTGTAAAAAGACCGTTTTACCCCTGGACTCGACATTTTACGATTTCGACTTTTTTCTTGATTTCATGACTCTAACTTGTCCCAAACAATTATTTAAGCTTACATGAATTTTTCCATAATTTTATTTAGCATAAATATTAGAATTTTTCATTTATCTTTAATTAATTGTTTTTGACAGTGTTTTAATCCCGAAAATCCCAAAATTTAATAAAAAATTCCTAAATTCTAAATTTAGTCTTTTTATATTATTTTAGCCCTCATGGACCATGACTCGACCCCCGTGAGCCGTTTTCCAATTTTTCTTTATTCAAAAACCCTATTTGACACCTAAACTTCGACCCCGAGCCAACTTCCGATTTTCACGAGTTACCCCCAAACCATGTTGGTCCAAAACTTTCCCAACATCCTAAACTAACCCCCTGGACCCTTAGACCACTCAGAAACCTACCTAAACTACAAAAGCGTGCAGCCCCTATACTGCCTTAAGCTTGGCCGAGAAATTCACCTAGGAAGGACTCTACGTTATGGCGCTTGTGGCTCCAGCCAACGCCCCACCCTTGAACCCAACCCATGTGCACTTGCTTAGGACCCTAGAGACTCCTTCTAACTCGACATGACCTTATGAACCAGCCCCCTAGCCTGAAACCGAAGCCCAACTCCACCAACAGGCTTGGCCGAGGACTCCCAACAAGCATGGACTCTACGATTTTGTACCCAGGTCCCTAGCCACCGACCCAGCCCTAGAACCAGCCTGTTGTGCACCCACCAAGGACCCTAGTGAGACATCTTATCCCAGCCCGAAGTCCCTCAGGCCGAGCCCCTCTCCCTTACGAGGCTGCTGTCACAACGTGACAGCATGAAACTTGCACCAGCTTGTTTCCTTTATTTAACAGCATGTGTGGTGCGTGTGTATGACCTTAAGACATGTATAAACCTTACTTGACCATACCTAGACATCATGGCAGCCCCTTAGTATCATAAAAACATGCTTTTGAAACTTTAAATCATGACTTTTACCCATGGTTATGCAATATTGCGAAAATAACATATGAACTTCAAGCTTTTCATGCACACATAATTTAAACAATATTATGATATGATGGATGAGAAAAGGAAGATTAAGGCGTGCCTTTGCGTATTTAACGCACGGAAAACCGTTGACGTCGAAGAACGGATCGAAACCAAAGCTTGAATTCTCTAGACCCCTTCGAGTTTCCCTTCAAAAAGCTGTGCAAGTGTGCTGCCGTGTGCTTGAGAGAGGTGGAGAGTTTTCAGAAAATAGAATTAGGTGGCCGATAGTTTCTTTGGTGCAAAGTGTAGGGTTTTGTGATTTTTAACACTTTAAATATTAGTTAATGGCCTTCAAGGTTTATTAGGCCTATTAAGCCATCTAATTAGGCCCATTAGTCTAATTAGGACATAATTAAAATATTAACAAAGTTTTTCTTTTAGCAAATATGTGAATTTATTAGCCGGGTTGCCAAAAAGTTTGTATTTTAGTTGAAGAACCAACACCGATAAAAATTATGTCCCGGCGTATAAAATCACCTCAAAACCCTTTATTTTCAAAAATACTAAAAAGCATCAACCACTTTTTAATAATTAAAAATAATCATTTAATAAAAACATTTTACATTTTCAGTCCTCGGTCCCCGTTCCTCGATCGTCACTTGATATTCCTAAAAATACAATTTTATGCATGATGACAATAAAATCTCGTTTAGCATAAAAACAAGTATGTCACATAATTAATTAGCAATTAAAATCAATTAATTACTCATTTTTCAATATTTCCTAGATTCGCATACAGTTGGATTACGTCGTCTTAATTTTGGACCTTACAATTCCTCCTCCACTTAAATAGAATTTCGTCCTCGAAATTAGAACTTACCGAATAGATCTGGATAGCGACTCTTCAAGTCTCTCTCGTTTCCCAAGTAGCTTCCTCTTCCGAGTGATTCAACCACTTGACTTTGACCATTGGAATGACTTTGTTCCTCAATCGTCTTTCTTGCCTTGCTAAGATCTGGACTGGTCTTTCTTCATATGTCATATTTGGAGTTAGTTGGAGAGGCTCATAATTAAGCACATGTGACGGATTCGACATGTACTTCCGCAGCAGTGAAATGTGGAACACATTGTGAACTCCTGCAAGCTCTGGTGGCAATGCCACTCTGTAGGCTAGTGTCCCAATCCTCTCCAAAATCTCGAACGGGCCTATAAATCTAAGACTAAGCTTGCCTTTCTTGCCAAAGCACATAACACCCTTCATGGGTGCGATCTTCACAAACACATGGTCGCCTACTGCAAACTCCAAGTCCCTTCGTCTTTTATCTGCATAACTCTTTTGTCGGCTTTGCGCAGTCTTCATTCTATCACGAATTTTGACTACAAGCTCAGCTGTCTCTTCAATCACATCTGGACCAATATCTCTTCTTTCCCCAACCTCGTCCCAATGAATGGGAGATCTACACTTCCTTCCATAGAGTGCCTCAAAAGGAGCCATTCCGATCGATAATTGGAAACTGTTATTGTAGGCGAACTCCACTAGAGGTAACTTTGGTTCCCAACTGCCTTGGAAATCAATAACACATGCACGCAGTAGGTCTTCCAAGATCTGTATAACTCTCTCCGACTGGCCATCGGTCTGAGGGTGGAACGTTGTACTGAATAATAATTTGGTCCCCATTGCTGCATGCAGACTTTTCCAAAAAGATGACGTGAATCTCGAATCCCTATCAGAAACGATGGATACTGGAATCCCATGCAGCCGAACTATCTCTCGAATATACAAGTCGGCATACTGAATCATGGTGAATGTCGTCTTAATAGGTAGAAAGTGCGCTGATTTCGTAAGACGATCAACTATCACCCAAATGGCATTTGATCCTTTGACGGTTTTTGGCAATCCCACTACAAAGTCCATAGTGATGTTCTCCCATTTCCACTCGGGAATAGGGAGTGGCTTCAATTTTCCCGCTGGTCTTTGGTGCTCTGCTTTGACTTGCTGGCAAGTCAAGCACTCGGATACATATTTCAGAATGTCCCTCTTCATGCCTGGCCACCAATATAACAACTGCAAATCTCTATACATTTTTGTGATGCCCGGATGGATGGAATATGATGTGTCATGAGCTTCCTTCATAATAAGATTTCTCAAGGAATCGTCACTAGGAACCCATAGGCAATCTCGATAACGGACTAATCCATCCATCACTGAATATAAATTCCAGCCCTTGGCTTCATCTCTAGCTCTCCACTTTTGCAACTGTTCATCAGTGGACTGTCCATCTCGAATTCTATCTCTCAAAGTCGACTGGACTGATAATGTGGCAAGATTTGGGGCCTCGCCCCTAGCATACACTGTAAGCTCAAACCGCTGAATCTCGGACTGCAACGGTTTTTGGAGTGATAATTGAGTGATGACTGCTGCTTTTCTACTCAATGCGTCTGCCACTACATTAGCTTTCCCCGGTTGGTAGCTAATGTCACAATCATAGTCCTTTACCAATTCAATCCATCTGCGCTGTCTCATATTCAACTCCTTTTGGGTGAAGAAGTATTTCAGGCTTTTATGATCGGTGAATATCTTGCACTTCTCCCCATAAAGGTAGTGTCTCCAAATTTTTAGGGCAAAGACTACTGCTGCAAGCTCAAGATCATGAGTAGGGAGTTCTTTTCGTGAATTTTCAACTGTCTTGACGCATAGGCGATAACTCGGTCATTTTGCATTAGAACTGCGCCCAAACCAAGTTTAGAAGCGTCGGTATAAAGAACATACTCCCCTTGCCCTGATGGCATAGATTAAACTGGTGCTGAAATCAAGGCTTGCTTCAACTTTTCAAAACTGTCTTGACACTCGGATCCCCAAATAAACTTTGCATTCTTCTTAGTCAAAGATGTCAAAAATACTGCAATAGATGATAATCCCTTGATGAATTTGCGATAATAACCAGCTAGTCCCAAGAAACTGCGAATCTCGGTAACGCTTTTAGGTACTGGCCATCCTTTTACTGCCTCAACTTTACTTGGATCTACTTCGATGCCATCACTGGAAATGATGTGGCCTAAGAATGCCACTCTATCAAGCCAAAACTCGCACTTACTGAATTTTGCATAAAGTTTTCTGTCTTGCAGTACTTGCAGTGCTGTCCTCAAATGGCGACTATGCTCCTCTCTGCTCTTAGAATAGATCAATATGTCATCACTGCGTTCAATAATAAACTGATCTAGATACGGCTGAAATACGCGATTCATGAGATCCATGAAGATCGCTGGCGCATTGGTCAACCCAAATGGCGTGACCATAAACTCATAGTGCCCATATCTTGTGCGAAATGCCGTCTTATGTACATCTGATTCTTTTAGTTTCAACTGATGATATCAAGATCGCAGATCAATCTTAGAAAATACCGATGCTCCTTGCAACTGATCAAATAAATCCTCAATTCTTGGCAGTGGATACTTATTTTTGATAGTAACCCGATTAAGCTCACGATAATTGATGCAAAGATGCATACTACCATCTTTCTTTTTCACAAATAATACCGGAGCTCCCCATGGAGAGTAACTAGGGCGAATGAAACCCTTGTCTAGGAATTCTTGAATTTGATCTTTCAATTTTTTCATTTCGGCAGGTTCTAGACGATATCGTGCTTTTGATATAAGAACAGTGCCCGGCATTAGATCAATAGAGAATTCCACTTCACGATCGAGCGGAATGCCAGAAACGTCCTCGGGAAAGACGTTAGGAAATTCTCTCACAATATCCACTTCCTCTAACTTCTGACTGGTAGGTGCATGTGCAGTAGTGACACATGCTAGATAGGCTTGGCATCCACGCTTAATAAGCTTCCTCGCACATAAACAAGAGATAATGTGCGGCATTTGCTTGTTTCTTGCCGCCTCAAAGACAAAAGATTTACCACTAGGTGGTCTAATAGATACTGATCGCTGCCGAAAATCAATCGAAGCTCCATTTGCTGATAGCCAATCCATCCCAAGTATAATATCAAATTCGGGCATAGGAAGCACAATAAGATCTGCCCGAACAACATCTTTGAATAACCGAAGCTCACGATTCTTAACAATCTTAGACGTGAGCATTTGATCACCGGATGGAATGGAAACTTTGAAACCCAAACCCATATCTTGAGGAGTAATTTTCAGTCTTTTGATGAAAGTTTCAGATATAAAAGAATGTGTAGCTCCCAAATTTCCGTATTATTGCCGTTAAGTCCTTATATTATTCGAAATTCTGATTTAGCCCTTCATGTTTCGAGAATTACATTTTGATCCTTAAGATTTCAGAAATTGCACTTAGGTCCCTTATTTTCGAATTATTGCGTTATAGTCCCTTTAATTCGAAATCCCTCCTAACCCATTAATTATGATTTTCTTTAATTTTGGCCCTAAAACTTTTTATTTGGAATCAATTTATCCTTCACATAAAATAAGGCACAAAATTCAAAACATTTTCTATGGTTTCTAAAATCATTACTTAAGTCCAACTAAGTAGAACATGCAACCTAATTTATTCTAGGTTGAATCTTGATCCCAAAACAATTCTAATAACCAATTTAACATTTCATGCAATAATAAGCAATATAAAAATGTTAAATGACTAGGTTACCCGTAATAAGTGTAGTGTTCACCTCTTCCTCAGCTTCCTCGGCATTCATAACATAAGCTCGGGCCGTAGTAGCTGCTTTCCTCTTTGGGCAATCAATAGCTTTGTGACCAGCCTCCTTGCAGTAAAAACATTTAAATGATCCCAGCTCGCATTTGCCAAGATGTAGACGGTTGCACTCCCTGCATGGTTGCCTTTCAGCAGGCTTTGGTGCTCCAGGATTTTGTGGCTTTGGTGGAGCTGGGTTCTTGACTGGACCTTGGGGCTTTTGAGGCCCTTGAGGTCTAGGAGGACCCGCATATGGCTTTTTATTCGGCTGATTATTGTTCTGAGTATGCTGCCATTTGCGCTGAAGCTCAAAATCAATGTCCTTCAAAGACTTCTCAGCCTGATATGCATAGGTAACTGCGATAGCATAATCCCCAGGACGCATCATCATAACTTTATCCCGAATGGTAGGTCGTAGGCCATTCATAAAATGTCTGAGCTTTTCTTCCGCATCCCTGGCAATAAGGGGTACAAAGTGACAACCCCTATCAAATTTCTTCACAAACTCAGCAACAGTAGCATCACCCTGACTGAGGGCCATAAATTCTCTCTTTATTTGGCTCCTAGCATCCGGAGTGAAATATTTCTCATAGAATTTTGTATTGAATTGAGCCCAAGTGAGTGTAGCAAGGTGCACACCATGCTCGGATCCTTCCCACCACAAAGAAGCGTCATCTCTAAACAAATAAGTGGTACACCTCACACGATCCGCATCTCTCATATCCAGGTATCGAAAGTGTACCTCGAGTGAACGGATCCAACTTTCAGCAGCAAAGGGCTCGGTAGTGTCAGAAAATTCCTTCGGCCCTAGCCTCCGGAACTGGTCATATATATCATGTTGTGGCCTAGGTGGCTGCTGCTGCATCTGTTGTAACTGCTGCTGTAGCTGCTGCTGTTGTAACTGTTGCTGCTGTATCTGCTGTTCGAAGAGACGAGACATCCCCTCAAGACACGAGTAGCAGCATCTGGTGGTGGTGGTGAAGGTCCATTCCTTTGACTATTCCCTCGACGATTAACATTGTTTTCTTCCTGATCCTCAATAACGGGAGCACGTCTAGGAGGCATTTTATCTGAATGTTTTCCAAATTCTAACGTAACCAACATGTATTTAAAGTTAGGTTCTCTAATCATGTGACATATCTTAACTTAATTAGCAACTTAAGCATACAAAGCAAAAATACTCAAAAAGCTAGTAAACATGTAGCGTAAACACCTTATTCATGGCATAATGCAGGTAACATCATAAAATCATATAAAGCATGTATACTTACAATTTTAGGCTTGACGACTGATCTTTCTGGCGCTGATAGTGGCACAACCCTTTACAGGACCTTTGCTCTGATACCAACTGAAACGTCCTGCCCTTTTTATTGCTTTAAAAGTACTAGAAAAAAAAAAATTTTTAAACCACTCAATTTTCGGCCATGTATACTTAGCACATGAAAATATTTTTATAAAATATTTTACCCCTTAAAATAAAATACCAACCATCTATCATTTTGAAAATCAAATGCAATGGTCATAAAATAAAATCGTCGCATGTTTACCAAATCTAAAAAGCAATAAGTTTTAAAAGTATAGCCCATACTAAACCTCTCAAAAATCTCTCAAATGCATAAATAAATAGTCTTAAAAATCTTTAATCATAAATCATGAGTCAAAAGTCATAATGCGGAATATTAGAAGCGCTGGTCCTCGGGTTGTGTGCGCCATCAGTCCAGTCCCATCATCCGTAAAGTCCTCCCTCATCCTCACCTGAATCCATCACATCTAGTGAGGCTAAAGACTCAACATACCATCATCTTTATAGCAAATACATATATATAAAATCGCATGCAACAGTGAAAATACTTTTAGGTAAAAATAACATTTCATGACATTCATAAACAAACCTTGATCCTTTTCATTTATCTTTCCTTATCATGAAATAAAAACATTTTAACATGATCATAAGCATTTTCCTTTTCCTTTTCCTTTTCCTTTTCCTTTTGTTGAATTCAGATCGTTAATTGTGAATATCCTGATCATGATCATAAAGAGTCGATGGATACATCTACATGTAACCACAGTACTGGGCGGCGGGGACATCAGCAACACTCTCACCGGTCAACTGAGCCTCGGCCTATCATGATTCGAATAGAAATACGATCGTCGGGGTTCCCTCTGGGGGCTTTTCCCATAAATGGGCTCCCTTTGGGGCCTTTTCTCCTCACGACATTCTCATTCTTACCGTTACCACAAATCCGTTACCACATAACCGTTACCACATATTCGCAATGATGGAAACACGATCGTCGGGCTCCCACTGGAACCATAACCCTCACGATATCCCCACCATTAACGAATTATTCACAATCAATTCACTTCCTTCAACATTTTTCATTCTCATTACTTTAGAAAAATCATGAATAGCATTTACATTTGTTTCTTTTTTGAAACCAAACATGCAACATGTATTTTTAAATGTCTTCTTAAATCATGAAAATCCCTTAGACATTTAAAAATCATAATTTAATCATGGATACATCATAAACATTTAAAAATAATCATAATATCATAAAAACAGCATTTAGGGCACTGCAATGACCTTTACTAATTTCCCGGTGTAAAAAGACCGTTTTACCCCTGGACTCGACATTTTACGATTTCGACTTTTTTCTTGATTTCATGACTCTAACATGTCCCAAACAATTATTTAAGCTTACATCAATTTTTTCATAATTTTATTTAGCATAAATATTAGACTTTTTCATTTATCTTTAATTAATTGTTTTGACGGTGTTTTAATCCCGAAAATCCCAAACTTTAATATAAAATTCCTAAATTCTAAATTTAGTCTTTTTATATTATTTTAGCCCTCATGGACCATGACTCGACCCCCGTGAGCCGTTTTCCAATTTTTCTTTATTTAAAAACCCTATTTGACACCTAAACATCAACCCCGAGCCAACTTCCGATTTTCACGAGTTACCCCCAAACCATGTTGGTCCAAAACTTGCCCAACATCCTAAACTAACCCCCTGGACCCTTAGACCACTCAGAAACCTACCTAAACTACAAAAGCGTGCAGCCCCTATACTGCCTTAAGCTTGGCCGAGAAATTCACCTAGGAAGGACTCTACGTTATGGCGCTTGTGGCTCCAGCCAACGCCCCACCCTTGAACCCAACCCATGTGCACTTGCTTAGGACCCTAGAGACTCCTTCTAACTCGACATGACCTTATGAACCAGCCCCCTAGCCTGAAACCGAAGCCCAACTCCACCAACAGGCTTGGCCGAGGACTCCCAACAAGCATGGACTCTACGATTTTGTACCCAGGTCCCTAGCCACCGACCCAGCCCTAGAACCAGCCTATTGTGCACCCACCAAGGACCCTAGTGAGACATCCTATCCCAACCCGAAGCCCCTCAGGCCGAGCCCCTCTCCCTTACGAGGTTGCTGTCACAACGTGACACAGCATGAAACTTGCACCAGCTTGTTTCCTTTATTTAACAGCATGTGTGGTGCGTGTGTATGACCTTAAGACATGTATAAACCTTTCTTGACCATACCTAGACATCATGGCAGCCCCTTAGTATCATAAAAACATGCTTTTGAAACTTTAAATCATGACTTTTACCCATGGTTATGCAATATTTTGAAAATAACATATGAACTTCAAGCTTTTCATGCACACATAAATTAAACAATATTATGATATGATGGATGAGAAAAGGATGATTAAGGCGTGCCTTTGCGTATTTAACGCACGAAAAACCGTTGACGTCGAAGAATGGATCGAAACCAAGGCTTGAATTCTCTAGACCCCTTCGAGTTTCCCTTCAAAAAGCTGTGCAAGTGTGCTGCCGTGTGCTTGAGAGAGGTGGAGAGTTTTCAGAAAATAGAATTAGGTGGCCGATAGTTTCTTTGGTGCAAAGTGTAGGGTTTTGTGATTTTTAACACTTTAAATATTAGTTAATGGCCTTCAAGGTTTATTAGGCTTATTAAGCCATCTAATTAGGCCCATTAGTCTAATTAGGACATAATTAAAATATTAACAAAGTTTTTCTTTTAGCAAATATGTGAATTTATTAGCCGGGTTGCCAAAAAGTTCGTATTTTAGTTGAAGAACCAGCGATAAAAATTATGTCCCGGCGTATAAAATCACCTCAAAACCCTTTATTTTCAAAAATACTAAAAAGCATCAACCACTTTTTAAATAATTAAAAATAATCATTTAATAAAAAAATTTTACATTTTCAGTCGTCGGTCCCCGTTCCTCGATCGTCACTTGAATATTCCTAAAAACACAATTTTATGCATGATGACAATAAAATCTCGTTTAGCATAAAAACAAGTATGTCACATAATTAATTAGCAATTAAAATCAATTAATTACTCATTTTTCATTATTTCCTAGATTCGCATGCAGTTGGATTACGTCATCTTAATTTTGGACCTTACACGAGGACCACACTTTTCCACACATCACGATTTCACGAGCTTTGAGTAGACATGATTGATTTTATACGTTTTTATGTTACGCTGTTGATTTTCGGGATTTTACTCATTTATGTTTACGCTTATGTTTGGATGATGTTGGAACATTTCATATTCGCAATCTTGATTTTGATGTTAACAAAACTTGTTTTTGTGTTTCTAACATATTTACTTACATGTGAAGTTGCAAACACAAGAACCAAGCTGAAACTGAATTTTGCACAAACTGAATTTCTGGCGAGTTTTGGTATTTTTATGATATCTACCAGCTGGATGATTCAAATGACAATCCGCCAACTGAACTGATCAGAAAATTCAATTTGGAACAAGTTTTATTTCACGTCAGTTGGGCAAATTCGGATGTTATCTAGGCCAAACTGATCATAACTGATCGCACAAAGACAACAATCAGTTGGGTTTGAGCGGCTGCGATATTTTGGTCATATCTATCAGTTCTGTTACGGAAATGAAGCGATTCGGTATGCGTTGAAAAGATAAGACAATGATCTACAAATCATATTCAGAAGTCAAAGTTTGAATCGAAGCTTAAGATGCTGATAAATGACGATGAAAGTACTAGTTTTGCACAAACTGAAATCAGCTAGGCTGATTTCAGCACACCAGCTGAAACTGAACTGAACCGAACCAGTTGAACTAAATCAGACCAGCTAAAGACTAGTTGAACCAGACCAGTTGAACTGAACCAGACCAACTGAACTGAACCAGCTGCTGACCAGTTGAACTGAACGACCAGTTGAGTTGACCAGAGTTGACCAGTAGGGAAAATGTCCAGCAAGACGAATTTGACCGTTACAATTTAAAAAACAGTACAGAAACTTTCCAAACTGTCATATTCTTGTGTCTAACATATATATCATTATTGGGTCTTATAAATACATCATCTTGAAGATCGAACAAGAGCTTTTGAAGAGGATTCAAAGCATGGGCAGTTAGCATGAAAATATCAGCTAGTTGAGAGCACAAGCCTTTATGTGAGGATACATTTGAGATGTACACTGTAAATGATAAATTCCTCACACACAATCACTCACACATATACAAGAGAGTTGAACTTCAAAGATTAGTTGAGTGAGTCTTCACACAAAGACGTAAAACAATGTATTTGTAGTCTTTGCATATGAGACATTAAACAATATGCTGATTGTGAGGTGATACCTACAATCTTGAATGCTAGGAGTTTCAGTTAGGCAAGAGATAAGTCTTAAATTGAAATGGGCTTGTACAAGGTGTTGTATAAATCAAAGTCTTCTAGTGAATCTTTCCCAAGGGGAAGAAGGAGTAACGTAGGAGCATTTGAAGTCTCCGAACATCCATAAACAAATTCGTGCCTATTTTTTTATTGCATTCACTTTCTATTTTCATAGTTTTAAAGATGCATTGTTGAAGCATTTTATGTGTTCTTCAAATACCAAAATATTGCATACAAGTGTTTGATAAAATGCTTCAACTAAAATATTTTTATACATTCAAATTGCATATATTTTAAATGCTTTACAAAATATTTAATCGGTTTCTACGAAGGATTATTTCGAGTGTTTTCCGCTTGATTTCATATCAAACTCGATGTAATTCATCGGTGTTCAATATTTCAAGAACCGAGCTATTATAGCTCAACGATGATTCCCCTAATCGATCCTAACAAGTGGTATCAGAGCGGGTTGTTCTTGAAAGAACACTGAAACTGATTTTGATGCTTAAACTTCAAAAATTTCAGATTTTTTACACATATATATGCGAAACTGAATTTTCGTGCAGCTTGCAGCGACTGTAGGAAAAATGGCATATCTCCTTGCTCGAGTGTCCAAATGACAAACCGCTTTTAGCGTTGCAAACTAGTCTCATAGAGGTTTACAGCGGTATAAAATTTGCAACCTAGTTATGTAACGCCCCGAAAATTTAAAAGTCCACACGAACCATATGCACGCAAATTATTAAATTCTCTTGTATTTTAATTAATTGTTTTAATTGCATTAATTAATTATGTTGTTCATATTGACATGTTTAAATTATATTTTCTACATGGTTGCATTAAAATATATTTTTTAAAAGTTATTCGAGTTGTGATCGAGGAACGGAGACCGAGGGCGGAAAAATAGAAAATATTTTTATTAAATAATTGTTTTTAATTATTTAAATTAAGGGTGATGCTTTTTCTTATTTTTGAAATTAAGGGGTTCTTAGGTGATTTTATACGCTGTAACGTAATTTTTATCGGTATTGGTTTTTCAATAAAAATACGAACGTTTTGACAACCCAGCTAATAAATTCACAAACTTATTTAAGCAAAATTATTTTTAATATTTTAATTAATCTCTAATGAGTATAATTGGGCCTAATTAATTTCTTAATGGGCCTAAGCTTGATTAGTATTTTTAATTTACTATATAATATACTAAACCCACCCCATAACCCCAAAAAAAAAAACTCACGCCCACTTTCCCCTTCACTTTCAAACTATCCCTTGCAACATAAACACACGGCACACACCCACAACAATTGAAGAAAAAAATATGGAAAAAAAAGCTCAAGGGAAAGTTCAAGCCAAGGTCTTGCTCCGTTCTTCGCAATCGTCAACGATTTTTCGTGCGTTTAAACGTAAAGGCATGCCATAATTCTCCTTTTACTCATCCATCACACCATAGTATTTATTTAATTGTGTTATGCATGAAAAATAATTATGTTCGATTATTTTACGGTACGTTACGTATTTTCAAAATTTTATCGATTTTACGCTTGTTTTGAATCGTTTTTGAAACCAACGGACACGCTGCCAAGACATGATCAAATATGAATGAATTAGGGGAAAAACATGATAAATTTAAAGGATATATCAAGCTGGAACCGTAGGAAAATTACAGTACTAAGAACCGTAAGTTTACGTTGAGTTTTGTGTGCTTGTTAAGGTTCAAGGCTCGTTTCTTTGCATGGGGGCTCATGGGTTGGCCAGGGCTCGGGTTGGGGCCTGGGCTAGATGGGAGTAGGGTCCTAGCATGGCAAGGGCTCAAGGGGAGAGGCATGGGAAGAGTCCACTTGAGCAAGGACTCTTCCCGAGCGTGCAAGAGGGAAGGGCTGAGAAGAAGGGCTACAGCTGGCCTGGGCACGAGCCAGGCTTGTCCATCAGGGTCCTAGGGTGATGTGCATGGGTCAGGCTAGGGGCTGGTGTGCTTGGGCTCGATGTGGCTCGAGCCATAAGCAGAAACGTGGGATCGTGTATGAGGGAAGAAAGTGTAGGCTGCTGCTGGTTTCAGGGGCTCACGCTTGGGTTCCAGGGGCTAGGCTTGTCTGGGTAGGGTCTGGGCATGGTCCAGGGTTGGTTGAGGGTCCGAGGTGACCGCTGGTTAAGGGACTAGAGGAGTCTTGGTTCGATTAGGAGTCCTAAGGGGAAGGGCACCTCGCGCAGGCTGCTGTTCACTTCAACTGGCTCGTTCGCTGGGTTCCAGGGTCTGGGCTTGTCTGGGCTGGGTCTGGGTGTGGTCCAAGGTTGGTTAGGGTCAGGTTGGTTTGGTGGTGGCTCGGCTGGAATTGTCCAGGTTTGGCTAGAAGTCTATAGGCGTGAGGTTCCTTACATGCGCAGGTTGGTCTTGGTTCCAGGAGGCTTGTGTGTGGGTGAGGGTCATGTTCTTTGGGCTGGGCTTGGTCAGGAGGGTCCCTAGATGGGTTGGCTAGGTTTTAGTTCAAGATGGCTCGGGCGTGGCTCGAGTAAATTAGGAGATGGCTCAGTGTGTTCGGTTAAGGGTAAAAAACAAGATTTAGGAACAAAAAATTGAATCCATTGATCCACCGGGGTGGCTCATGACTTGGAAGGGTAGAATAAATAATAAAAATGCTATGTTTAAAATTTGGGATCAAAATAACGAGTTTTGGATTTAATCGGCTCACGAAACGCTAATTAAAGAATTAACTGAAACGCTTAGATTTAAGCTTAATAAAATTATGAAAAATTATATTTAAGCTCAAATAATTATTAAAAGTCTAAGTTTTAAATTTGGGAATTTTATATTAAGTTTTGGTTTAATTCGGGATTAAAACGCATTAATACGTTATGTTTAAAGATTAATTTAAAAGTCATCGATTTAAGCTAAATAAAATATGAGAAAATTCATGTAGGCTTAGATAATTATTTGGGACATGTTAGAGTCAAATAAATTGAGAAAAAATCAAAAACGTAAAATTATACATCCAGGGGTAAAACGGTCATTTTACACCTAGAAATTAGTAAACGTTATGACAGTGTCCTGAATGTTGTTTTACATGTTAATATGATTATTTTAAATGGTTATGAATTTTTATGAGGTTGATTTTAAATGTTTATGATTTAATATGTCAAAATGTTATTTTAAATGTTTATGATTTTTATATGTTAAACGTTTATTTTAAATGGTTACGGATTTTTAATATGTTAAAATGTTTATTTTAAAATATTTATGGATTTTTACGATTTTACTATGTTAAATTATGATTTTTAAATGTCCATGGATTTTTATGATTGCATGTTTGGTTTAAAAGAAAAACGTTATATGCATGTTTAAATTTTATAAAGTGATGATAATATGACACGTTGAAGGAAGTGAAGTAATTGTGACTAATACGATGATATGTTGGAAATTTCGTGAGGGCTATGGTCCCAGTGGGAGCCCGACGATCGTGTTTCCTTGGATACGGATATGAATATGTATATGTATACGATAATATGTTAATACGTAAGGCCAAGGCCCAATTGACCGGTGAGAGTGTTGCTGGTGTCCCCGCCGCCCATTACTGTGGTTACATGTAGATGGATCCATCGCCCAACACGTAGACGTAGACGTAGATGAACACGAAAGTCACAATTAACGATCTGAATTCAAAGAAAGGAAAAAAAAAGGAATACATATATGTTGATGATAATATGAATACGTATATGTTGATGATGATATGAATATGAATATGTTTATGCTGATATGAAAACGTTTATGCAAAAGTTTATGGAAAATGTTTTTAAAGTTTATGCATCATTAAAATGTTTATGAAAAATGTTTTTGTTTAAAGTTTACGCATCTTCGTGAAAACGATATTTTAAGTACAAGTATTTTTCACCGTGGCAAATGATATGTATTATGTATTACTTGTTATTAAGGATATGACGTGTTGAGTCTTTAGACCCACTAGGTGTGATTGATGCAGGTGATTATGATAATGTGTTAATGGAGGTCTTGATTTTAAATTAGTAGATGTTTCATGTAACTTGTAATTCTATCTCCCTGAAAAGACAGTCTTCTTGATTCAAATATAAGACTTGATTCCTCTGTAGAATCGATTTGTCTTGTATTTGGATACATGTTTCCTGTATTAAGGGAAACTCAACTCTTTCTGGATAAATTGCTTGAGCAACTTTTCCAAATATCTTAGGTATTTCAATGAACTCACTTTTAATAAACAATTCTGAATAATGTGTATTATATAGAGCATATGAAATTTGATAGGTAATAGAATATGGTCTATTACCTTCTTTCATCAGTCTTTTTTCCTTGAAATTATGATGTAATGTCAAGGCTCGACTGAAATCTCGATCTGCCAAGTTGTAGGCAATTTTTGGATAGATTACTCCTACAATTTTTCCTGCGCAGAGATTTCCTGAGATAGTTCCCAGTATTGAATCTTGAAGACTCCCCATTCTTTTATTACATATAGCAATATCAATGGGTGAATCTATTTCTTGTTTAAAAGTAGCTTTTATCATCATCTAGATTGCCCCAATATAGATCCATGACATGGGTCGTGCTACTTCTATCTAGAATTTTTGTAATTCCTCCTTAATTTCTTTAGAAGGAATTAACTGCATCTCCATTCTATTTCCTGTAAGTTCCATTGGAATTTTCATTTCCTTTCTGGAAACTTTATAGATTAGATGATGCTTTCTATTTCTTAGGCCAAGACTTCCTAAAAACTTTTTACTTGTCCTGCAGAGAATCCTTGATATCTCTGAAGGCTAGGATTTTCTCTCATGATCCTTTGGACCATGTTATGAGATATTTTTGTCTGGCTAAAGAAACCAGACAAATCTTCATGTGTTTCGTTTCGAAAGACCCCGTGTTCTGATTTAGTTCCATCTGATTCTTCTTGACTTAAGACTTCTTCTTCTTCATATATACTTTCGGCTGAGGCAATATCCTCAAAACGGTATACTTGAATAAGTTCCTTATAATAAACTGCTTCTTCAATATCCGGGGTTGTATCGAAGCATTTAATACCTCTTTTTCATTTTCTGGACATTTGGTTGAGATATGACATCTAGCTCCACATGTCCAACAATTACAATCTTTAAAACTTTCATTAGCTCGAGTATGAGCTCTTCTAAAAGTTTTCTTCGTAGGTATTCTTCGTGTGCTTCGAGATGTGCTCGATGCTTGGGATGATATCTTACTTCTTGAGAGTCCACTTCTTTGTCCAGATTTGTAAGGTCTGGCTTTCTGTCTGGACCATACTGTTCTTGGTTTCCAAGAACTTCTTCCACTTCTAGCATAAGGATGAGTTCTAAAACTTTTCATCTTATGCCTTTGTGGTTTACTTCTAATAATTGTTGGAATATCATTTTTCTTACAACACAAAGGGGTACTTTTGTTAATACCCCTTAGTCGTTTGTAATTCTTTTGTAATGCTGCAAATGACACAATTCTGCCAATTTTCCTTTGAGAAAAAAGGCTCTTCGTGCGAAAGTATCAGGATTTCCAGGGACAGATTCTCTTATTAGCATTTTTCTCCAGGGACTTGGAATTTTGGTGAATAAAAAATGCATTGCTATATTTTTTTCGACCTCTGGATTCCATCTATATTTAGTGAACAACATAATATACTCATCCACTAAACATATATCATGTAATTCAAAACTATACAAAGCTTGAGCACATTTCTTTTTCTTCTATGTATCTTGACTGTTAAAATAGCCTACCCATATAAATTGTGCTTTAAAAAGGGTAGCCATTTTTCCGACTATCTCGCTAAGAGATTCTCTGGCTATGACTGATTCTTTGGTTTCTACTGAAATCATGTCCCAAGCAATTTTAACTGATCCCATGAGACTCATTTCCAGAAGTTTAATGAATACTTCTCTGTTGTAATCAAGTGTTCCTGCCGCGTTTTTCATAGCAGATGTCCAATCATATATGAGATCTCCTCTGTTTTTTAAATATAATACATCTAGGTTATAAGCATAACCCCATAAGGATGTATAGGTTCTAAAACAGATTTCCCATAGGGTGTTTGGTGCAAAGGAATTTGATTCTTCCTTGACCTTTGTTCCCGCTGGGTGCGATTATCTACCAGTATAAAAGTCTGGTTGGGATTCTCTCATATTTATATTCTGAGATCCCACACTTTCTCTTGGTGGTTCTTGCGAAGATGATCAGGTTATGGTAGGTTGTTCACCTCTAGTTGTGTTCATCTTTAGATCTACAACCGTGAAATTTGCAAAAGATTCTGCAAGCTCTTGGAGATCCTCTAGACCAATCCTTTCTAAAGTTGTCATCAGATTAATTTCTTTTCTGAGACTGTTTTGATTAGATTGATCATTTTTTCTTCTTCAGTTAAAGATTTTGATATCACTTTGGCCTCCCCTTTTTGATTTAATAAGGGTTCAGAACCAAATGATGGTGGTAACCTTCCTTATGAAGTTCTTTTACGAGAACTTTGTTGAAGTTCTAGGTTTTTAAGTCTTGTTCGAATATTCTTTAGTATTCCAAGAATTTCTTCCTGGTTTTCAAGGATTTTTTTCCACATTTTGTGGTACATAATATATCATATTGCCATAATTCTGTACCGTCTTTTGAATTTCTCTAAAATCTCCAGAGACTTTAGAGGAATCCGGTACGATTTCTAAGAACCTGTTATTTTGAATCATAAGTTTACCTTAGGATTCTGATGAATTCTTTATTGATATCTAACCTTGGTTAGGATCTTCATGTCGCAAGTATTCCAGAGTTCTGAAATAAATCATGTAAATACTTAATCTCGAATCTGGGTTCAGATTCATGTTAATTGGGAAAATTCTCTTGCTCAAACATTTAATTACTTGATAATACTAATTTTGTATGTTTGAAATATTTTTACCTAAGTTTTGATACCATTTTCAGGTCCCATAAAATCAATAATTATAAATTACACTTATAAGGATATTCTTGTCATTTTTATCTTTTTTGGGAGTTCGCGCAAAAGTTTTTTGGTGTAGTGAGTTAGAATAAATTTGAGTAGGGGTTTGGGGATTTATCAACAATTTACACATAAAAAATTTAGTGTGATCATATATAATTTTTTTAATCGAGTTTCTCGGTAACGAAAATTCTTGAACCTATAAAATAATTACCAAATCCACTCCATTGATTCATAATCAAAACACATTTATTGTGATAATAAATCAAAAATGAATTATAATAAAATTGTGGGAAAGAGGTAATTTCTGTTTTTTGATTCACAAACAAGAATGATAAAATTTCAATTAATTTAAGAAAAAGAAAAAAAGAAAAAAAAAAAGAAAAAGAAGAGAAGTTCAAGCCAAGATTTAGTCGGTAATTTTAGGGGAAGTACATAAATTGAGATGCTTGTGGAATTTCCTTTTTTTTTTTAAAAAAAAGATGAATATCATATGATTTTTTCATATGCCATTTGCGGTATTTTGGACTAATTGACATAAAATGGGGAATCGGCCCACTGGCCCCTAGTATATACAGCACATCTGGTACATAGCTCGTGCATCATCGGCTAGGGCTAAACTTCGAGGACAACGCTCTCTGCTAACATCCTCAGTGTGTATCCATGGCACGCATCGGTCGATTGTAGGCGGAGAATCGAGCTTTCTATCTGTTATATCATATACAAAAGTATCGTTCTTAGTATTCGCTCCCCTCCCGACTCTATTGCATTCTCCTAACCCTAATTCCCAAAATCTTCCTCAGGTACCCTCTTGACCTTCCTTATTGTTTTCTTGATCATCTGATTGTCCTAGTTTTAATATTTTCGGATTTTGTGAATCTCTTGGTATCTGTTCATTCATCAGATGTGTTCAGATTCGTTAACCGATAAATGTAATGGCCCAGATGAGATGAGTTGCTTATATGTCGTAGTTTATTGGGGTTTTTCAGTTTCTTGTAAATCAGCTTGTGTTCTAGATGATTTTGGTTGACGTCTGGTTTTTATTTGAGAAGCCGGTCTTGCCTGGCATTGGATAAGGCTTTTGCAATGTGTTTGTAGAAGTTGGTTTGATAGGTCGTGGCCTTTGGTAATTATTCCTTTCTTATGTTTATTAGTTTATGTATTTCTTTACGATTATGATTACGTGAAAATTTCTATTTAAGACCAACTAATGATTATATGCTTCGCTCAACTTATGATGGAAACTGATACGTTTATCCTTTTGCAGTTTGGGCCAGTGCAAAATGTCGTCTGTCTCAAGCCAGCCACAGTTTCGCTACACACAAACTCCTTCCAAGGTTCTCCATCTGAGAAACTTACCTTGGGAATGTTCCGAAGAGGAACTGATAGAACTGGGGAAGCCATTTGGTAAAGTTGTTAACACAAAGTGTAATGTTGGTGCAAATAAAAATCAAGCTTTTATTGAATTCGTAAGTGTGCATCATACTTTCCTCTCTTTTCTTTCTGATTTATTGTTGATGATTCAATGGATTATTTCTATTATTTTGACTTTCTGAGTTTCCTTTCATGTCTTTACAGTCGGAAACTAATCAAGCAATTGCTATGATATCATATTATTCATCATCCTCAGAGCCAGCTATGGTGCGAGGGAAAACCGTCTATGTACAATATTCCAACAGGCAAGAAATTGTAAACAATAAAACTACTGCAGATGTTGCTGGAAATGTGCTTTTGGTAACGATTGAGGGGAATGATGCACGTCTTGTCAGCATTGATGTCCTACATTTGGTAAGACATTGAGAATCATCAACATGAACTCAGAGCAATGACATTTTGTCCATGGTAGATGGATGTACTCGATGAATTTTTAGTGCATAGATTGTAGTACGCCATGCTTTTTAAGCTTTTATTTGACAAGAATGTGAATGAATCAGCAGGCACATGTGAAGGATATATCTTCAATGGCAGCTTAATGCATCGGGAGAAAGAGCGCATGTGTGTTTGTCTCCTTTCTCCTTTTCTTAACACTGGCTCTTTCTTCCATTCTTCCTCTTCACATCTCTACTCCTAAATGTCTAGGAGCTTCAAATGATTTCTCGCTTTTTGTTTTTCAGATTTCTGAACCTCACTTCCTTTTCGTACATACTATTTTTTTCTTGAAGTAGCATAGTAACTATAAACCATATAGTAAAGATTGAAGGAGATACTGGCTTGTTGGGATTTAGTTGTCCAAGAAAAAAACTATCTCCAAATTGGGGAAGAAAATGGAATTGTGTCAGAACTTTTAAAAATATCTTACCATAATGGAAATATCGAAGGTAGTTTATCTCAAAAATTATTTTGGGTGTGTCAGCGATAACCGTGTCCAAGTTATTTTCTTATGGCCATGATATGTGTAATTTTTTTCCCTTGCATTCTTGAATCTCTAATTCTTTGGTGATGGGGCCTTGAAAATGTGGTGGTATTTTTAAGATTATGGAGAATGATCATTTTCTGCATACACTTTGTGAGATCGTGTGAAAATTTTTATTGTTGTTGGAGGTTGAAAGTTGGTGAAGATGAGGTGGAGTTGGATGCATAAATTAGAAGTGAGTGGAAGTAGAAAAATTGTTTGTGTTCTTCAGATAGCAAGTCTGACTGGGGACTTTGTATCTATGGGTGACTGGTCCACTCTTACCACACTCAGAAAGGTTTTCACAAGTCAAATATTGGGGTGGAATTAGAAACTAATTACAATCAATGCATCAAAATTATAAATAAAGCCTAACCTATTTGCATATATATGTCTTATTTTCGAATAGCTCTCCTACTATTATTTCATATCTTTTTTGTTTCCATGTGGTTGGGCATCATAGGTATTGGGTAAAGTTCCTGTTATAATCTCGTGTTCTTTTGCTGTATAATTATTTTTTTTATGTTATTTGAATATGTTCTTCTTTTACACGTGTAATAAAATGTCGTCTGGCAGCATTTCCATTAGCAATTTCATGTTGCTTCATCTATCTGCGCGAGCATGCAGCTAGTTTCCTGTTTTTTGAGCTTTATAAAATTACTTTTTGGGTTTGGATTACTTGATCTATGTATCTTTTCTTAACGATTCTTAGGATAAAGTTTGCAAAATTTGTAGCTTATCTAGAATTACAGGCAGCTGAAGTCGTACCATGAGACTTCGAGTGCACTTTTGTCAGCGTGGGTTCTCTTACTGCTACTACTTGCCATCTTTTCTCACTTTGGACAAGAACATCTAATTGTTGCATAAATATCAAAATAAAGCATTGTTTCGGTAGTTTTCTTGTTCTCATCTTTTATATTGTGCCTGAGATTTTCCTTTGTAACCTGTAATCTAATTTTATGTTCGTCATATTTTAGCTGGTATAGCTATTAAAACTTGCCTTATTTGTAGGTGTTTTCTGCATTTGGGTTTGTACACAAGATTACTACATTTGAGAAGACTGCTGGTTTTCAGGTTTATTTCTCTGTCAAAACCTTTTTGTGTTGCGTTTTCACATGAGTTTACTTTCTCTCACATACACCAATTATTTGCTTCCTTGTCAGGCGCTTGTTCAGTTTACTGATGCAGAAACTGCTTCTGCTGCAAAGGACGCTCTTGATGGAAGAAGCATTCCAAGGTGATGTGAATTTCATGTTTTAGATTCACGTTTAGCCCCTGTTACGGATCACGTCTGAGATATATCTATATCACAAAAGCACCTCTTGAAAAATCTAACTTGAAAGAACGAATGTGGAAACTTGTGTTTTCCCCTCTTCCTCCTCTATGATTCCCCTTGCTGGGGGGCAAGCAGCGTACAAGAAGGTGGTCCTTGTCAGTGTCATACATAAGGAGAGTCAAAGTACTTGGAATAGTTAGCTACCTGTTCATATTGCTAAAACTGATTAAACATTAAATATGGCATACTCGACTAAATGGCTCCTTGCTTTGTATGCTACATAATTATGTTATACGATCTTGTGTCGTATTTATCTTATCTACGGGTTGACAATGGCTAAGATTGGTGGTTGTATTTTCATTTGTGAAGCATGCATTTTACTAAATTGTTTTTCGTTTGTGTAGTGATTTGCTACCTTTTTTGTGTTCGGCAGTTACTTGATTCCAGAGTTGGGACCATGTTCCCTTAAGATCACATATTCTGCACATACAGATCTAAGCGTAAAATTCCAGTCTCATCGCAGTAGGTAAACTGATTCTATTTGACAATTTTTATCCAATTAAGATCACAATGGCTGGTATCCTGATGTACATTTTTGCGTAGTTGGTTTGTTTCCTTTCTTTGACAGTTGCTTGTATTTAGACATTTCTGTTGGTTGTGTTGTATCAATTTAGGGATTATACGAACCCTCATCTTCCTGTCGCTCCTTCAGCTATTGACGCAAGCAGCCAGGTGAATATTGGAGAGATCATTTTTCTTGTATTAATTTTTTTGCAATCTTGCACCTTTCTTAACTTCTTGTACCTACTTTATTTACACTTTGGACTCAATATCTTTTCGAACTAATATTTTGATCAGATTAGTGCATCTGAAGAACCAATTTACTTGTAAAATTAGGTTGGTAGCACGCATCATCTCACATATCTACTTGCAATTGCTTGTTTGCGTTTACAGTTCACTTTAGGAGTTGATGGAAAAAAACTGGAGCCAGAGAGCAATGTTCTTCTTGCTTCTATTGAAAACATGCAATACGCTGTCACTCTGGATGTTTTACAAACGGTAAACACATTCACAATTTGAACTCACAAGCCTTCTGGCATTTTCATATATCATTCAATCATTAACTCTTTCCTGCTGCAATTGTTATGTGTTTCAAGGTCTTTTCGGCTTTTGGTCCTGTTTTAAAGATTGCAATGTTCGATAAAAATGGGGGTCTTCAGGCTTTGATACAGTACCCTGGTAAGATGGACTTCTGTAACCTGTCTTACCTGCTCTTTTTTTTTTAACCTTTTGTTAGCATGAGTTTCAGGACAATTCTAGTAAAACAAATTGTATCAAAGAAGCAACATATTTATAATTGATGCCACATTATCACTATTGGTCATTTATGTGTGTGTGTGTGTATTTAAAGAGCGAGAGAGAACCACACATACATAAATGAGCATGATAATGATAATTACATAATGATCAACAAAAAGTTGATTCAGTTCTTCGTTATACAATGTGCTCTGTCATAATTTGAACTCAACTCTGAAACGTCACAAGCTCGAAACTATAGTGTGAATTTGAGCTCGACTCATTTATGACCCTAATTTGGAATTAGGACAAGATGGTTATGCTCTTGGTTTGTGATTGTGCATTACGTGGCCTGAGAATTCAATGAACCTTACTCTTGGAAAAAGTATTAGAAAATAGGCACTAATATACCAACTGGCAGACGTACAAACTGCTGTTGTTGCAAAGGAAGCTTTGGAAGGGCATTGCATTTATGATGGCGGATATTGCAAGCTTCATATCACATATTCTCGACACACGGATCTCAGCATCAAAGTAAGCCTCTCCTATATGGACGATTTTAAACATAGTCCTTGCTAGTATCTGACAATCATTTCATCTTTAAATATGGTGTTAGACAATTTTTTTATTAACTCACGAGCGTGGTGTTCTCAGATCAATAATGATAGGAGCAGAGACTACACGATTCCCAACACTCCTGTCTTGAACTCCCAACTCTCGATGCTAGGACAACAACGGTATCCATTGGGAGGTCCAGGTGCTCCAGCTTACAACACAGCACAATATGCTCCAGGTCCTCATGCCATGCCTCCACATTCTACAGGGTGGAACCCCTCTGCCATGCCTCCACATTCTGCGGGGTGGAACCCCTCTTCAGTGCCTCAATCTACGCCGATGCAAATGCATAATTACCCTTATGTCCCGCCTGGAGTTGCTCCTCCTGCAATGGGCCCCGGAATGGGTCCCCCTCACTGTCAGAATGGGATGCCACACTCATCCTCAATGCCCCCATATCATCCACAATAGCTGCTAAGATATTTCATATGCTGAATGACTGGACTGTACACTGGCGGTGTGGTGTTTAATCAACTGATTAATCCTATCTTTCGTGCATGTTTTATTCTTGGTTATGGTGGCAAGATTGTGGTAGTGTAATGTTTCCATCTTTTTTGGCAATTAAAGTTGATGTGTTAGAAACTTTAAACTTGCGCTGTTATATGATCTTGTTATACGATGTGGAGCTTATATGAACAGTCGTTAGGTTGCTTTTTGGAATGTTTGATGCGAATAGTATTCTAAGTAGGGGTGGACACGAGAGTCAACGGTTTGTCTGATTTAAATTGGCTGCTCGAACTTGATCGGGTGCTCGAGCAAAGTTAGATCATGTACATGTTGACTTACTCGAGTTCCTGTATGAAAAGCGTGAAAAAAATTTCTGGGATGTCGACATAATTTCAGGGCATAACCTGAAATTTTATATACTCCGTTCCCAGCCAGATGTAACCAATGGATCCTAGGTGTATTGTGCATCGACTTGTAAAGCGTTGTAGCTAACGTGTTGCCCCCATGGAGCCGCTCATGAGTTGCTCACTTGCATGCGAATAACCAGTAATTGTGTGGTATCTTAGTTAAAATATCACCCTCGATATTAATTTGCAAGTGAGTAGCTTAGTAAATCCTGAAGTTTAGCTGCGTACGGTGCATACTTTAGCTGGTCGGATTTTTTATACAAGATAAACGCCCAAGCTCCTCGATCTTTCGTTGAAGCATGAGTAAACGTGGGTCTANATATATATGATACGTACATACATATAACTCATCATGTTCAGTAACATTCTCCACTGTTTCTAGAGAAAAAATAGCAACGACCGATACATTGGTGCCCTGGATCTTTATCGACATACATACATATATACAAACATATGTACAAATGCACAGTACAAATGAACACATCCGGTACAGAAGCCTGGAATTTGGATATTCAATTTTGTTATCATATGTTCTCACAGAGAGGCAGTCCATGATACCTGCAGTTCTTGAGCTCCAAATTACAAAAGATCCAAAATGACGAGATATGAACAGCAAACCAGAGGAAGGGCCACTCAGCCTCCAAAACCTTGGAAGTCCAAAAGCCTTCACATAAGCTTCATCCTTGGTGAAAACGGCCTCCACAATGTTGCAGTTTTAGTCATGATCGATAGGCTCGGTCCTGTCCTGCACTGCAAGCCTCTCAGAAACATCGGCGAGTGATTTAAGATTACATTTGATCAGCGCTTCAACAAAGAAACAAGTTTCGTCTTTTGTGTTTCCTTCAGGCACATCCACGACAAATGATTCGATCACAATTGTCCCAGGTCTCCCTTCGATTACCTCTGGATGGACAGATACGGTGGAAGCATAGTTCTGGAAGAAACATAAGACTTTTACTTTTGAATAATGATGTGATTGGTTATATTTACATTAAATGGTATAATCAGAAAGATGCTATAATCTCCAGGACTTAACTATTGTATGGTCATGGACCATAAGCTGCATTCTATGGGAATTAAATACGGTACCATGGTAGAAGTTCCGAAAATTTCAAACATACATCAATTTCGATTGATTTGGCTAGTAAGTGTGTACGTTTCTTTGATAAATGGATAATATTTCTATCTGTTAACACACCAGCCAATCTTGGTCAGTGTTGAATTTTCTCTCAGCTCCAGGCTCCAGAGCACACTCGTATTTTAGCAGCCTTTAGCCAAACCCCACAAAAAAAAAAATGACAATTCAACTCAAACTTTGATTCTTTGATATATTAAAAGACACAGACGATGACAAGTCATTTTCAGCAGGAGAGTTTCAAGATAATATGTAGTGTAAATTATGGTTCATGAACTCAGGATCAGTCACCATCCTTGGAAGTTCCAATAAATATCAAGACTCTTCGCTAGCTTAAAAATGATTCGGGCTGAGAAAAACTATCTAGTTATCCCACAGAGCACTCCCATTAGTCCCATCAAAGTGCAAGATAGAAGTAGACAACTTGGAAAAACAATTTGAAAAGTAATTAAATAAGACGGAAATATTTGTGTTTCTTAGCATACTCTGAGCCTGTGATCTCCACCAACAATCCTGACACTAAGTATGTGCTCTTCATCGTCAAGAAGCTCCAATCTCTCCGTGCTGGTAGTGGCAGGAAGACCAGACTTGACATCAACTTCCCTCAGACTCCCAATTTCAAGATTTCCTTGCACAACGCATCGGCTGACAAAAGGCTTGTACTTCTGTGGTTGATCAAATCTCCGCACCAGAGACCAAACCTAGCATGAAAAAAAAATTTCAAATATATCACTACGAATATACAACCTCATCGCCCCGGTGTTCTTGAGAACCCCCTCAATAGCACTCATAATAATGACACTTCAAAGCCTTTCACATGAAGAAGTTTCAACCACCCCACTCATTCAACTCTAACCTCACAACAGAAACGGTCATCCAACACAAACATACAACAATCTTGCATCCTCCAACGACCTCTAATCCATTCGAAAGTATATCCAGAAAGCACACAAATTTTTCAAAAAAGTATGCCCACTCACACAACAACCCGACACTGACACCTAAGTCCAAGAAAACTAAGTGCATAATGACACCCTGGAAAACTCCCGAGAAGAGTAGAAAATTTTTTGCTGCACAAAGTCTCGTAAAACATGAGGTTATCACCACAGAGAATGTCAGGAAAAAAACTAGAAACTATAAAAAACCTAACTTACTCCTCCAATAAACACCAGTATCATTCATCCATAGAACTAAATGGTCAAAATTTCGAGCTTTTTTAAACTCCATGGAAGCCACACAAAAACTAAAAACACAGTTGTTTCCTATTTTCAAACAAGAGGAGCACATAGTCAAGAAAAAAGGGGGGGCCATCAAAATGAATCTGAATCAAACCCAAAAGGCTCCGGTCAAACCTTCAACCACAAACAGTAGAACTATTGAACCGATCTAAAATGCAAACTATGAACTCAAAATCCTCAGAGTACACACGCATCAAAATCCATCCACAACACGAAACCCCCCATAAAAAACACACTAAATCACACGCAACACAGACAACAAAACCCAACATAAAAAATGAAAAAAAAAATCATATTACGAGATGGATAGGAGCTTTAATATGCTTGATTAGAAAGGAATTGCATTGATTATCTGTAATCTCGTGCTGGTGATGCTTCCTTATGTACTCTATCTCCGTCTCGCTCAATCCTTTCACATTCATCATCTCCACGGGAATATCCTCCTCCGATAAATCCGAGTAGAATCGCCGCCGTACAGATTATGGATGCGCTTGTTGACTCAGGTGGATCGGCGTGAACTCGTCACCGTCATGTTAAAGAGTGTCATCATCGATGCATCCTCAAACGGAACTACGGAAGTATAAAGATGAGATCCTCTTTCTTTCTTCTACCTAAATTGCCCCTATTTATAGCCACTTGAAAATTATTTTTGTTTTTATAATTAAATCTCATTTTTTATTTATATCACCATGCAAAGACTTTGATATCCAACTAAAATCGCATATTCAATTCTCATAATTTGCAATCTTATGTAATTATTTGAAGATCGATTTGTTGGAAAGTTATAATATCCTTGATATCCCAGGATGAAACTATCAAGATCAGGCTCAAACTCCCGCCCAGCAGCATGTGGAACCCATTAAGATCAGGTCCAAACTCCCGGTCCATCTCTAAGGCTCGTAGGTGAAAGGCCCATGAGCAGCCCATGTATTCTCCTATAAATACCAGGTTTGAGCGTATGATTTCGCATTCACTATATTGTTTTACCCTTAGCTGCTCCTCATATATCTTCAGTCTCTGACTTGAGCGTCGGAGGGACTACGCCGAGACACCCTCCGACCCCCCTTCTAACGATCTTATTTGTGATTTCAGGCTCAGGGTAATTTCGAACCTGCGTCTGGACTAGTGACACTTACTAGAAGCGGACGCTAAAATTTTTCGTGAGTATCAATCCTCTTACGAGAGAGCTATGTATTTAGAAGATTTAAGTTAAACTATTACGATAGTGATGTCAAAATTACAATTAATAGAAAACGATAATTGACATTTACCTGTAAAAAAATTTAAAAAATTTTAATTATAATAATATTTATCAGAATTTTTTATAAAAGGAGAGTCCCTAAGGTTCAATATTTAATCATTATTATTGGTATTTATTGTGGAAGTGAAAATTATTGCTGCGGAACTGTTGGTTTTGAGGCATTGCCACAGGCTTGGTTGTCAACTGTTGGTTTTGAGGCATTGCCACAGGCTTGGTTGTCTCACTTTCGCAGTCTTTTTTGTCCGTTAGTTGCAACCCAATGCCCTCGAAGTGTTGGTTATTCACGTCTTTGACCCTCTGTTTTTATCCGGTTTAGCCCAACAGAAACTCAACCGTAAAAAAACAACTGTTTTTGTTTTATTCCTGGAATGCTTTTATATTGTGTACGCATGCCCACAATAGCATCCGTGCACGTCCCACGAGCATGAATAAAAAATTATAATTTCCATTTTGCATGTTTTTACTTTTATCAAATTTCAATTTTAATTTAATATTTTTTTGTTCTTGATATATTTTTTGTTGAAAATAATGATTTGATACTACATACTTCAAAGATATATTGGTGTTAGATCAATGTCACATCAAAAAAACTAAAATTACCAACAATAAATAAAAACTAATTTACTGAAAATGAAATTTGATAACTTATATGATCCAAATCGTAAAATTCCAACATAATCGACAACAAATACATTTTTTTTGAATTTAAATTGTACTTTTCAATTTAATTAAAGTTCGAAATTCTTTATGTAAAATAATAGTTCTTTTAAGTCAGGGAAGCTGAGCAGATCAGTACCTACTCAAACGAACTTGGGCTCTCAGCTTAGCTCGTGCAGTATGAGAAGAGTTACATAATAAGTCATGGATCATGTCTTTCTCATTGCTCGATCACTTTGGAACAAAGGGCAAGGCATGGAAATTCATCTCACCAAAAGGAGTAACCGAGCACTAAAAACAAAGTCATCATTATATATTTTTTTCTTATAAATACTCATGTTTGCTTGATCATACAAGCATGAAATTCACGTAAATTTTTTCACAAACACTCAATATATGTTCTTTGTATTGCACTTCCTTAACATAAACATTTGAATGACTTGAGCGTCGAAGTGACCACGCCGGACTAACGCTTTTTACTTTTAAAATGTGCAGATCATTTAGCTCAGGTATAATTTGTTCGGCCTCCAGTATCCCTGAGAAGGAACACCTGTTCGGCCCGATAAATCATCCATCCAGCTCGTCCGATTTAGTCGACCGTTATCGTTAATGTCACACGATTCAAATCTCACTCGTGTGAATAATCTAAATAGTTTAAATAATAAATTATCCGCTCGCATAATATAACAAAAATCGTTCAATTCAATTTCCTTCCCTAAACTAAATTGTCCAACAATTCGTGTGTCAGTTTTACATTTATACTTAAAATTTAATTGGACCTATTTCTACCATTTAATTTCTGAATTTGTTCATGATATTGACTATCACACCTGTTGGATCTCGGTTTTTTACGTACCCAAACGCAGCGGAAGTTTAAAATTTTATTTTATTTTGACAAACAAAATATTTTGGACACTTGTATGGTTTTATGATTAAACATTCATAGGGCGTTAGAAATTATACCTTTGTGAATTAAATCACTTGGCTCCGACTAATCCGTTTAGGTATAAACGGATTAGCTCTTGATGAATCCCTACGAACTTTCTTCAAAAACTCCCTTGTTGATTCTTCTAATCAGGTCCACGACTAGACGGTATGTTCCTCCTCCAAATTGCACTATAAAATTTTGGAAGATATTTTGCGTAGGAGAGAAAATAATTGAGAGACGGCTCAAAGGTTTTTTAATCAAGGATGGCTGAAATTTTTTTTCTTTTGAAAGGGAGGTTAACGTGAGGTTTGGTGGTGGTGGGGCTAGGGTTTCACTTGCATGCTTTTTTTATATTAAATCCATAGCCTAATTACATAATTAACAATAATGGGCTTGATTTAATTAATTGGGCTAGTCCAACTAATTTAATTAATTTAATCACGGTCCATTAAAACTTTAATTATTTATTATGTTGGACTTGTACTCCTACAAGCCCATTAAGCATATTACCCATCATATTTAATTTATTAATTAATCAACTCAACTTTTGAGCTTAATAAATTAATTAAATTATAAATTCAACATTTGAATTTATTATTTAAATTATAAATTCAACTACTTGAATTTTCATCACCTCCAAAATTTAATATTTAATAAACCCAACATTTTAGTTTAATAAATTAAATTCTCAAATTTTATAAATTCAACTCCTTGAATTTATTCTCTCAAAATTTAATTATCATAAATTCCACTTCTTGAATTTACTATAATATAAATTCAACTTCTTGAATTTATTCTCTCAACGGGAACAAACGATCCAATACTTGTGTAACCCTCAATGGTTCAGAGATACAGCTAGCTTTGAGTTCACAATTCTTTGTGATTCAAGACATAATACTTTATTCGGGCTTACCCTAGTTAGCCCCATTCTTTTCATCAACACCTTGATCAAGAATGTCAGAACTCACTTCTGATTGCACCCATCAGATCATGGTAAGAGTGTCTAGTAGCATCGCCCCATGACCCCCTAGGTATCACTGATAGTGCCTGCAAGAACCAGTCGATTATGATTAACGTACAGTACGGTCCTTTCATCTCATATATCCCGATCGAATCTGCAACCCTTGGTTCATCGAGGGTTGCATATTAATTCGATAAATATGTGATAACTATAATAGTGGCATCGTGTGTACTATTTGAGAACTCCTTCANTAATTCATTATTTCATGGTTTGTTATTTCTTTATCTGTATACCCATGTTATCAAACATAGATAAAGACCTTGATTATACTTTAATACAAATGAATCGTAATTCGATGTTGAAACTCGTTTGTAAACACTGTATGATCTAAATTCGTTCCTAGTCGATTCAGCCGCCTAAAACAGGGATAAAGGTCGCTTGAGCTCGAGACTAGCATCTGTGATGTTGTGTACTGCGTTTCTTGGTAAGGGCATAGAGATGTCCAAACATGCAGATGGGTAGTCATATGATGATTATACCGAACAACCCTCCCTCGGACTTTCCAAGTGGTTATCATTCATCGAGAGGATAAGTCCGTGGTTATGATTGTATACCATTAGTCCTTACGACCCGGGACAACAATGAGGCTCTATATGCTAGGGCTGTGCTTTGACTCGTTTACTGGCTCCAGGAGAGTCATCAGGTGGCGAGATTGGGTACAATTGCGAAACATATAGGAGCCAGTGCATTGTATTCGGGGATTCACCACTCACCTGCGGGTGTGGATATCCTATGTGACTTGATGAAATTATAGTGCATGGAATCTCTGGCCAGAGTATGAGATGTACGTTAGAGAAGGAGTTCTCGAACGGTACATGCGACGCCACTATTTATAGTTATCACATAGTTATCGAATTAATATGCAACCCTCGATGAACCAATGGTTGCAGATTCGATCGGGATATATGAGATGAAAGGACCGTACTGTACATTAATCATAATCGACTGGTTTTTGCAGGCACTATCAGCGATACCTAGGGGATCATGGGGCAATGCTACTAGATGCTCTTACCATGTTCCGATGGATGCAATCAGAAATGAGTTCTGACATTCTTGATCATGGTGTTGATGAAAATNAATTAAATTTTGAGAGAATAAATTTAAGTAGTTGAATTTATAAAATATGAGAATTTGATTTATTAAACTCAAATGTTGGGTTTATTAAATATTAAATTTTGGAAGTGATAAAATTCAAGGAGTTGAATTTATAATTTAAATAATAAATTCAAATGTTGAATTTATAATGTATTTAATTTATTAAGCTCAAAAGTTGAGTTTATTAATTAATAAATTAAATAAGGTGGGTATGTTTAATGGGCTTGTAAGAGTACAAGTCCATCATAATAAATAATTAAAGTTTTAATAGGCTTTGATTAAATTAATTAAACTAGTTGGACTAGCCCAATTAATTAAATCAAGCCCATTAATGTTAATTATGTCATTAGGCTATTATTTAATTATAAATAACACATGTTAAAAAAAAAAAAACCCTAGCCTACCACAACACTACTTCTTTCGAGACTTTCAATTTCAAAAGGAAAAATTGGCCACTGCCTTTTGAAGGAAAAATTTGAGCCATCTCTCAATTATTTTTTCTCCTACGCAAAACTTCTTCCATATTTTCTAGTGCAAATTAGAAGAGGAATAAACCATCCAGTCGTGGACTTGATAGGAGGATTTCATCGAAGAAAGTTCGTAGAGAATCAACGATAGCTAATCCGTTTATACCGGATTAGTTGGAGTCCAGTGATTTAATTCACAAAAGTATAATGTCTAAACATCCTATGCATGTTTAATTCCTGAAAACCATAGGAGTGTCCAAAAGAATTATTTTGTTTTCAAAATAAAATAAAAAATTTTAAACTTCCACTGCGTTTGGGAACGTAGAAAACCGAGATCCAACAGTGGTATCAGAGCCAAGTTTTTTCTAAATCGTATGGTTTTGATATTGAATAATTTATTTCTAACCACACAAGAAAATTTTCAGAAAATAGAAACACCATCAAAATTATTTTTTTTACTAGAAAACAAAAAAAAAAAATTTCGTATATGCCCGGAACTGTTCCGGGCAGACCCGCGCTTAGGGCAGTGCGCTCAGCGCGCAGCGTCCTGCGCGCAGCGCGGCGCGGCGTGCGGAGCGCCCGCACGCCGTGCGCTGCGCTGCGCAGCGTACGGAGCGTCCGCACGCTGCGCGCGCCTGCGCGCACAGGGGTGACGCCAGTGCCCGAAACGTTCGGGCAGCGGGCGGGCAGCGAGGGCGGCTGCCCGGGATCGTCTCGGGAAGCGTGCTGGATGATGGGCTTGAACTGTTTGGGCCTAGGGTGCAATTTTCTGATTTTTCAAATTTTTGGGCAGAATTGATAATTTTGAAAAATTGGTTCAAATTTTATTTTGAAAATTAATTTTGGTAAATTAATAATTTTCTTGTAAAATAAATAATTAGAATATGATTTTAATTAATTATGGTAAAAATGGGTTTTTTTACAAGAAATCAATTATTATTGATTTAATTAGAAATTAAATAAAGGTGTTTATTTAATTTATTAAATTCTTTAATAATTGTGGTGGTTAGTGATAAAATTATTAGATATGATTTATCAGTTAATTAAATTTGTTTAATTAATTGATGTTAATATTTGATATTAAATGCATGAAGGATGATCAAGAGCCTTGACCAATGTGTTAGGTGTATGTTAGGATATTTTACTGTTTTTATTCATTTTGTTAATATTTGATATTATTAAAGTGGGCCTGGTTTATGGCCCGTTTCCACCCCCATGAGATGTATCCCTTATGTGCCATGGCTATTTAAATGTAATCATTAGAAATAGTGGGAGATCAAGACTGGAAGATGGTGGACCCGATGCATAAGATGAAGACATGTAAAATATTGGAAGCTTTTGTAATAAGTTGCATATGCATCCCTGCATTCACCTAGATTTGGACCTGGATCCATGTATGGCTCACATGGATCTAATAGTGTTGGCGATTGATCATCCTTATTTATTGTTGAATGTCATATTATGATATATGTGATATATAGTAGTATGCATGTATGTATAATATTAAATAATATAGTTGCATGAATCCGGCAAACATACAAACTCATGGCACGCGTTTTTTAAAATTAAAATGATGAGACAATTTTAAAATTAAAATCCCTCATTTTGAATAAGATTCAAAATTTATATCAAACCGAAAAAGTAAAAATTAAAAGAGTTTAATTTTTTCTTGCCTTCCATCAACCGTGATTGCATGTTGATCGCTAGCCGCGGACAGTGTCTGGCCCATATTATTGGGGAGGCCTGGACGCCGGAAAGCTGTGACTTTCACTGGACATATGATGTGAATTGAGTGGAACTCCAATGACTTCGGCTCATATTATTGGGGGAACTCATGGCGACCGTCTACTATAATTCAATATTGATGGGTTGGTTTGACACGTGAAAATAAACGGCGTCATATTATTGGGTCCTTATTAAACGTGAGGCAAAACACGCGGAGGTTGCATAGGGATGCAATTGGATTCGACCTTTTAGAAATTATAATTGGCTGATATTATTCGGGATTATAATTGGCTAATTGGACTCTATGTGCCTACTAAGGAAATATGATTTCCCTTTTTCATCAGAGGGTGGTGGAAATGTCAAAATAGTGGGAGGGAAATTTATAAAATGAAAATCCATATTTTATATCTTAGAATTATTTTAAAATTATCAGTAACTATTATCTGGTTTCATTTTCAGTATATTTACGATGTCTACTCGTAACCCGCTTTCAATCATTCTCGATCAAAACAAATTGACTGGCCCTAACTATCACGACTGGTTCCGAAATTTAAAGATTGTTCTGAACTCCGAGAGGATTGCGTATGTGCTTGATAAGAAGCCACCAAAGGAGGCATCTCCTGATATTAGTAGGACTGAGTTAGCTAAGCTTGAGAAATGGTGGGACCATGATCTTCAGGCTAAGAGCTATATGTTGGCTTCTATGTCGAATGAACTTCAGAGAAGGTTCGAGGAGGCGGTGAATGCTACTGACATTCACCTTCATCTGAAAGAATTGTATGCTGTACAAACTCGTTCAGAGAGACATGCTACTGTTAAAGAACTCATGACTACACGCTTGCGAGAGGGGGCTTCGGTCGAGAGCATGGTGTTAGGATGATTGGGCTCATCGAGAAGTTGGTGGGACTCAACTTGGTTATGCCTAGTGAGCTCTCGACTGATATTCTATTGCTGTCTTTACCTGCCTCGTTCGATGGATTTGTGGTTAATTTTAATATGAATAAGCTTGAGGCCACCCTTGAAGAGTTGGTCAATATGCTCACTAATTATGAGGCCACAATTAAAAAGGAAAAGCCTGTTCTTCTGGTGGGTTCTTCGTATGGTACGAAAAAGGGAGCCCCAAATAAAGGCAAGAATCGTTCTGCCCCTCCAAAGAAGAACAAGCCCAACAAGAAGCCATACAAGAAACCAAATCCGGGGCCCACAAAGCCTGACAAGTCAGAACAAATCTGTTTACACTGCAACAAGCCTGGACATTGGAGGCGTAATTGCGCGGAGTATCTTGCCCAGAAGCGTTCTGGCCATTGTATGTTTTATATTGAAGTTAATGTTTCTATTAATTCCTCTTCTTGGGCATTGGATACCGGATGTGGTTCTCATCTATGCAATGATTTGCAGGTGATGGGAAGAAGCAAGAGGCTTAGAGATGGTGAGACCTTTCTAAGTCTGGGAAATGGAGCAAGAGTTGCTGCCACTGCCATTGGAGACGTTACTTTAATTTTGGACAATAATTTTATGTTGTTTTTGAGAGATGTTTTATTTGTTCTTGAATTGGTTAAAAACATTATTTCTATTTCTATGCTTGATAGGGATGGTTATTCCTGTGTTTTTGCTAAAGGTGTTTGCAATTTATACAAGAATGAATGTTTGATTGGAACTGGAGAATTAACAAACGATCTCTATAACTTAAAATTAAAAGATATTCCATTGAACAATATCCAAGCGCGTACAAAAACAACAACAAACGAAAGAAAAATAGAAGATCCAAATCCCGCACAAATATGGCACGCTAGACTAGGTCATATTTCCCAAAGAAGGATGCACAAGCTAGTGGGAGAAG
>NC_133317.1:14474718-14475695 GCF_012295235.1 Primulina huaijiensis | reverse complement strand
AAATAATTAAATTAATTCAAGTGTTGAATTAATTAAATCATATTGAGTCTTGTAGAGCTCAATTTAAATAATTATTTAACTAGTGGGACTTGAGTAAATTCAAGTAATGTTTAATTAGTCTCAAATATGTTTGAGATAATTAAAAATAAGTTCATGGATTTTTAATTGTTAAAAATCAAATAAAACTTGCATGCATGGGAGGTGAAAGGTTGGGAGACAACTTTTTGTATAACCAAGGCTTGGCATGCAACTTTTTTACTTTAACTTTTCCCACAACCAAAAAAATGTCTCTCCTTCTCTCCTAGCATGAATAGTGGCCGAAAATACTATTCATTCTCTCCATTTTTTTGTTCTTCAATGGTTGGAGAAAACACTCACTTCTCAAAGAAAAATCCTCATATTTTTCTAGTGCAAAATATGAGGAGATCTACCTAGTTGGTGGTGGGCTTTATTTAAGAGCAAGGAGTGCTCTTTGGAAGCTTGTAGAAGTTCTTGCCATACAAGAGCTAAGGTGTTTACACCTTAGTTGAAGCCATACATCAATCCTTGTGATTGATAGGTACATTTCTTAACACACTATGAATGTCATTTTGTGTTTATTGTATTTGCTACACAAGAATGTTGGTGGCCGAAAATTTCTCATGAAAAATAAAATTTTTGTGCTTCCGTTTCGTTTCCGGTCACCGTAACCGATCTCCTTTCAAGTGGTATCCGAGCTATGGTTACTATTTTGATGTAGCAAATACATGATATTATATTGAGATCGATTTCTAACCGCATGAGAAATATTTTTGCAACAAAACCGAGGCTGAATTTTGGGGAAAATTCGGGCAGCATGTTGCTGCCCATTTCGGGCAGCTTGGGCTGCCCGAGGGGCTGCCCGAAACGGGCAGCTAGGGCAGCCCGAGGGGCTGCCCGAACAGCCCCTTCATAATAAAAAAAAAATATTTTTTGTTGCCGGAATCCGGCGACGGAGC
>NC_133317.1:14472050-14474618 GCF_012295235.1 Primulina huaijiensis | reverse complement strand
TCTCCCAAATATTCTTATCTTAGAATATGGGGGCCCTGCTTATATTAAGCAGGTAGTGGGAGATAAATTGGATTGTTGATCCATTTTATGTAACTTTGTGGGCTATCTAAGGAATTCCGTTGGATATTATTTCTATCATCCCCAAGAAACAAAGGTGGTTGTTTCTAAGAATGCAACATTTTTGGAAAAGGAATTTCTATTGGATAGAAAAGGGGAGATGATAGAACTTGAAGAGGTTCGAAAGACACCCACAATTGTAGAACCCACACCCGAAGAGCCAAGAGAGGAGATACAAGCTCCTAAAAGATACGAGAAAGTCTCAAGACCACCTATGAGGTATGGTCTGCTTCTTGAAGAGGGCCATGATGAGCCTAACCATGGATGTGATCCAAGGACCTTCAAGGAAGCGTTATCTGATGCCGATTCATCCAAATGGCTTGAAGCTATGGAATCTGAGATGAATTCCATGCATTCGAACCAAGTGTGGGATCTTATGGATCCACCTGAGGGAACGGTTCCCATAGGGACTTGGGACGGATGGGAAGGTATTGACCTTCAAGGAGCGATTGGTGGCAAAAGGATATACTCAAAGACAAGGAGTTGACTTTGAGGAAACCTTTTCTCCAATTGCAATGTTCAAGTCTATAAGGATATTGCTAGCCATAGCTGTATGGTATGACTATGAGATATGGCAGATGGATGTCAAGACAGTCTTTCTTAATAGGGATTTTAAGAAAGTGATTTACATGTCTCAACCTGAAAGGTTTACATCTATCGGAAGTGAGCATATGGTATGCAAACTTCAGAGATCTATTTATGGTCTAAAGCANATACAATCAAAGAGTTTGGTTTTACTAAGAATCCTGAGGAACCCTGTGTGTATAAGAAGGTCAGTGGGAGTGTGGTGACATTCCTTGTGCTTTATGTTGATGACATTCTACTCATTGGGAATGATGTAGGAATGTTGCAATCAACTAAGATATGGTTAGCGAGTAAGTTCTCGATGCAGGACTTGGGTGAAGCATCTTTTGTATTGGGAATACAGATCTATAGAGATAGTTCAAGAAGATTGCTTGGTCTCACCCAGTCCACATACATGATACCATCGTGAAGCGGTTCTCGATGGATGAGTCCTAGAGAGGACATCTACCAATGTGTCATGGCGTGTCCCTATCCATGTCTATGTCTCCCAAGACTGATGCAGAGATAGCGGCGATGACGAGCATTCCTTATGCATCTGCGATTGGTAGCATCATGTATGGGATGATATCTACACGTCCTGACGTGGTTTTAGCACTAAGTGTAGTGTATAGATATCAATCGAACCCTGGTCTTCCACACTTGAAAACTGTGAAAGACATCCTCAAGTAATTGAGAAGGACCAGTAAGTTGTTATTGGTCTATGGGGTGGAGAACTGAAATTGGAAGGCTATACCGACTCTAGCTTCCAAAGCGATATCGATGACTCAAAGTCAACCTCTAGGTTCGTATTCATGCTCATTGGTGCTGCTGTCTCTTGGAAGAGTTCCAAGCGAGACAGTACTGCGGATTCCACCACTGAGGCCGAATACATTGCTGCATCGGATGCAGCAAAGGAGGCTGTTAGGATAAGGAATTTCGTCCAAGGGTTGGGCGTCATTCCTTATAGAGTTGCTCCTATCCCGGTGTTTTGTGAAACACGGGAGCCGTAGCTCAAGCAAAGGAGCCAAGGTCTCATCAGAAATCCAAACACGTATTGAGAAAATACCACATCCTCCGAGAGATTGTGGAAAGAAGAGAAGTGTTGATTGACACAGTCGGCTCCGCAGATATTGTTGCTGATCCACTAGCTGAGCCTTTACCTAGACCATTATTCGAGAAGCATCGCGAATCGATGGGTTTGAAGCATATGGGTAGTTGGCTCTAGTGCAAGTGGGAGATTGTTAGAGTAGGTGCCCGTCGAGCCAAGTGTTGGCCGAGTGTTCACAATGAAACTCTTTGTATAAGCAATCTTTATTTTAATAATATTTGAAATTATTGTTTTGGCACATCTTTATCTGTATACCCATGCTAGTTGCATAGATAAAGCCCTTGAATATACAAATAGTAGAAAGAATATGAGATGCTCATATGATGAGTATCATGAAACTCATATTTGGAATACTGTATATTCTAAACGGTTCCTAGTCGATTCAGCCGCCGCTAAGAAGGATATAGGCCGCTCGAGCTTGAGACTAGTATCTGCGATGTGAGTACCATGTTTCATTGGTAGGGGACATTGTGATGTCCGAGCATGCAGATAGGTGCTCCTGGTAGAGTGCACTGAACAACCCTCCATTAAAGGACTTTCCAAGTGGTTCTCACTTATCGAGTGGAAAAGTCCTAGTTTATGGTTGTACACCATTAGTCCTTATGACCCGGGACAACATTGAGACTCTATGTGCTAGAATTACACTTTGACTTGTTTACCGACTCTCATGGGGTCATCAGGTGGCAAGGTTGGGTGTTCTGTCGAAACATATAGGAGTCGATGCATTGTAGTCGGGGATTCACCGCTTACCTACGGGTATGGATATCCTATGTGTTTTT
>NC_133317.1:14449521-14467933 GCF_012295235.1 Primulina huaijiensis | reverse complement strand
AAAATTCAAGGAGTTGAATTTATAATTTAAATAATAAATTCAAATGTTGAATTTATAATGTATTTAATTTATTAAGCTCAAAAGTTGAGTTTATTAATTAATAAATTAAGTAAGGTGTGTATGTTTAATGGGCTTGTAAGAGTACAAGTCCATCATAATAAATAATTAAAGTTTTAATAGGCTTTGATTAAATTAATTAAACTAGTTGGACTAGCCCAATTAATTAAATCAAGCCCATTAATGTTAATTATGTCATTAGGCTATTATTTAATTATAAATAACACATGTTAAAAAAAAAAAAACCCTAGCCTACCACAACACTACTTCTTTCGAGACTTTCAATTTCAAAAGGAAAAATTGGCCACTACCTTTTGAAGGAAAAATTTGAGCCATCTCTCAATTATTTTTTCTCCTACGCAAAACTTCTTCCATATTTTCTAGTGCAAATTGGAAGAGGAATAAACCATCCAGTCGTGGACTTGATAGGAGGATTTCATCGAAGAAAGTTCGTAGGGAATCAACAAGAGCTAATTCGTTTATACCGGATTAGTTGGAGTCCAGTGATTTAATTCACAAAGGTATAATTTTTAAACATCCTATGCATGTTTAATTCCTGAAAACCATACGAGTGTCCAAAAGAATTATTTTGTTTTCAAAATAAAATAAAAAAATTTTAAACTTCCGCTGCGTTTGGGCACGTAGAAAACCGAGATCCAACAGTCGCAACTATACCCAACCTCGCCACCTGATGACACTTCTGGAGCCGGTAAACGAGTCAAAGCATAGCCCTAGCATATAGACCCTCAGTGTTGTCTCGGATCGTAAGGACTAATGATGTACAATCATAACCACGGACTTATCCTCTCGATGAATGATAACCACTTGGAATGTCCGAGGGAGGGTTGTTCTGTAGAACCCGTAAATTTGTCTACGAGTAAGCCACGCATAATTTCAGTATTTAAATTTAAAATGATTTAATTTCATGAGTATTAAAATTCTTTTCTTTAAATTATTTATCTCATGCAGTAGTTTAATTACTACCTTTTAAGTTAACTAAGTGAGGTCGGACTGGAGTTGGAGTAAAGAGATAAAATTTAGAAAACATTCCTAGAATTTATTTAAGATAAATAATAATTTATTTTTATGAAAAAGAAAGTTTAAGAATTTATTTAATTAACTTGAGATAAGTAGTAAATAAATTCTTTATGTCCACTAATTTAATTAAAATCCTAAATTAAAATGTGTAACCAATTGGGATAAATTAATATAAGCCTAATATATTCAAGAAAATATTACCCTAACATGTTAGTAAATGTATTTTAATAGTTAGCCATGCATGCAAGAAAATTATTATTTTAAATTAAGTCATTAATTCACTAAAATACATAATAAGTGTTTAAAACTTTAAAGGGTTAAAATTCATGAATTAAGCAATATTTCTACCTAATTTAACCTAGAAAATTTTGGCCCCCTCATTTTCAAATCAAATCATGCTCATTTTGGCAACTCTCCATTTGACATCATTCCTTAATCAATTCTTGGTTTGAAACTTCCTACACTTTTAAATCCTCAATAATTAATAATTAAGCAATTTTGTGCACCTCATTAAACCATCTAATCACCCTAGCAATCCCATATTTTCGAGAAGTCAAAGGAAGGAAGGAAAAACATTCTTTGTATCATTCCATTTCCTTGATATTGCAACTTCCCTCCAAAGCATTTTTGACTCCTTTATTTTCCTAATAGCCTTCCCTCATTCCATAACACTCCCTCACCTTCGAAATTCTGAGAAATTACAGCAACAAAAATCGACCCTTGCAGCTTGTAGGAATCGAGAACTTGCAACAAGAAATAAGAAATCACTCCGTCTCCTCCGCGCCGTGCCGTCGTAGTGTTTGTTTTCTTTTTCAAACAAATTTCAGGAATGTTTATATCTTCCCTTGCTCTTCAATCAAGTCATATTATGATTTTTGAACATCACATGTACACGATTTTATGGGCAAAAACCGAAATATGACAGCAACATGAACAAAATTTCTGCACAGATTTTTTTGGTTTCCCTTCATGCTTCACGGTTCTGTTGGTTTTGTGATTTCAGGGAGTTGGCTCGTTCCAGGCACCCAAGGCTGCATCTAGGAATGTTATAGGGTGTGTTAGGAAGGGATTATTCCATTTGTTTAAGCCCCTTTCCCCCCAGCAACACGAAATGACAGCAACCTCCCCATAGTGCAGAATTGGACTTCGAAAATTCTGGTTTTGTTTGTCTAAGGATGGTTCGAATCTTGGTTGGCTCTTGGGCCTGTAACCATGGTTTGAACCCTTCCCTAGCATGTCTAGGACATGACCAAGATGACCTTTCATGGCTTGGTTCATAGTCCCATCGGTTTTTAAATCAAAACAACTGAACAGCCCCTTCGGTTTTCATTTTTCCGAGTTTGTGTGAGTAGTTTCAAAATTAAGGTGTGGTGTGGGTCTTGGTTGGCTCTTTAGCCCTTAGCCATGGTCCATACCATACCCCTTGATGTTTAGTTCATGCCATGGTCAACCAAATGGCCACTGGAATGATCCATGACAGCAAACGATAGCAACGTCCAATACGTGCAGTTGTTGCTCTCGGCTGGGAGTGTGGTCGCGTTTTTGGTGTGGGTTGGATTGTGGCTGGTCAAGGGCCCTTAGCCATGGTTCAAACCATACCTTAGGATGTTGGTAAGACGCTCTGGCCGGTGCTTCAAGCCCCAATGGTCATTAGCCTTGCAAACGACGCAAGGAAACGCTAACACAGCTGCTGTATTTTTTGTGACAGCAGGGTGTGCTGTGGTTCAGATGTGTATTCCGGGTTCTTGGTTGGTTTTTAGACTATGGCCTTGGACTGGACAATGCCTCATTGAGTTAAGAAGGTCATTTTTTGGCTGTTTGTGATTCGGATCATTTTAGAGGTCGTACAAGAATTTACAGTGCAATGTGCCAAAATGACTCTCGAAAGAGCGTTTCACGTTTTGGCCTCCATTCACTAAATTTCAATTACTGTAAATTTAGGAGCATTATTCCATCATTTTAAGAGTAGTTTAATCATGACTAAATGTTGGTTCGGTGTTGGTTCGGATTGGCTCGGAGTCATGATTAAATACTAAGTCAGTGGGCGTAATTGTCTCGTTTTTGGATTCAATTACAAAGTTTGGTCAAGTAAATCATTTGCATATTTTTCATGACATAATTAGGTCGCAACGAGCCTGGGAACGATCCAACCCCTTTGGTAAAATAAATACATGATATTTAATTACGTTATTTGATTATATTACGTGCAAAATATTCATTTTGAGATTTATGCAATATTGCTTGTGGTCACTTTACTATCATGGGATTATTACTTCACCCGGTCGTCAGTTACCGCTCAGTTCAGTTTTGTACCTCCCATTATACTGTGGCATTAGTCTGATCAGACGATTATTATTTCACCCGGTCGTCAGTTACCGGTCAGTTCAGTTCAGTTCAGTTCTGGGGCCACTTTCGTATAACATAATCTCAACAGAAAAATTATTACACGTTATTTTATGACAGGGCTCTACGGAGCAAACATTTCACTTACTACTTTCAGTTCAGTTCAGTTATGCACGTAATATTAATTATTCATGATACAATTTCAGTTCAGTGATGCACGCATTACAATTAGTCATGACATGATATTTTCCTTCTCATGCGATTTTATTATTATTACTTGTTATTTACGATATATGCATGCTGAGTCTTTAGACTCACTAGACTTGATTGTTGTAGGTACTGATGAGTTCGGGATCGAGGGCGGGGACCAGTGAGCCATCGAGGGTCGGCAGTAGTGGAATCCGAGGACCTCATTTTCAGCATTTACTATTTTTAGGCTCAAACATTTTTCCGTTGATTGGATTATTTTTAATTATTATTTTGCAAACAAACATTTAATTCCGCTGCTATTTTGAATATCAAACTTTATTTATTAGTTTATTTAGGAATGAGGCATTTTAATTAGTTAAAGAGAAAATTTTAAATTTTTTCCGCAAATTTTCAAGTACGAATTTAGAGGCCTCTACAGGTGGTATCAGAGCCTATGTTATTGTAAAGGGTTGCACTACTACTGACCTCGAGAAGCTCACGAAGTCACGTCTTCGGTCTGTAAGTTTTACATTCGTGCATTTTATTTAAAGCCGGAATTATTTTAACTGCATGTTCTCATGAAGTATTTTTACGTTCAGATTTTAATTGTTCAGTATTTATTTACATTTAAATAAATTATGGAATTATGCATGTTGGTTACGTATGGGTTATATATGGAACAGTATGCCTCCTAGACGCCAGGTTGGACGCCCGAGAGGTGATGATGAGCGCCGTCATGAAGACGGTGAGGATCAAGGACAGGGGGGATTCGGACCTCCACCCCCTCCACCTGACATGAATGCCCAGATGCTAGCTGGGATGAACCGGTTCTTCGCACAGTTTGCGGGGAACAATGTCGCAGTAGCAGCTAAACCGACAAGGGCCGAAGCTATTTATGGGAGATTCATAAAGATGCGTCCTAAGGAGTTTTCAGGGACGACGGACCCCATGATTGCCGAGGGCTGGATCAAGTCCCTCAACGTTATCTTCGAGTTTATGGAGCTTGGAGATGCAGACAGAGTTCATTGTGCCACCTACTTATACGGAGGAGATGCCCGCTTATGGTGGGAAGGAGCATCAGTAGCCCTGAACTTTGCTACACTGAGTTGGGCACGCTTTACGGAGGTATTCTACTCCAAGTATTTTACTGAGGAAGTGCGCACCAGGTTGACCACCGAATTCATGAGCCTGAGGCAGGGAGATCTGACTGTTACGGAGTTCATCCGTAAGTTTGAGAGGGGTTGTCATTTTGTGCCCCTGATCGCGAATGATGCTAAAGCGAAGTTGATGCATTTCTTGGTGGGTCTACGGCCGATCTTGCGCCGTGATGTTAGGGTGTCTGACCCTACTACTTCTGAGGTCGCTGTCTCCAGAGCTCTAGCTGTAGAGCAGGATCAGCGTGATATCGAGAGAGACCGCCAGGGCAAGCGCCCAGTCCAGGTACCACACCGCCCTCCTCAGCAGCAGAATAAGAGGCCTTTCCATGGCCCGCCCAGAAACAGAGGCCACCAGTAGCAGCAGCAGCAGCGGGGACGCGCAGTCCCTAAGCCTATTGAGCATCTGATCTGTCCTAAGTGCACACGCCACCATGCTGGAGTATGTATGTATGGCTCAGGGAAGTGTTACAAGTGTGGTATCACAGACCACATACTACCGCAGTGCCCTCATAGGAATCTGCCTACCCAAGGCAGGGTGTTTGCTCTCCATGCTACGGAGACGAACCCGGAGACCATGCTTATGACAGGTACCTTTAAGCTTTAAATTTATATTTGGGATTTAATGTTTTGGGTGAGATTTTGAACCTAGTATTGCGATAGGATTGCATGCTCTACTCAGTATTATTTTCTGGAATTTAAGTTAAAAGAACTTTGGCCTTTGCATGTCTATAAGTTAGTTTTGTGATTATTGGGTTCAGCCTAGTGTTCTAACCTTTCAGAAAGAATTTTCATAGCTGGCTCAGCTACAAAAGCCCTGATAGATTCAGGGGCTACTCACTCATTTATTTCTGAAGTCTTTGCGAATTTTCTCAAAGTTAAGACCGTTGGGCTAGATGTAGCCTACTCAGTGGTACTGCCTTTGGGAGAGGAGATGGCAGCCACCAAAGTGATCCAAGACATAGATCTGGAGCTTCATGGCAACCTTGTTTATGCGGATCTGATTGTCTTGCCGATGCCAGAGTTCGACATCATATTAGGCATGGATTGGCTATTGCGGAACAGAGTGTTGATAGACTTCCAGCGGAGATCTGTTCTAGTCCGATCGCCTAGGATGACACAGTTCTTGTTTGAGCCGGACAGGTACTTTCCCTTCCTGCGCATTATTCCTTATGTCCAGGCTAGGAAGCTCATGAATAGAGGGTGTCGAGCATTTTTAGCAACTTTTATATCTGTCCTCGAGGAACCCAGTCAGTCAGCCTCAGATGTCCCAGTTGTCAGAGATTTTCTAGATGTTTTTCCGGAGGACGTCTCTGGTATGCCACCTGAGCGAGAGGTGGAGTTTTCCATTGAGCTTATGCCAGGTACGGTTCCGATCTCAAAAGCACCGTACCGACTAGCACCGACAGAGATGGCAGAGCTTAAGAAGCAGATTCAGGAACTTTTTGACAAGGAGTTCATTCGCCCAAGCTTTTCACCATGGGGCGCGCCAGTCTTGTTTGTGAAGAAGAAGGATGGCTCTATGAGACTTTGCATCGATTATCGGGAGTTGAACAGGGTTACAGTGAAGAATAAATACCCACTTCCGAGGATTGAAGATCTATTTGACCAGTTGCAGGGAGCTTCGGTATTCTCCAAGATTGATCTGCATTCCGGTTATCACCAGTTGAGGGTGAAAGATGCTGACGTTTCGAAGATTGCTTTTAGGACTCGTTATGGCCACTACGAGTTCCTTGTGATGCCGTTCGGTTTGACGAATGTGCCACCAATCTTCATGGATCTCATGAATCGCGTATTTCAGCCATACCTTGCCAAGTTTCTGATAGTGTTCATAGACGACATTCTCGTCTACTCGAAGAATCAAGAGGATCACGGCAGACATCTGACCACAGTGTTGCAGACCTTGCAGAAGCACAAGTTATTCGCAAAGTTCAGTAAGTGCGAATTCTGGTTGGAGAAGGTGGCGTTCTTAGGCCTCATTGTTTCTAGCAGTGGTATCGAAGTAGATCCAGCAAAAGTTGCAGCAGTCAGAGATTGGGTTGTACCACAGAATGCATCTGAGATTCGCATTTTTCTTGGCTTAGCAGGATATTACCGGAAGTTTATTCAGGGATTTTCATCTATCGCAGTTCCACTTACAGCTTTGACCAAGAAGAATGTGAAATTTGTGTGGAGCGATGAGTGCCAGAAGAACTTCGATACTTTGAAGCAAGCTCTTATCTCAGCACCAGTTTTGGCCATGCCATCAGGGCCTGGAGATTTTGTCTTGTATACCGACGCTTCGAAGCTCGGTCTGGGCGCAGTGTTGATGCAGCATGGGAAGGTGATAGCGTATGCTTCTCGACAATTGAAAACTCATGAGAAGAACTACCCTACCCATGATCTAGAGATGGCAGCCGTTGTTTTTGCTTTGAAGATCTGGAGGCATTATTTGTACGGGGAGAAGTACCAGATCTTTACCGACCATAAGAGCCTCAAGTACTTCTTTAAGTAGAAAGAGATGAATATGCGTCAGAGGCGATGGTTAGAGCTTGTGAAAGATTATGATTGTGACATTAGCTACCACCCGAGTAAAGCTAATGTAGTTACGGATGCATTGAGCAGGAAAGTTGCAGTGATGGCCCATCTGACGATTCAGAGACCTCTTCAGTTTGAGATGCAGTGGTTTGATCTAGAGGCATATCCTCAAGGTAGAGTTCCCCGTCTATCAACCTTGACGATCCAGTCTTCTCTCATTGACCATATTCGCAGTGGTCAGCCAGCAGATGAGCAGTTGGCAAAGTGGAAGCAGAGAGATGAGCCCAAGGGCAGTGTCTTGTATTCAGTTAGTGACGGTATTGTGAGATACCGAGACAGGATATGGGTTCCTAGCAGTGATTCTATCCAAGCAGATATTCTATCAGACGCCCATATGTCGCCTATGTCGCCGTACTCTATTCATCCAGGGAGTACGAAGATGTACAAAGACCTGCAGTTATTGTACTGGTGGGCAGGAATGAAGAAAGATATCAGACGCTTTGTATCCGAGTGTCTGAATTGTCAGTTAGTGAAGGCAGAGCATCAGAGGCCAGCAGGTTTGCTCAAGCCTCTTCCTATTGCCAAGTGGAAGTGGGAGAATGTTACCATGGATTTTGTGACCGGTTTGGCGAAGTCAATCAGAGAATCAAATGCTATCTGGGTGATTGTTGATCGTCTTACCAAATCAGCGCACTTCTTGCCTATCAAGATGACTTTCACCATGAGTCAGTATGCAGAGTTGTATATCCGGGAGATAGTCCGACTTCATGGTATTCCAGTCTCTATCGTATCTGACAGAGACCCCAGATTTACTTCATCATTTTGGAAGAGTTTGCATTCGACGATGGGTACGAAATTGTTGTTTAGCACATCTTTCCATCCTCAGACAGATGGGCAGTCAGAGCGAGTTATTCAGATATTGGAGGATCTTCTCCGTGCTTGTGTTATCGATTTCTCCGGGAGTTGGGAGTCGAACTTGCCATTAGTGGAGTTCACCTATAACAACAACTTTCAGTCGTCTATAGGAATGGCTCCGTATGAAGCATTGTATGGTCGCAAGTGCAGATCTCCTGTTCATTGGGATGAGGTAGGAGAGAGAGCAGAGTTGGGTCCAGAGATTATTCAGCAGACTGTCGATGTAGTAGCCCAGATCCGTGACAGGATGAGGACTGCTCAGAGTCGACAGAAGAGTTATGCGGACCAGCGGAGGAGAGATTTATAGTTCGCTGTGGGCGACCATGTCTTTGTGAAAGTGGCACCTATGAAGGGTGTCATGCGATTTGGGAAGAAAGGGAAGCTCAGTCCGAGATTCATTGGACCATTTGAGATCCTCAATAGAGTTGGGACGTTAGCTTATCATGTAGCTCTTCCGCCGAATCTGGCCGGAGTACACAATGTTTTCCATGTCTCGATGCTGAGGAAGTATATGGCAAATCCTTCGCATGTGCTGAATTTTGAACCGTTGCAGCTCACTCCGAACCTGTATTACGAAGAGAGACCAGTGCAGATTTTAGACAGACAGGAGAAGAAGCTTCGGAACAAGCTGGTTAAGCGAGTTAAAGTCAAATGGCTTAACCATTCAGAGGAGGAAGCTACGTGGGAGTCTGAGCCAAAGATGAAGAGTCGGTATCCAGAGTTATTTGGTGAGTTTTATTTTCGAGGACGAAATTTCTTTTAAGGGGGGAAGGGTTGTAGAACCCGTAAATTTGTCTACGAATAAGCCATGCATAATTCCAGTATTTAAATTTAAAATGATTTTATTTCATGAGTATTTAAATTTTTTTTCTTTAAATTATTTATCTCATGCAGTAGTTTAATTACCACCTTTTCAGTTAAATAAGTGAAACCGGACTGGAGTTGGAGTAAAGAGATAAAATTTAATATTTAGAAAACCTTCCTAGAATTTATTTAAGATAAATAATAATTTATTTTTATAAAAAAGAAAGTTTAAGAATTTATTTAATTAACTTGAGATAAGTAGTAAATAAATTCTTTATGTCCTCTAATTTAATTAAAAGCCTAAATTAAAATGTGTAACCAATTGGGATAAATTAATATAAGCCTAATAAATTCAAGAAAATATTACCCTAACATGTTAGTAAATGTATTTTAATAGTTAGCCATGCATGCAAGAAAATGATTATCCTAAATTAAGTTATTAATTCACTAAAATACATAATAAGTGTTTAAAACTTTAAAGGGTTAAAATTCATGAATTAAGCAATATTTCTACCTAATTTAGCCTAGCAAATTTCGGCCCTCTCATTATCAAATCAAATTATGCTCATTTTGGCAACTCTCCATTTGACATCATTCTTTAATCAATTCTTGGTTTGAAAATTCCTACACTTTTAAATCCTCAATAATTAATAATTAAGCAATTTTGTGTACCTCATTAAACCATCTAATCACCCTAGCAATCCCATATTTTCGAGAAGTCAAAGGAAGGAAGGAAGGAAGGAAAATCATTCTTTGTATTATTCCATTTCCTTGATATTGCAACTTCCCTCCAAAGCATTTTTGACTCCTTTATTTTCCTAATAGCCTTCCCTCATTCCATAACACTCCCTCACCTCCCTCACCTTCGAAATTCTGAGAAATTACAGCAGCAAAAATCGTCCCCTTCCAGATTGTAGGAATCGAGAACTTGCAACAAGAAATAAGAAATCACTCCGTCTCCTCCGCGCCGTGCCGTCGTAGTGTTTGTTTTCTTTTTCAAACAAATTTCAGGCATGTTTATATCTTCCCTTGCTCTTCAATCAAGTCATATTATGATTTTTGAACATCACATGTACACGATTTTATGGGCAAAAACCGAAATATGACAGCAACATGAACAAAATTTCTGCACAGATTTTTTTGGTTTCCCTTCATGATTCACGGTTCTGTTGGTTTTGTGATTTCAGGGAGTTGGCTCGTTCCAGGCACCCAAGGCTGCATCTAGGAATGTTATAGGGTGTGTTAGGAAGGGATTATTCCATTTGTTTAAGCCCCTTTCCCCCCAGCAACACGAAATGACAGTAACCTCCCCATAGTGCAGAATTGGACTTCGAAAATTCTGGTTTTGTTTGTCTAAGTATGGTTCGAATCTTGGTTGGCTCTTTAGCCCTTAGCCACTGTCCTTACCATACCCCTTGATGTTTAGGTCATGCCATGGTCAACCAAATGGCCAGTGGAATGATCCGTGACAGCAAACGATAGCAACGTCCAATACGTGCAGTTGTTGCTCTTGGTTGGGAGTGTGGTCGCGTTTTTGGTGTGGGTTGGATTGTGGCTGTTCGAGGGCCCTTAGCCATGGTTCAAACCATACCTTAGGATGTTGGTAAGAGGCTCTGGTTGGTGGTGCAAGCCCCAATGGCCATTAGCCTCGCAAACGACGTAAGGAAACGCTAACACAGCTGCTGTATTTTTTGTGACAGCAGGGTGTGCTGCGGTTCAGAGGTGTATTCCGGGTTCTCGGTTGGCTTTTAGCATATGGCCTTGGACTAGACAGTGCCTCGTTGAGTTAGGAAGGTCATGTTTTTGGCTGTTTGTGATTTGGATCATTTTAGAGGTTGTACGAGAATTTACGGTGCAATGTGCCAAAATGACTCTCGAAAGAGCGTTTCACGTTTTTGGCCTCCATTCACCAAATTTCGAGTACTGTAAATTTAGGAGCATTATTCCATCATTTTAAGAGTATTTTAATCATGACTAAACGTTGGTTCGGTGTTGGTTCGGGTTGGCTCGGAGTCATGATTAAATACTAAGTCAGTGGGCGTAATTGTCTCGTTTTTGGATTCAATTACAAAGTTTGGTCAAGTAAATCATTTGCATATTTTTCATGACATAATTAGGTCGCAACGAGCCTGGGAACGATCCAACCCATTTTGTAAAATAAATACATGATATTTAATTACGTTATTTGATTATATTACGTGCAAAATATTCATTTTGAGATTTATGCGATATTGCTTGTGGTCACTTTACTATCATGGGATTATTACTTCACGCGGTCGTCAGTTACCGGTCAGTTCAGTTTTGTACCACCCAGTATACTGTGGCATTAGTCTGATCAGACGATTATTATTTCACCCGGTCGTCAGTTAGCGGTCAGTTTAGTTCAGTTCAGGGGCCACTTGCGTATAACATAATCTCAACAGAAAAATTATTACACGTTATTTTATGACAGGGCTCTACGGAGCAAACATTTCATTTACTACTTTCAGTTTAGTTCAGTTATGCACGTAATATTAATTATTCATTATACGATTTCAGTTCAGTGATGCACGCATTACAATTAGTCATGACATGATATTTTCCTTTGCATGAGATTTTATTATTATTACTTGTTATTTACGATATATGCATGCTGAGTCTTTAGACTCACTAGACTTGATTGTTGTAGGTACTGATGAGTTCGAGACCGAGAGCGTGGACCAGTGAGCCATCGAGGGTCGGCAGTAGTGGAATCCGAGGACCTCATTTTCAGCATTTACTATTTTTAGGCTCAAACATTTTCCCGTTAATTGGATTATTTTTAATTATTATTTTGCAAACAAACATTTACTTCCGCTGCTATTTTGAATATCAAACTTTATTTATTAGTTTATTTAGGAATGAGGCATTTTAATTAGTTAAAGAGAAAATTTTAAATTTTTCCGCAAATTTTCAAGTGCGAATTTAGAGGCCTCTACAGGTGGTATCAGAGCCTATGTTCTTGTAAAGGGTTGAACTACTACTGACCTCGAGAAGCTCACGAAGTCACGTCTTTGGTCTGTAAGTTTTACATTCATGCATTTTATTTAAAGCCGGAATTATTTTAACTTGAAGTATTTTTACGTTCAGATTTTAATTGTTCAGTATTTATTTACATTTAAATAAATTATGGAATTATGCATGTTGGTTACGTATGGGTTATATATGGAACATTATGCCTCCTAGACGCCAGGTTGGATATGAATATGTTAATACAAATATGAATATGGATATGTTAATATGAATATGCTGATATGAAAATGTTTACGAAAAAGTTTATGTTTAAAGTTATGCATTACTATAGTAATGTTAATTTAAGTACAAGTATTTTTCACTGTTGCTTGTAGTTTTATACGTATTATTTGTTATCCAGAATATGCTGTGTTGAGTCTTTAGACTCACTAGATTTGATTGATGAATGTGAATGTGATAATAATGTTGAGGGAGGTTTGGATCTCTGATTTTACTGGACTGAATGTTCACAAACCCGATGACCAGCGCTTCTACTTTCCGCATTTAAAGTTTATGATTTACTTTAAAGATTTTACAAGTATTTATTTATGTTTTTGAGAGATTTTTGAGAGGTTTAGTATGTGCTACAATTTTCAAATTTATTGTTTTTTAGGTTTGGTAAAACGATTAACGAATTCATGTTTTATCTATTTCTCTTAGATTTTCAAATACTAGTTGGATGTTTTATTTTAAAATGGTGCAAAAGTATTTTATGTATATGTATATGTATATGGCCGAACTTATGAGAGAAAAAAAATTTTCTAGTACTTTTTAAGAAAACGAATAAGCAGATGTTTTAGTTGGTATCAGAGCAAAGGTGCTGTAAAAGGTTGTGCCACCATCAGCGCCGGAAAGATCAGTCATCAAGCTTAAAATTTGTAAGTTTTACATGCTTTACATGACTCAGTATGATGTTACCTGCATAACGACATGAATAATATGTTACGATACATGTTTACTAGCTTTTTGAGTACATATGCTTTGCATGCTTAAATTGCTAAATAAGTAAGGATATGTCACATGATTAGAAAGCTTAAATTTAAAATGCATGTTGGTTACGTTAGAATTTGGAAAACATTCAGATAAAATGCCTCCTAGACGTGCCCCTATTAATGAGAATCAAGCCGAGAACAGTGTGAACCATCAAGGGAATGCACCACCCCCACCACCACCACCTCCTCCAGGGGATGCTTCTACTCGTGCTTTAGAGGGGATGGCTCATCTCTTCGAACAGCAGTTGCAGCAGCAGCAGTTGCAGCAGCAGCAGTTACAGCAGATGCAGCATGCGCCTAGGCCACAACATGATATTTATGATCAGTTCTGGAGGCTAGGGCAGAAGGAATTTTCTGGCACTACCGATCCTTTTGCTACTGAGGGTTAGATTCGTTCTCTCGAGGTACACTTTCACTATCTGGATATGGGAGATGTGACCATGTGAGGTGTACCACTTATCTGTTTAGGGATGACGCTTCTTTATGGTGGGAAGGAGCCGAGCATGGTGTTAACCTTGCTACACTTACTTGGGCTCAATTCAAAATGATATTCTACGAGAAATATTTTACTGCTGATGTCAGAGGACGATTAAAGAGGGAATTCATGACTCTTCGTCAGGGAGACACTACTGTTTCTTAATTTGTAAAGAAGTTCGATTGTCACTTCGTACCCCTTATTGCCAGGGATGCTGAAGAGAAGCTTAGACACTTCATGGATTGTCCTCGACCCACCTTACGGAATAATGTTATGATGATGCGTCCTTTGGATTATGCTACTGCCGTTACTTATGTATTCCAGTCTGAGCAATCCTTGAAGGACATCGAGTTTGAGTTACAGCGCAAGAGGCGGCAATATCAGAACAATAATCAACCAAATAAGAAGTCATATACGGGTCCTCCTAGACCTCAAGGGCCTCAAAAGCCCCAAGGTCAAGTCAAGAAGCAAGCACCGTCAAAGCCACCACCCGCAGCACCAAAAACTGCAGAAGGACAACCATGCAAGAAGTGCAAACGACTATACTATGGGCCATGTGTTTGGGGTACTACTAAGTGCTTCATATGCAAATAAGAAGGGCAAAAAGCTTTTGATTGCCCGAAGAAGAATGCACCCATCATTGGGCGAGCTTATGCTATGAATGCAGAGGAAGCTGAAGGGGAGACAGACACTACTCTTATCACGGGTAACCTAGTCATTTAACATTTTTATATTGCTTATTATTGCATGAAATGTTAAATTGGCTAATAGAATGGAATTGGGAACAAGATTTAACCTAGTGGAAATTAGGTTGCATGTTTTACTTTAGTTGCAATTTAAGATAAGATTTTAGAAACCGTAGAAATTGGTATTGAAATTTTGATCCTTAGATTTATATGAAGGATGTAATATTTCCACTAAAAGTTTTAGGGCCAAAATTAAAGAAAAATCATAATTTAAGGGTTTGTCAAGGGTTCGAAATCATTGAGGGGCCTTAGTGCAATTTTCGATAATTAAGGACCAAAATGCAATTAACTAAAAGTTAAGGGACCTAAATGCAATATCCGAATTGTTAAGGGTTAAAAACGTAACTTTTGAAATTTAAGGGACCGAATTGTAAAATTTCAAAAAAATATAAATACAAGGATTAAATTGCAAATATCCGAAAATTTGGGACTAAAATGCAAATTTCGAAAAAATGAAGGGCTAAAAGGTAATTTTTCAAGAAATGCTCAAGTTCAACGCGTAATCTTCATCTAAATTTGGGAGAATTAACGATAGAAATTCTTTAAGCTTCAACACAAAAAGATTTAAAAGACTTTTTCGCCGCTGGGAGGATTATCATTCAAGGGGTAGCTACCTATGCACTACTAGATTCGGGAGCTACACATTCATTCATCTCTGAAACCTGCATCAAAAGACTGAATATTACTCCGCAAGACAGGGGTTAGGGTTTCAAAGTGTCTATTCCTTCTGGTGATCAAATGCTCACGTCTAAAATTGTCAAGAATCTGGAGCTTCGTTTATTCAAATATGTGGTTCGGGCAGATCTTATTGTGCTTCCTATGCCTGAATTTGATATTATACTTGGGATGGATTGGTTATCAGCGAATGAAGCTTCGATTGATTTTCATTAGATATCAGTGTCTATTCGACTGCCTAGTGGTAAATCTTTTGTCTTCGAGGCGGCGAGAAACAAGCATATGCCGCACATTATCTCTTGTATATGTGCGAGGAAGCTTATTAAACATGGATGCCAAGCTTTTCTTGTGTGTGTCACTACCGCACATGCTCCTATCAGTCAGAAAATATAAGATGGTTATATTGTCAGAGATTTTCCCAGCGTCTTTCTCGAGGACGTTTCTGGTATTCCACCCGATCGTGAAGTGGAATTCTCTATTGATCTTACGCCGAGCACTGCTCTTACATCTAAAGCACCTTATCGTCTAGCACCCGCTGAAATGTGAGAATTAAAAGATCAAATCCAGGAATTTCTAGACAAGGGTTTTATTTGCCCTAGTTATTCTACATGGGGCGCACCGGTATTATTTGTGAAGATGAAAGATGGTAGTATGCGTCTTTGCATTGATTATCGAGAGCTCAACAAGGTCACTATCAAAAATAAGTATTCACTGCCAAGAATTGAAGATTTATTTGATCAGTTGCAAGGAGCATCAATATTTTCTAAGAATGATCTTCGATCTGGGTACCATCAGTTGAAAGTGAAAGAGTCGGATGTTCACAAGACAGCATTTCGTACTAGATATGGGCACTACGAGTTTATGGTCTTGCCATTCGGTCTGACTAATGCTCCGACGATCTTCATGGATCTCATGAATCGCGTATTTCAGCCGTATCTAGATCAGTTTATTATAGTCTTCATTGATGATATATTGATCTATTCGAGGAATAAAGAGGAGCATAGTCGTCATTTGAAGACAACACTTCAAGTACTACAAGACAGAAAGCTTTATGCAAAATTTATCAAGTGCGAGTTTTGGCTTGATAGAGTGGCTTTCTTAGGCCACATCATTTCTAGTGATGGCGTTGAAGTTGATCCAAGCAAAGTTGAGGCAATGAAATAGTGGCCAGTACCGAAGAGTGTTACCAAGATTCGCAGTTTCTTGGGACTAGTTGGCTATTATCGCAAATTTGTCAAGGGATTCTCATCCATTGCAGTACCATTGACATCCTTGACTTAGAAGAACGCAAAGTTTATTTGGGGATCCGAGTGTCAAGATAGTTTTGACAAGTTGAAACAAGCCTTGATTTCAGCGCCAGTGTTATCTATGCCATCAGGGCAAGGAGAGTATGTTCTATATACCGATGGTTCTAAACTTGGTTTGAGCACAGTTCTGATGCAAAATGACCGAGTTATAGCTTATGCGTCGAGACAGTTGAATATTCACGAGAAAAACTACCCTACTCATGATCTTGAGCTTGCAGCAGTATTTTTCGCATTGAAGATTTGGAGACACTACCTTTATGGGGAGAATTGCAAAATATTCACCGATCATAAAAGTCTGAAATACTTCTTCACCCAAAAGGAACTGAATATGAGATAGTGCCGATGGCTTGAGTTAGTAAAGGACTATGACTGTGAGATTAGTGCTACTACTTATATTATAATTCACCCAAGTGTAGGTTTTCTGCAAGTAATATATTTCGTAAGTACGAGATCGATCCACAGAGAGGTTATTTTAAGTTTAAATTTATTAATTTATAGATTACCAAATGCAAGAACGAAGTTTACAAATTATAAATTTTGTCAAGGCTCGAGGATTTATTCTTGGTTTATGCAATATTGTTTAACTAAAAGTAAAACAAAGGAAACCACCATAAATAATGGTTCCAAGAAAATCAAATATTTAAACAAACACCTAATATAATATTGTTCCCACTATAGAAAATACCGAATTCAACGATATTTTATGTATGGTACCTATGATTATATATATAACTATATAAATATATAACTGGATAAAGTAAATGTTAAATTAAATCATTATATTTCATTTAGAACAACCGACAGAGCCACGCTATTGCCTAAATGAAATATATGATTTAATAAGTTAGTTGCGGGAAAGTAAAAGTTAGTTGCAAAAAGTAAAAGTTAGTTGCGATAAAGTAAATGTTAGATGCGGGAAGTAAAAGTTAGTTGCGATAAAGTAACTGTTAGATTGTTAGATGTTAGTATTAAATCATAATATTTCATTTAGAACAACCGGCAGAGCCACGCTATATATATATATATATATATATATATAATATAACAATAATAAAAGATGAAATATTTATTGTATCAAAATTAAACAACAAATCAAGATAACCACTTCAATGGTATTAAAAATTTAATGTAAATTGATAACAACAAATAATTCATTTTTATACCTGCAATAAAAAGAAATTAGCAAAATGAAAAGAAATAAAGAAAGAATATACAAAATATAAACAATCTTACTTCACCAAGAATTCATCCTCTTCACCTTGACCTAATAGATTTAGCTTTCCATGAGCTTACTTTTGATCAACACAAAAGACATCACTCATAATTGGGAAAATGAAAAATATATTGGAACTTAGAACTTTTATACACACTCACACTATATTTTACAATGAGATATAATGATTCTCAAGCTAGTACAAGGCCTCTATTTATAGGCCAAATGAGAGAAAGTGTCAAAAATTTTATTAATGTCATGTAGTTGTAATAGTAGTCTTTGTCTCCTCCAACTTCAATTCCATGTCCCTTCTTTCAATGCTTTGTTCCACGACTTTAATCACCGAATTTGACTATGCTCAAAACAGAAAACATGTGGAGAATTGTCTGTAGATGAATTTGGCCACTTGGTTCACCTGATTTGGTTAAATATTGAAATAGTTATGATTTTTTTTACTATATGCTGGTCATGGTGAAAGTAAATTTGTCCTCCTTTTGATATTTTCACAATTTGATCATCTTAACAAACTTTTTAGGCAATCATGTCTTCTGCAAAGTTGTAGATAATTTCTCAAGGATTCCAAACATGTTTGAATCGCTTCCATTTGAATTTTTTAGTTTGAGTTATCATTATTTTACCAACACGTAGAAAACCTGAAAATAAAACATATTTAGTAAGACATTTAAATATAAACAAATAATACTAAAATAACATAATTTTATAATTTTAATGAAACTTAAATTTTAAAATATAGGTTTTAACATGTAATAAATTATTAATTTTAAGTTTCATCACACCCCCACACTATCTTATTACTAGTCCCTTAGTATTAAAATTTTTCGAAAATCACAACCTAGATTCTTTATTCCTTTTATATATTCAAATATACAAACATATTAATTTTAAAAACAAACTCATATACCGATTTATATATATATACATATATATATATATATA
>NC_133317.1:14438407-14449264 GCF_012295235.1 Primulina huaijiensis | reverse complement strand
ATATATAATTAGATATGCTTTTATTATTATTTTCACATAACATATAAAGTAACAATATATATATATTTTTTTTCTAAATATTTTTTTATGATAATATAGTCAAAAAGATAATTTATACCACCCACCATAATATGTATAATATCGAGAATTTTTTTGTAAAAGCCTCAACTCCATATTCTTTCAGGTCAAAATATTTAATGGATAGCTGATTTACACTCATGGAGTTGGAATGAATATTAACTCTCATTGAAAAATGTTAATTATTAAAGCAGACAATTAAATAAACTAATATTGAAAACAAAATAGGAAAATTTACAAAGAATAAAATCTTTTTTTTTCTTTTTTTTTTATTAACGTGACTGCAAAATTTTACAATGACATAAATTTTTTTTATCCAAACATTCTACCATAAATGTCTATATATATAAACATTTACATAACGTATACATTCGACTACCTTTGAAACTTATCCAACACAAACAAATCTTTTTTTTTATAGAACATATTGATTGATGATTTTTTTTTGTTTTTGTTTTTATTTTTTGTTTTTTTTAAGAACACGTTTATAGTACATCAATCATACCTTAAATAAAAAAAATTAAAACATACCGTTGAATCACAAGTTTAGCATCACATGAATTTTCTTTTCTTACTCTTGGATGTTGGCCAATTAAGTTGAGATAAAAATGGATCTGGTTCATGACTAAATCCTTGCAGTAAATCAATAAGTTCACCTTCACTTGTAGCAGAAACTAACATCCTTAGCGAAGCTAATGAAATAAATCCCTGTTCCACAACATCATCAAGAAACGATAGCATTTTATCATAATAATTGTTAACATTTAACAAACCATTTGGATTATTGTGGATATTTAATTGTGCCCAACAAACAGTATGAAATATTTCTTCCAAAGTACCGAAACCTCCTGCCAAAGCAATGAAAGCATCTGAATGTTCAATTATTTGAGTAATTCGTTCATACACGTTGTCCACTTTCATTTCTTCTCCTGTTGTTGGTCCAGTAAGACTGGCTAAGGTAGTCGGAATAATGCCTAAGACTTCACTTCCACCTGCATAAGAAGCTTTTGCAACTTTTCCCATGAGACCAACTTCACCACCACCATATACCAAATGAATCTTTTTTTTAGCAAGTGTTATGAAACGTCCTGCCCTTTTTATTGCTTTAAAAGTACTAGAAATTTTTTTTCCTTAAAATTTCCTCTATGATTTTCGGCCTTTATAAAATATTTTTCTTCTTAAAATAAAATACCAACCATCTAGCATTTTGAAAATCAAGTGCGATGGTCAAAAAATATAATCGTCGCATGTTTACCAAACCTAAAAAGCAATAAATTTGAAAAGTATAGCCCATACTAAACCTCTCAAAAAGCATAAATAAATAGTCTTAAAAATCTTTAACGTAAATCAGAAAACATAAAACGTAATGCGGAAAATAGTAGCGCTGGTCCTCGGGTTGCGTGCGCCTTCAGTCCAGTCAAATCATCCGTCAAGGCCTCCCACAACCTCACCTGCATCCATCACACCTAGTGAGTCTAAAAACTCAACACACCATAATCTTTATAGCAAGTAAAATATATAAAACCACATGCAACAGTGAAAATACTTTTACGTAAAATAACTTTTCATGACATGCTAACTTAAACTTTAACTTTTTCCTTTTCCTCAACATGACATGACATAAAACATTTAACATGATCATGAACATTTTCCTTTTCCATTTCCTTTTTCTTTTTTGAATTCAGATCGTTAATTGTGACTTTCCTGACATGACATGACATGATCGATGGATCCATCTACATATAACAACAGTACTGGGCGGCGGGGGACACCAGCAACACTCTCAACGGTCAACTGGGCTCTGACCTATCATGATTGAATAGAAATACGATCGTCGCGGTTCCCTCGGGGGCCTTTTCCCATAAATGGGTTCCCACTGGGGCCTTTTCCCCTCACGATATTCCCATTCTTACCGTTACCACAAAACCGTTACCACATATTCGTAATGATAAAAATACGATCGTCGGGCTCCCACTGGGACCATAACCCTCACGACATCTCCAACATTATCGAATTAGTCACAATTACTTCACTTCCTTCAACATTTACATTCTCATCACTTTATAAAAATCATGCATAACATAACATTTTTGTTTTTGAAACCAAGCATGCAACATGTATTTTAAATGTCTTCCTTAAATCATAAAAATCCTTTAGACATTTAAAAATCACAATTAAATCATGAATATTTCATAAGCATTTAAAAATAATCATAATATCACAAAAATAGCATTTAGGGCACTGCCAAGACCTTTACTAATTTTTAGGTGTAAAAAGACCGTTTCAGCCTACATGAATTCATTGACTCTAACATGTCCCAAATAATTATTTAAGCCTACATGAATTTTCCCATATTTTTATTTAGCCTAAAACGAGGGCTTTTAAATTAATCTTTAAATGTGACGTATTAATGCGTTTAAATCCCGAATAAAACCAAACCTTAATATAAAATTCCCAAATTAAAAACTTAGACTTATAATAATTATTTAAGCTTAAACCTAATTTTTCATAATTTTATAAAGCTTAAAACTAGGCGTTTCATTTAACTCGTTAATTAGCGTTTCGTGCGGCGATTAAATTCCGATTAAATCCAAAACTCGTTATTTTGATCCCAAATTTTTAACATAGCATTTTTAAGATTTATTGTACCCTTCCAAGTCATGAGCCACCCCCGTGGACCCTTGGATCTATTTTTCCTTCTTAAATTTTCGTTTTTGACCCTTCGACGAACACACCGAGCCATCTCCTAATTTACCCGAGCCACGCCCGAGCAACCTTGAGCCAAAACTTAGCCAACCCACCTAGGGACACTACTGTGCGAGCCCAGCCCGTAAAACAAGCCCTAACCTGCTCAAAAGCCTTCTGGAATTTGACCCAAAAATCTGTTGTGTTGTGTGTGTGCTTCCTTGTATGTCTAGGACACATAACACAACTAGGACTCTTCCAACCAAGCCACCACCGAGCCCACATGTCCTCAACCTTCCCTGGACCATGCACAGACCATACCCAGACCAACCCAAGCCCTTGAACTCTCGCTTGAAGTGCTGCAAGCCCGCTGCAAAAAGATGCAGAGCTGCGCGCGAGTGCTTCCTTCAAGATCTCTCGAGCCAACGGCCAGCCCAGCCACTCCAGCCCTTAGCCCGACTCATGACCCTCATCCTAGGACCCTGATGGACCACCTAGCTCGCCCTTAGCCCCGCTGCAGCGAGCCCCTCCCCTTGGCTGCCCCTTACCTGCACGTGCGAGGAGTCCCTACTGCATGGGACTCCTCCAAAGCTTCGCTCCAGAGGTCCTAGCCATGCTAGGACCCTTCCTGACCCTGACCCACATCCAGCACGCGCCCTCCTCGAGACCTGGTCGCACCCCTACTCCCTATGCATAAGAACGAGTCCCTTGAACCCAACAAGCACACACCTTTGCAAAAAGACTCACGGCCCCCTTTATCTTTTCTTGTATCCTACGGTTTCAGCTTGTATTTTTTATATTGCAGTGTGCTTGTGCGTGCTTCTAGCCTCTTAAACTTGTGTAAAACAATCTCATATTACTTCCTAATCATGGCAGCCCCTTAGGTACAAGAATTTCATGATTTTCGGATCAACAACATGCTTTGAAAATTCACCTTTGATGCATAAACGAATTTATTTGAAAGCTTTACTTGTTTTTCATGCAAAACATAATAAAATAAATACTATGGTGTGATAGATGAGTAAAAAGAGAATTATGACGTGCCTTTGCGTTTTAAAAGCACGAAAAACCGTTGACGATTTGCGAAGAACGGGGCGAGGACTTTTGCTTGAATTCTCCTTAAGCTTTCTCAATTATTTCTTCTTTAAATTGTGGTGTTGGGTGCCGTGTATTTGGTTGATGGGGAGTGTTTGAATTGCTTGTGGGTGTGTGGCTGTGAGTGTGTAGGGTTAAGGGTGGGGTTTAACATATTTTATAGTCTAATTAATCACTAATTAGGTTTTGGCCCATTAAGTAGGAAATTTAGGCCCATTAGTGCTTAATTAGAATTTTGAAAATAGTTTTGTTTAATTAAGTTTGTGAATTTATTAGCCGGGTTGCTAAAACGTTCGTATTTTTGTTAAAAATCCAACACCGATAAAAATTACGTCCCGGCGTATAAAATCACCTTTAAACCCCTTATTTTCAAAAATAAGAAAAAGCATCACCCACATTTTAAATAATTAAAAACAACTATTTAATAAAAATATTTTCTATTTTTCCGTCCTCGGTCTCCGTTCCTCGATCGAAACTCGAATAAACTTTTAAAATTACATTTTAATGCAATCATGTAGAAAAATATATTTTAAACATGTCAATATGCAAAACATAATTAATTAATGCAATTAAAACATTTAATTAAAATAAAAGAATTTAATAATTCAAATGCATGTGGTTTGCGTGGACCTTAAAATTTTCGGGGCGTTACAATCTTCTCCCCTTAAATTGAATTTCGTCCTCGAAATTCGCTTATCCTTAATAACCCAAAGTTTAGATTCAGTTCTAATATCCCAAATCCACGCTTCCGCTGCGCTTACTCTGATAAACTTAATTTCTAGAATATCCTTACGTCTCCTTGATTCCAATTAAATTTTTCCTTCCGAATCCATATTTGCAAATTACTACTTAAAAAAGACCCATCATGACTTAGTGCTACATTATTATAACCTCGAATTTCAACATTTCTTACAATTCCCAATATTAAAAGATGGATAACCAAACTTATCGTATATTACTTTCCTTAATACCCAAAATGTTCATCAACTTATCATATTTCAATCTTAAAATCCCAAATGCAACTGTTAACGCTTAGATTTTTCAAGCCTAATATCGATTCATCCTTAAAAACCCTTGATTAACAGTTCTTATAACATTATAACCCAAGATATCCCAAGGTTCCAAATATTCTTAAAAGTCTAAATCCTCAAAATTCTTACTATTTAACCCATTCAATTTGTTCTTATTGCTAACTAGTCCCCAAATTCCTTAGCAATTGCAAAATAAATTCTTAATTTTCCCAAAAATTATCTCATTGGTCCTTAAATTTCGAAAATCCTACAATTATCCCATAAATTCTTGGCATTCTTAATTTTCTTTTACAGGTTTCCCATAACATAATTTCGATAAATTTAAACTTATTTACCCAAAAATCAATTTCTATAATCAATCTTACCTTTCATCAAAACTTAAAATCACAATTTATACATTTTCTTACTCCCAAGTCGTTGCAAATCCTTAAATCTTTATTTCTTACGTCTAATTCCCAAAAATTAATTCGACTAGTAACCATGAATCATAAATTTTTTCTTAGAAAATCTACGTGTCCCAAAAACATTCATAAAATTCACGATTAACTTACGGCCCAAAAAGTAAAACGTCAATACTAAAACCCAAAAAAATCAACATAGTCCAATTCCACGACGAAGCCAACATGCGTTGAAATCAAATAATTTCTTATTTCATATCGTAACTCGTATAAAAATCATGAAGCATATAATCTTTTAGCATAACAAAGTCATGCAACCATGCAGGGTAAAAATCATTTGCCATGCAACCTTAAACATAACGTCAATCAACTTCAAAACGTGTATGCACATATAGCTTAAACATTTAGATCATGTAAACATATAGGTAACATCACATAAATCATATATAGCATGTAAACTTACAAGTTAGAGGCTTGACGACTGATCTTCCCGGCACTGATGGTCGCACAACCCTTTACAGGACCTTTGCTCTGATACCAACTGAAACGTCCTGCCCTTTTTATTGCTTTAAAAGTACTAGAAATTTTTTTTACTTAAAATTTCCTCTATGATTTTCGGCCTTTACAAAAATATTTTTATAAAATATTTTTCCCCTTAAAATAAAATACCAACCATCTAGCATTTTGAAAATCAAGTGCGATGGTCATAAAATATAATCGTCGCATGTTTACCAAACCTAAAAAGCAATAAATTTGAAAAGTATAGCTCATACTAAACCTCTCAAAAATCTCTCAAAAAGCATAAATAAATAGTCTTAAAAATCTTTAACGTAAATCAGAAAACATAAAACGTAATGCAGAAAATAGTAGCGCTGGTCCTCGAGTTGCGTGCGCCTTCAGTCCAGTCAAATCATCCGTCAAGGCCTCCCTCAACCTCACCTGCATCCATCACATCTAGTGACTCTAAAGACTCAACACACCATAATCTTTATAGCAAGTAATTTATATAAAACCACATCCAACAGTGAAAAATACTTTTACGTAAAATAACTTTTCATGACATGCAGACATAAACTTTAACTTTTTCCTTTTCCTCAACATGACATGACATAAAACATTTAACATGATCATGAACATTTTCCTTTTCCATTTCCTTTTTCTTTGTTGAATTCAGATCGTTAATTGTGACTTTCCTGACATGACATGACATGATCGATGGATCTATCTATATATAACCACAGTACTGGGCGGCGGGGGACACCAACAACACTCTCACCGGTCAACTGGGCCTTGGCTTATCATGATTGAATAGAAATACGATCGTCGGGGTTCCCTCGGGGGCCTTTTCCGATAAATGGGTTCCCTCCCATTCTTACCGTTACCACAAAACCGTTACCACATAACCGTTACCATATATTCGTAATGATGAAAATACGATCGTCGGGCTCCGACTGGGACCATAACCCTCACGACATCTCCAACATTATCGAATTAGTCACAATTACTTCACTTCCTTCACCATTTACATTCTCATCACTTTATAAAAATCATGCATAACATAACATTTTTGTTTTTGAAACCAAGCATGCAACATGTATTTTAAATGTCTTCCTTAAATCATAAAAATCCTTTAGACATTTAAAAATCACAATTAAATCATGAATATTTCATAAACATTTAAAAATAATCATAATATCACAAAAATAGCATTTAAGGCATTGCCATGACCTTTACTAATTTTTAGGTGTAAAAAGACCGTTTCAGCCTACATGAATTCATTGTCTCTAACATGTCCCAAATAATTATTTAAGCCTACATGAATTTTCCCATATTTTTATTTAGCCTAGAACGAGGGCTTTTAAATTAATCTTTAAATGTGACGTATTAATGCGTTTAAATCACGAATAAAACCAAACCTTAATATAAAATTCCCAAATTAAAAACTTAGACTTATAATAATTATTTAAGCTTAAACCTAATTTTTCATAATTTTATAAAGCTTAAAACTAGGCGTTTCATTTAACTCGTTAATTAGCGTTTCGTGCGGCGATTAAATTCCGATTAAATCCAAAACTCGTTATTTTGATCCCAAATTTTTAACATAGCATTTTTAAGATTTATTGTACCCTTCCAAGTCATGATCCACCCCCGTGGACCCTTGGATCTATTTTTCCTTCTTAAATTTTCGTTTTTGACCCTTCGACGAACACACCGAGCCATCTCCTAATTTACCCGAGCCACGCCCGAGCAACCTTGAGCCAAAACTTAGCCAACCCATCTAGGGACACTACTTGCGAGCCCAGCCCGTAAAAAAAGCCCTAACCCGCTCAAAAGCCTTCTGGAATTTGACCCAAAAATCTGTTGTGTTGTGTGTGTGCTTCCTTGTATGTCTAGGACACATAACCCAACTAGGACTCTTCCAACCAAGCCACCACCGAGTCCACATGTCCCCAAACTTCCCTGGACCACGCCCAGACCATACCCAGACCAACCCAAGCCCTTGAACTCTCGCCTGAAGCGCTGCAAGCCCGCTGCAAAAAGATGCAGAGCTGCGCGCGAGTGCTTCCTTCAAGATCTCTCGAGCCAACGGCCAGCCCAGCCGCTCCAGCCCTTAGCCCGACCCATGACCCTCATCCTAGGACCCTGATGGACCACCTAGCTCGCACTTAGCCCCGCTGCAGCGAGCCCCTCCCCTTGGCTGCCCCTTACCTGAACGTGCGAGGAGTCCCTACTGAATGGGACTCCTCCAAAGCTTCGCTCCAGGGGTCCTAGCCATGCTAGGACCCTGCCTGACCCTGACCCATATCCAGCACGAGCCCTCCTAGAGACCTGGTCGCACCCCTACTCCCTATGCATAAGAACGAGTCCCTTGAACCCATCAAGCACACACCTTTGCAAAAAGACTCACGGCCCCCTTTATCTTTCCTTGTATCCTACGGTTTCAGCTTGTATTGTTTATATTGTAGCGTGCTTGTGCGTGCTTCTAGCCTCTTAAACTTGTGTAAAACAATCTCATATTACTTCCTAATCATGGCAGCCCCTTAGGTACAAGAATTTCATGATTTTCGGATCAACAACATGCTTTGAAAATTCACCTTTGATGCATAAACGAATTTATTTGAAAGCTTTACTTGTTTTTCATGCAAAACATAATAAAATAAATACTATGGTGTGATAGATGAGTAAAAGGAGAATTTTGGCGTGCCTTTGCGTTTTAAACGCACGAAAAACCGTTGACGATTTGCGAAGAACGGGGCGAGGACTTTGGCTTGAATTCCCCTTAAGCTTTCTCAATTATTTCTTCTTTAAATTGTGGTGTTGGGTTTCGTGTATTTGGTTGATGGGGAGTGTTTGAATTGCTTGTGGGTGTGTGGCCGTGAGTGTGTAGGGTTAAGGGTGGGGTTTAACATATTTTATAGTCTAATTAATCACTAATTAGGTTTTGGCCCATTAAGTAGGAAATTTAGGCCCATTAGTGCTTAATTAAAATTTTAAAAATAGTTTTGTTTAATTAAGTTTGTGAATTTATTAGCCGGGTTGCTAAAACGTTCGTATTTTTGTTAAAAATCCAACACCGATAAAAATTACGTCCCGGCGTATAAAATCACCTTTAAACCCCTTATTTTCAAAAATAAGAAAAAGCATCACCCACATTTTAAATAATTAAAAACAACTATTTAATAAAAATATTTTCTATTTTTCCGTCCTCGGTCTCCGTTCCTCGATCGAAACTCGAATAAACTTTTAAAATTACATTTTAATGCAATCATGTAGAAAAATATATTTTAAACATGTCAATATGCAAAACATAATTAATTAATGCAATTAAAACATTTAATTAAAATAAAAGAATTTAATAATTCTAATGCATGTGGTTTGCGTGGACCTTAAAATTTTCGGGGCGTATTATGTTATTCCAAGCTTTTCTGCTACCTCTTCATAAATTGAATCTTTTCTTGCACTAGATCCCCAAAATACACAAATATTTTTGATTTTACTTACCGAGGACGTTGACATGTTGAGAAATATGTTTTATGGAATTGTTAAATCACAACATATGAATTTATAAGCGTAACATGCCAAAAGTCAATATTTGAACATGAAATTATTATTATTAATAGAAAATATGACATAAATTAAAACACATATATACAGCGTAGTTGTGATTGTGGCTCACATCTTCCTCTGTTTTACGTTCAGTAACGACTTCAACGCCTTCTATGAGTCGAGGATATGCTTCCCATCCGATTTTCTTATAAATTGGCAAACATGGTCTTTTAACGTCAAATTCCCGAGACGAAATTGTATATATATATTTACTTATCTAAACAGATATGCGTTACTACAGTAGGATCTTTATAAGGCTGATTCTACCGTCCATATTGATATTCCTCATGTTGAAATTGCCACCATAGTTTAAGAAGTTCATTTTGCACGTACCCACTAGAATGCGTATCAAGAACCTCTAGAAAATTATCCAAAGGTTCTTTACTAAGACAATTCTTTAGTAAAAATAAAAAAAAAATTTAATTTTATAGTTTAATAAATTTTAAAAACAACTATAATACAACTTTAATAACTAACATTTAAAAAAGTAATTAAAATTGAAAAAAAAAAAACAGACCCAAAATCGTATAAGATAGAAAATTTAAAGTGTTGTAAAGTAATGTAGAGGAAATTGAAATGGAAATCGGATATTTATAGATAATTTGCGACTATTAGCGACGGTCGTCTTTCAAACCGTCGCTATTAGCGACGGTTAAAATAGAACTGTCGCACATAGCGACGGTTTAATATTTAACTGTCGCTGATTTACGTCATGAGCGACGGTCTAAAAAAGTCATCGCTAAAAATTCGAACCAATTTTCCGCAGCGTGCTAATAATATGCATGTCGTGAATAATATTATTGACGGCGTGCAATTAATGTACGCCGTTAATGTCTAAATAAGATTTTTTTTAAAAAAAATGATTTACTTTTAACAGCGCACAGAAACATGCACGCTGTTAATAATACTATTTACGGCGTGCCTTTATTGTACGCTGCGAAAATTGCATAGGTTATCCACAGCGTGCTTTTACTGCACGCCGTTCATAATACTATCCGCAGCGTGCTTTTACTGCATGCCGTTATTTCTTTCAAGTGCAACACAATTAACAGCGCACGTATGGGTGCACGCCGTGGAAAGTAGTATTCGCAGCGTGCTTTTAATGCACGCTGTTGATGAAGTGCTGCGGAAAATCATTTTTCTCGTAGTGTCATTCCAACATTTTTTAATTTTCCTTTACAAGTCCACCTTACACATTTATGACATCCACCTATACGTTTAGCTCTTCGCTTTTTGGCATATGTGCTTTTACCAAATCCTGGCATATGTCTTATTATTATTTCACTTGCTTCCCCAACCAAACGGACTTTTGCTTCAATTATAAAACGGATATCATTCGGTATGCCATATGACATTATCAACCTTAGTCGCTCACATCTAGCTTTATAAATTTTTTTCAACGCATTATCAGGAAAACAAGCAAAATATTTACGAAGATTCACAATACAAGCATCCATATTATT
>NC_133317.1:14331730-14438397 GCF_012295235.1 Primulina huaijiensis | reverse complement strand
GATCATATAAAGGCATAAAATCATCATTAAGAATTTCATTTTCTATAAAAGGCTTAAGTCTTTGCCCATTAACTTTAAACACGTCATTATTTTTAGGATTTTCAATATCAACAGCACCATGAGGATAAACAAATTTAACTATAAATGGTCCTGACCATCTCGATCTTAGTTTTCCTGGAAATAAATGCAAATGAGAATTATAAAGTAAAACTTTTTGTCCAATTTCAAATGACTTTCTTATAATATTTTTATCATGAAAGGCTTTAGTTTTATCTTTATAAATCTTTGAATTTTCATATGCATCATTCCTTAATTTTTCAAGTTCATTTAATTGCAATTTTCTTAATTTAGATGCATCATCTAAATTAATATTAAATACTTTAATTGCCCAATAAGCTTTATGTTCAAGTTCAACCGGTAAATGAAAAATGCTTACCAAAAACTAACCTATGTGGTGACGTCCCTAATGATGTCTTAAATGCAGTTCTATATGCCCATAATGCATCAGTTAATCTTAAACACCAATCTTTTCGATTTGGATTAACTGTTTTTTCTAAAATTTGTTTTATTTCTCTATTTGCAAGTTCAACTTGACCATTACTTTGATGATGATACGGGGTAGAAACTTTATGTGTAATGCTATATTTTCTTAATAAAGAAGAAAATGATTTATTTATAAAACGACTTCCCCCATCACTAATTATTGCTCTAGGTATTCCAAATCGGCTAAAAATATTTTATTTTAAAAATTTTATAACAACTTTATGATTATTAGTTCTACATGCAATTGCTTCTATCCATTTTGAAACATAATCAACAGCGACTAAAATGTACGTATATCCAAAAGATAATGGAAATGGACCCATAAAATCTATCCCCCAACTATCGAATATTTCAATAATTATGATTGGATTTAAAGGCATCATATTTCGTTTTAAATTGATCCCATCTTCTGACAGTTTTCACAAGATTTGCAAAATAAATGCGTATCTTTGAATAAAGACGGCCAATAAAATCCACATTGTAAGATTTTTGCAGCTGATTTATTGGATGAAAAATGACCTCCACATGCTTCAGAATGACAAAATTTAATAACATTACTTACTTCATTGTCAGGTATGCATTGTCGAAAAATTTGGTCAGGACAATACTTAAACAAGTAAGGATCATCCCAATAAAATTTTTTAACTTCTATCAAGAATTTATTCTTATCCTGTGAATTCCAATGAGAAGACATTTTATTTTTCACAATAAAATTTACAATGTTAGCAAACCAGGGCATAATAGTAGCATAAAACAACTGATCATCTGGAAAATTTTCATTTATTGGTATTTCATTATGAGATGATTCAGTCATTATTCTAGATAAATGATCGGCTACGACATTTTCTTTTCCTTTTTTATCTTTAATTATAATATCAAATTCTTGTAACAATAAAATCCACCGTATTAATCTTGGCTTAGCATCTTGTTTATTTGATAAATATTTTACGGCAGAATGATCAGTGTACACAATAGTAGTAGAACCAATTAAATAAGATCGAAACTTATCTAATGCAAATACTACTGAAAGTAATTCTTTTTCAGTAGTTGAATAATTTATTTGGGCACTATTTAAGGTTCTACTAGCATAATAGACTGCATATGATTTTCCTTCTTTTCTTTGTCCTAACACAGCTCCTATAGCATAATCACTTGCATCACACATTAATTCAAATGGTAAAGACCAATCTGGAGGTTGTAAAATAGGTGATGTAATTAAAAGATTAATTATTTTTTTAAAAGCATTTTCACATTTCTGAGTCCATTCAAATTGTGTATCTTTTGTTAAAAGATTCGAAATTGGTTTAGATATTATGTTGAAATTTTTTATAAACCTTCTATAAAAACCTGCATGACCCAAGAATGATCGAACTTCTTTGACCATTTTTGGTGATATTAAAATAGAAATAAGATCAACTTTTGCTTTATCAACTTCAATTCTTTTTTCAGATATCACATGACCTAACACAATCCCATATTTAATCATATAATGACATTTTTCCCAATTTAAAATAAGATTTTTTTCTTCACATCGTTTAATACTTCTTCTAGGTTTTTAAGACAATTTTCAAATGAGTTTCAAAAAACAGTTATATCATCCATAAATACTTCTACAAATTCTTCAATCATATCACTGAAAATACTTAACATGCATCTTTGAAAAGTAGCCGGAGCATTATATAAACCAAATGGCATTCTTTTAAATGCAAAAGTTCCGAAAAAACAAGTGAAAGTAGTTTTTTCTTGATCTTCTAATGATATAGGTATTTGATAATACCCCGAATACCCATCAAGAAAATAGTAATAAGAATTTCCTGCTACTATTTCAATAATTTGATCTAAAAATGGTAGTGAAAAATGATCTTTTCTAGTTGCATCATTTAATTTTCTATAATCAATACACATACGCCAACTAGATGGAATCCTAGCTTGTAATAACTCTCCCTTTTCATTTTTTATAACAATGATGCCTGACTTTTTAGGTACTACTTGTGTTGGACTTATCTATTTACTATTTGAGATTGGATAGATAATTCCAGCGTCTAATAATTTTAATACTTCATTCTTAACAACTTTTTTCATATGTGGTTTTAACCTTCTTTGTTGGTGTTGTTGATATGTTTTAGCATTTTCTTCCAAATGAATTTTATGTGTGCAAATTAAAAGATTTATACCTTTTATATCTTTCAAAGTCCATCCAATTGCATTTTTATATTTTTTAAGTAATTTAATTAAATCTTCTTCTTGATTTGGTAGAAGAGTGGATGAAATTACAAAAGGAAATGTTTTATTTTCACCAAGAAATACATATTTCAATTCGAATGATAAAACTTTTAATTCAAGTTTTGTATTATCATCTTCTTTAAAATTATTTTCAGACTCAAAACTTTCTATTGAAAAAATCTCAGATTGTTGATTTAAGTTTTCTTCTTGTATATTTTCTTCCACAATTGTTTCAATTTCATTATCATATTCATTTTCATTAATACTTGGTTGTTTACATAAATTGAACACATTAAGTTCTAGAGTCATATTTCCAAAAGACAATTTCATTATTCCATTTCGACAATTAATTAAAGCATTTGAAGTTGCTAGAAATGGTCGTCCCAATATTACTGGAATTTCATTATGTACTTCTATTGGTTGTGTATCCAAAACAATAAAATCTACAGGATATATGAATTTATCAACTTGAACCAACACATCTTCTACAATACCTCTAGGTATTTTGATTGACCTATCCGCCAGTAAGAGAGTAACAGAAGTGGGTTTTAATTCTCCTAAATTAAGTTTTTCATAAACTGAATAAGGAAGTAAATTCACACTTGCTCCCAAATCTAACAAAGCTTTTTTAATTTTATTTTCTCCAATAATACATGAAATTGTTGGACAACCAGGATCTTTATATTTTAAACTAGAATTATTTTGAAGAATAGAACTTACTTGTTCAGCCAAGAATGCTTTCTTCTTCACATGCAATTTTCTCTTCACAGTACATAAGTCTTTTAAAAATTTTGCATATGAAGGTACTTGTTTAATAGCATCTAATAATGGAATATTTATCTTTACTTGTTTAAAAACTTCATAGATATCAGAATCATTTTTTTGTTTTTTATGATTTGTTAATGCATGAGGAAATGGTGGAGGTTTATTTGATTCATTTACTATTTCAGATGATTTATCATTCAACATATTATTTTTAGAATTTAAGGTATCATCATTCTCAAAAGTATCAGGATTATCATCCTTACTCTTTGATTTTAAATGATCCTTGTTTTCATTACTATATGGATCATTAACTATTTTACCACTTCTAAGGGTAATAACAGATTTTATTTGATCAATTTTTTCATTTTTTAATTCTTGATTTTGATTTTTAGGATTAGGTTGAGGTTGAGATGGAAATTTTCCTTTTTCATGAATATTAAGTGCAGATGCAAATTTTGCAAGAGTTTCTTTCAAATCAGTCATAGATTGACTGTTTTGAATATTGATAGATTCTTGCTTTTGGATAAATGCATGAATTACATCTTCAAAGTTTTTTCTTGGAGGTGTAACATAAGGAATATAACCTTGATGATTTTGGTTATTTTGAAAATATTGTTGTGAGGGTTGTGCATTATTATCATTCCTCCAACTAAAATTAGGATGATTTTTCCATCCAGGATTATATGATGTTGAAAAAGGATCTAGTATTGGTTTTTTATAATTGTTAACATAATTTGCTTGTTCATGGAGACATTCTTTAAATGAAGGTAATGTTGGACAATCTTTTGTAGCATGATCATGTGTATCACATATATGACAAACAATTTCTTGAATACTTTTTAATTGACCACTCTTTTTCATTTCTAATGACTCAATTTTTCTTGCTAAAGATGCAAGTTTAGCTTGAATATCTATATCATCTTTAAGATTATAGATACCACCCCCATTTGTTGAATTATTGATTTTAGTTGTTGGTGGTTCTATTGTGCCTATATTATCCCAATTTTGAGCATTTTCTGCTAATGAATCCAAATACTCCATAGCTTCATTTGGGTTTTTATCTTCAAAAGTTCCATTACACATGAATTCTATCATTTGCCTATCTTTAGGTATTAGACCTTCATAAAAGTGAGAAACTATTCTCCATGTTTCAAAACCATGATGTGGGCATGTATTAAGTAATTCTTTATATCTATCCCAACATTGATAAAATGTTTCTCCTTGTTTTTGAGAAAAAGTAGTAATTTGTCTTTTAAAAGAGTTTGTTCTATGGGAAGGAAAAAACTTTTTGAGAAATTGTTGTTGCATTTCTTCCCATGATCTTATTGAACTTGATCTCAAATTTTGTAGCCATGTTTTAGCTTTATCTTTTAAAGAAAAAGGGAAAAGCTTTAATCGAACTATATCCATGCTACAATTTTGATCATTATAAGTGTTACAAACTTCCTCAAATTCTCTTAGATGTAAATATGGATTTTCAGAATCTAAGCCATGAAAATTTGGTAAAAGTTGAATAATTTGAGGTTTAAAGTTGAAATTAGATGCATCAGGAGGAAAAACTAAACAAGATGGGGCACTAGTTCTAATAGGGTTCATATGGTGCCTAAGTGTTCTTAATTGATCATGTTCTTGTTGATTATTATTATTATTGTTATTATTGTTATCATTATCTTGATTATTTGAATTATCATCCATGTTTAAATTATTTTCAGATACTCGAATAAGTCTACCACTTTTTTTCGACTCCAAATACTCATAAAAAAAACAACACAATACTTATAAATAAAACATAATTAACAAATATAAACTTAATTTATACCTCCCCGGCAACGGCGCCAAAAACTTGCTACTACTTAAATTATAATTCACCCAAGTGTAGGTTGTCTGCAAGTAATATATTTCGTAAGTACGAGATCGATCCACAGAGAGGTTATTTTAAGTTTAAATTTATTAATTTATAGATTACCAAATGCAAGAACGAAGTTTACAAATTATAAATTTTGTCAAGGCTCGAGGATTTATTCTTGGTTTATGCAATATTGTTTAACTAAAAATAAAACAAAAGAAACCACCATAAATAATGGTTCCAAGAAAATCAAATATTTAAACACATACCTAATATAATATTGTTCCCACTATAGAAAATACCGAATTCAACGATATTTTATATATGGTACCTATGATTATATATATAACTATATAAATATATAACTGCATAAAGTAAATGTTAAATTAAATCATTATATTTCATTTAGAACAACCGGCAGAGCCACGCTATTGCCTAAATGAAATATATGATTTAATAAGTTAGTTGCGGGAAAGTAAAAGTTAGTTGGAAAAAGTAAAAGTTAGTTGCGATAAAGTAACTGTTAGATTGTTAGATGTTAGTATTAAATCATAATATTTCATTTAGAACAACCGGCAGAGCCACGCTATATAATAATTGATGAAATATTTATTGTTTCAAAATTAAACAACAAATCAAGATAACCACTTCAATGGTATCAAAATTTTAATGAAATTTAATAACAAATAATTCATTTTTATACCTACAATAAAAAGAAATTAGCAAAATGAAAAGAAATAAAGAAAGAATATACAAAATATAAACAATCTTACTTCACCAAGAATTCATTCTCTTCACCTTGACATAATAGATTTAGCTTTCCATGAGCTTACTTTTGATCAACACTAAAAACATCACTCATAATTGGGAAAATGAAAAATATATTGGAACTTAGAACTTTTATACACACTCACACTATATTTTACAATGAGATAGAATGATTCTCAAGCTAGCACAAGGCCTCTATTTATAGGCCAAATGAGAGAAAGGGTCAAAAATTTTATTAATGCCATGTAATTGTAACAGTAGTCTTTGTCTCCTCCAACTTCAATTCCATGTCCCTTCTTTCAATGCTTTGTTTCACGATTTTAATCACCGAATTTGACTCTGCTCAAAACAAAAAACATGTGGAGAATTGTCTGTAGATGAATTTGGCCACTTGGTTTACCTGATTTGGTTAAATATTGAAATAGTTATGATTTTTTTACTATATGCTGGTCATGGTGAAAGTAAATTTGTCTTCTTTTTGATATTTTCACAATTTGATCATCTTAACAAACTTTTTAGGCAATCATGTCTTCTGCAAAGTTGAAGATAATTTCTCAAGGATTCAAAACATGTTTGAATCACCTCCATTTGAATTTTTTAGCTTGAGTTATCATTATTTTACCAACACGTAGACAACCTGAAAATAAAACATATTTAGTAAGACATTTAAATATAAACAAACAATACTAAAATAACATAATTTTATAATTTTAATGAAACTTAAATTTTAAAATATAGGTTTTAACATATAATAAATTATTAATTTTAAGTTTCATCAATTAGCTATCATCCGGAGAAAGCTAATGTTGTTGCAGACGCACTGAGTAGAAAAGCAGCAATTATCACTCCAAAGACCGTTGTAGTCCGAGATACAACGGTTTGAGCTTACAGTTTATGCTAGGAGCGAGGCTCCTAATCTTGCCACATTATCAATACAGTCGACTTTGAGAGTTAAAATCCGTGATAGGCACTATACTGATGAGAAGTTGCAAAAATGGAGAGCTAGAGATGAAGCCAAGGGCCGGAAGTTATATTCTGAGGTGGATGATATAGTTCGATATCGAGATCATTTATGTGAGGGCCCGTGCTCCTAATTAATTATTTATTGTAAGGACCCGATGACTTAGCCGGACCTACTCACAGAACTCACTACCCCTGGCAGTAGTGTTCGTGCCTCCCCAGGTTTCGATCCAATGACCTCCAAGACAAGTACATTGATCCTTGAAACCCGGTAGCCACTTGAGCTGCAGCCCAAGGGGTTACCGGGTTTCAAGGATCAATGTACTTGTCCTGGAGGTCATTGGATCGAAACCTGGGGAGGCACGAACACTACTGCCAGGGGTAGTGAGTTCTGTGAGTAGGTCCGGCTAAGTCGTCGGGTCCTTACAGTTTATGGGTTCCTAGTGATGATTCTTTGAGAGATCTCATTATGAAGGAAGCTCATTACACATCATATTCCATTCATCCGGGAAGCACGAAAATGTACAAAGATTTGCAGTTGCTATATTGGTGGCCAGGCATGAAGAGAGACATTATGAGATTTGTATCCGAGTATTTGACGTGTCAACAAGTTAAGGCAGAGCATCAGAGGCCAGCAGGGAAGCTTAAGCCACTTCCAATTCACGAGTGGAAATGGGAAAATATTACGATGGACTTTGTTGGTGGATTGCCGAAGACTATTAAAAGATTCGAAGCTATATGGGTGATAGTGGATCGTCTTACGAAATCAGCACATTTTCTACCGATTAAGACGGCATTCACCATGATTCAGTATGCAGAGTTATACATTCGAGAGATAGTTCGTCTGCATGGGATTCCTGTATCAATAGTTTCTGACCGAGATTCGAGATTCACGTCACCCTTTTGGATGAGTCTGCATGCAGCGATGAGGACCAAGTTATTATTCATTACAGCATTCCATCCTCAAACCGATGTTCAGTCCAAAAGAGTTATTCAAATTATGGAAGATCTACTGCGAGCATGTGTTATTGATTTCCAAGGCAGTTGGGAAACAAAATTACCTTTTGTGGAGTTCACCTACAATAATAGTTTTCAATCATCAATCGGGATGGCTCCTTTTGAGGCACTTTATGGAAGGAAATGTAGATCTCCTATTCATTGGGACGAGGTTGGTGAAAGAATAGAGATTGGTCTAGATGTGATTGAAGAGACTACCGAGCTTGTAGTAAAAATTCGGGATAGAATGAAGACTGCACAAAGCCGATAAAAGAGTTATGCTGACAAGAGATGAAGAGACTTAGAGTATGCAGTGGGAGACCATGTGTTTGTAAAATAGCACATATGAAAGGTGTTACGCGCTTTGGCAAGAAATACAAACTTAGTCCAAGATTTATTGGTCCGTTTGAGATTTTAGAGAGGATTGGGACACTATCTTATAGAATGGCATTGCTACCAATGCTATCGGGAGTTCACAATGTGTTCCATATTTCGATGATGCGGAAGTATATGTCGAACCCATCACATGTGCTAAATTATGAACCTCTACAATTGACTCCAAACATGACATATGAAGAAAGACCTGTCCAAATCTTGGCAAGGCAGGAAAGAAGACTTTGAAACAAAGTCATTCCAATGGTCAATGTCAGGTGGCTGAATCACTCGGAAGAAGAAGCTACATGGGAACCGAGAGAGACTTGAAGAGTCACTATCCAGAGCTATTCGGTAAGTTCTAATTTCGAGGACGAAATTTTATTCAATGGAAGGAGGAATTGTAAGGTCCAAAATTAAGATGACGTAATTCAACTGCATGCAAATCTAGAGAATATGAAAAATGAGTAATTAATTGATTTAATTGCTTAATTGATTATGTGACATGTTTATGTGATATTTTAGTAGTTTTCTACTTACATGCATTAGAATTGTATTTTTAAGGGATATTCAAGTTGCGATCGAGGAACGGAGACCGAGGGCTGAAAAACGTAAAATGTTTTTATTTAATAATTATTTTTAATTGTTTAAAAAATGGTTGATGGTTTATCATATTTTTGAAAATAAGGAGTTTTGAGATGATTTTATACTTCGGGACGTAAATTTTATCGGTGTTGGTTTTTCAACAAAAATACGAACTTTTTGGCAACCCGGCTAATAAATTCACAAACTTATTTAAACAAAACTATTTTAATATTCTAATAAATCCTAATAAAGCACTAATGGTCCTAAATTTATGCTTAATAGACCTAAGCCTTAATTAGTGATTAAATTAGTGTTTAAATATGATAAATCACCCAAAACCTTACACAATCACACGCCACTTTCTGATTTTTCTCTCTCAAAACACTAAAAGTACACGGCTCCCACACATAACAATTGAAGAGAATTTCGAAAGCTCAAGGAAAAGTTCAAGCCAAGGTTCTTGCCCCGTTCTTCGCAATCGTCAACGAAAATTCGTGCGCTTAAAAGGAAAAGGCACGCATATTTCTTTCTTTCAAACATCATCACACCACAATAATTGTTTAAGCATATTTTTAAAGGAAAAACATGACACTAAAATTGAATTTTCGAAACTACATGCACATGTGTTCTAAACTTGAGTTTTTGATTACAAAAATCATGTTTTTGTATTGGGTAAGGAGCTGTCATGATTAGGACTCAATCAAGTATTGTTTTTCATGAATTTATAGTCCTAGATTATCACCAAAACGTTACCTAATCATGAACCACGTAAGCTGGAATCGAAACTGGACATGGGATGATCATGGGGCTCGGGTTCCATTAAGTTGTGGCTGGCTTGGTCTTGGCTTGGGTCAGGGCTCGGCCAGGGTTTGTCATGGGTCCAGGGAGGAGTCCTAGCCATGATAGGACTTAGGACCAAGGTTGGGGAGGAGTCATAGCTTGCGTTGCCATTGCTGCGCGTAAAGTGTAGCAGCGCGCAGGAGGTTCAAGGGCTTGGCAAGGGGGCTTGGGCTGGGCTAGGTCAAGATTTTAGGGTCTAAGGAAGGTTCTTGAGAGGTTGGTGCAAGGGCTGGCCTCGTTGGCTGGGTCCTAGCAGCAGCAACATGGAGTCCACGCTTGGAGGGGTTCTCGGCCAGTTGTGGGTTTGGTTGGGGGCTTCGGTTTTTGGTTTGGGAAGGTTTCTAAGGGTTACAAAGGTCCAAGAAGGTGTCTTAAGGGGTTGGTCAGGGTTTGGTCCAATATGGCTCGAGGGTGGCTCGAGAAAATCGAACCATGGCTCGGGGTCGAAGTATATAGGTCAATTTAGGGTTTTTAATGATCATATTAATCGAAACACGGCTCACGGGGGTCGAGTCGTGGTTCACAAGGGCTTAAATAATATAAAAAGACTAAGTTTTGAATTCAGGAATTTTATATTAAAGTTTGGGATTTTTCTGGATTAAAACGCATTCAAAACGACTAATTACAAATTAATTAAAAAACCAAGTTTTTAAGCTAAATAAAATTATGAGAATTTTAATTTAAGCTTAAATAATTGTTTGGGACATGTTAGTGCCAATGAAATTAAGAAAACATCAAAAACATAAAATTTTACGCCTAGGGGTAAAACGGTCATTTTACACTCAAAAATTAGTAAACGTCATGGCAGTGCCCTAATTGCTGTTTTATATGCTAACATGTTTATTTCAAATGTTTATGAATTTCTATATGCAAAATTATGATTTTTAAATGTTTATGATTTAAATAATGGACATTTAAAAGACATGTTTAATGCTTGGTTTCAAAATAAAACGATATTATTATGCATGTTTTATTAAGTGATGGAAATACGACATGCTGAAGGACGTGAAGGGATTGTGACTAAATACGTTGATATGTTGGAAATGTCGTGAGGGTTATGGTCCCAGTGGGAGCCCGACGATCGTGTTTCTTTGGATACGGATACGAATACGAATATGTTAATACGTTGGCCAAGGCCCAGTTGACCCGTGAGAGTGTTGCTGGTGTCTCCATCGCCCAGTACTGTGGTTTTCTCTAGATGGATCCATCGCCCAATACGATAAAGAATACGAGTCACAATCACGATCTGAATTCAACAAACGAATATGAATATGAATATGAATATGTTAATATGAATATAAATATGTTAATATGAATATGAATATGAATATGTTAATATGAATATGAATATGCTGGTATGAAAATGTTTACGAAAAAGTTTATGTTTAAAGTTATGCATTACTATGAAAATGTTAATTTAAGTACAAATATTTTTCACTGTTGCTTGTTGTTTTATACGTATTATTTGTTATAAAAATATGATGTGTTGAGTCTTTAGACTCACTAGGTGTGATTGATGCAGGTGAGTATGATAATAATGTTTAGGGAGGTTTGGATGTCTGATTTGACTGGACTGAAGGTGTACGTACATAACCCGAGGACCAGCGCTTCTACTTTCCGCATTTATAGTTTATGATTTACGTTAAAGATTTTACGACTATTTATTTACGTTTTTGAGAGATTTTTGAGAGGTTTAGTATGAGCTACACTTTTCAAATTTATTGCTTTTTAGGTTTGGTAAAACGATTAACGAATTCATGTTTTGTCTATTTCTATTAGATTTTCAAATACTAGTTGGATGCATTATTTTAAAATGGTGCAAAAGTATTTTATGTATATGTATATGTATATGGCCGAACTTATGAGAGGAAAAAAAATTTTTCTAGTACTTTATAAGAAAACGAATAAGCAGATGTTTCAATTTTGCATTGTGTGCAAGTTTTATAAAATTATGGTATCATGAATATTTCCATATTACATAAATCAATATCATATTTTATAAAAACTTAATGGGCTATATGTTAAATCTATTAAACTATAATTTGATTATTAAAGCACATTTGAACTTTATTAAATTAACATGATGGACTTATACTCTTACAAGCCTATGATCCATGCTCTTATTACATTAATCTCATCATAATCCTGATCGACGATCAAATATCATCGATGTGACAATTTCAACGTGTTTGTTATTATGATGCACACCATAATTTCGAGATCACCAATATCTAAATAAGGCAGTGCACTCCCTTTGACTGTCTTTAGCAGTCATGTTCTCAAAATTTCTATAAGCTTTTATAAACTTTATTTATAAGCTTATCGATTGATCATATCGAACTTATTTCTTATAAACTCAACTCATTGAATTTATTACCTCAACGGGAACAAGTAAATCATTACTTGTGTGACCCTCAATGGTTCAGGGATACAGCTAGCCGTGATTTCATAACTCTTTGGGATTCAGGACAATTTCCTTTATCCATGCTTACCCTAATGAAACGTCCACTAATCGTTTTCTTAAAAAGTACTAAAATTTTTATTTTAAGCCCTCAATGATTCGACCGAAACTATATAATTATTTGTAAAATACTTTGCACCATTTTGAAAAATAAAACAACCACTAACATTTAAAAATCCAAAGAAAAATAGTTTGAATCATAACAACGTCAATCGTTTGCAACTCCTAACTTAGCAAAATTGTTAAAACTAACAACTTCTCAAAAACACTCAAAATCATAATCAAAGTCATAAAATATCTTTGATCATGAACATAAACATATGTACGGAAAGATAAGTGCTGGTCCTCGGGTTATGTGCACCTTCAGTCCATCAAAGTCAACCACCAAGACCTCCATTATCATTATTATCAAACTCATCTGCATCAATCACACCTAGTGAGTCTAAAGACTCAACACACCATAATCTTGATAGCAAGTAATACATATACAGAACACATGCAACAGTGAAAATACTTGTACGTAAAATAATATTTAAACTTTAAACATAAACATTTTCATAAACGTTTTCATATCAACATTTCATATTCATATTCATCATATTCATATTTGTATTCCATTTTCATTTCGTTGAATTCAGATCATTAATTGTGACTTTCTTATTTGTATTCGTATTGGGACGATGGATCTATTTACATGTAACCACAGTACTGGGTGGCGGGGAGATCAGCGATACTGTAACGCCCCGAAAATTTCAAGGTACACGCGAATTTCATGCATGCAGTTATTAAATTACCTTGTATTTTAATTAATTATTTTAATTGCATTAATTAATTATGTTGAGCATATTTACATGTTTAAAATATACTTTTCTACATGGTTGAATTAAAATGTATTTTTAAAAGTTATTCGAGTTGCGATCGTGGAACGGAGACCGGGGGCTGAAAAATAGAAAATGTTTTTATTGATTATTTGTTTTTAATTATTTAAAATAAGTGTAATGCTTTTTCTTATTTTTGAAAATAAGGGTTTTGAAGTGATTTTACGCCAGGACTTAATTTTTATCGGTTTCGGATATTCAACAAAAATACGAACTTTTTGACAACCCGTCTAATAAATTCACAAACTCATTTTTAACAAAACTATTTTAATATTTTAATTAAAGTACCTAATTAAGCATTATGGGCCTAAATTGTGAGCTTATTGGGCCTAATTTTAATTAAGAAGGTAAGTACTATATAATATGTTAAAAATCCCCCCAAACCCTTTACACAAGTCACGCCAAATCAGATTTTCAGCACACACAAATTCTCCCCTCATCATACACGATACCCACCACCAAGTTGAGAAAAAAAATTCAAAGCTTTCAAGGGTTGTCAAGCCTAGGCCCTCCTCGTCGTCGTTTTTCGTTGTCAACGTATATTCGTGCGTTTTAAACGCAAAGGCACGCCTTACTCTCTTTTTTCTCATCTTTCACACCATATTATTTGTTTGATACATGATTGCATGAAAAACATGATACAACTTTTATATTTTCGTTTTTATGGCTATACATGCACAAAACTAGTGTTTTCATCTTTTAAAGCTCCTCATAATGATGCACAAATGGGCTGCCATGGTAGGGGTACTTGAAGAGATGTTTTTCCACATTTTTAAGGGTCCCTAGGTGAATGTTTAAGGGCTGGAAAAAATAGGGAAGAAATAAAAACGAAAATAGACTCCTTAAGAGAAAGGACTCTTCGACTAGGATTCTTTGAGGGTCACGGCTGCTAGCTGCGGTTAGGGAGGGTCCAATAGAATTAAGTGGGCTTCATAGGAGGGATGGCTTGAGGCTGGACATGGTGGTTAAGGGCTGGAGGCAAAGCTAGCCTAGGTTCGATTCATATTAGGACTAGAACTCTTGTGCACAAAAATTCAGTAGCTTCCTAAGCATGTTCAAGGGACTTAATGGGCTGGAATTTTGTTGTATATGGGTTAGTTAGGTGTTATTAAGCTTTGGTCCAAGTTTGGTAAGTTTTGGTTAAGTTTCGAGTCCATACGAGTCAAAACCGGGAAGTACGTCTAAGTTTAAAAACGAATCGGGAAACTCCTAGATTTAAGCTTAATAAAATTATGAAAAATTAAATTTAAGCTCAAATAATTATTAAAAGTCTAAGTTTTTAATTTTGGAATTTTATATCAAGGTTTGGTTTAATTCGGGATTAAAACGCATTAATTTGTCACATTTAAAGATTTATTTAGAATTCCTCGATTTAAGCTAAATAAAAAAAATGAGGAAATTCATGTAAGCTTAAATAATTATTTGAGACATGTTAGAGTCAATGGAATTAAGAAAATATCAAAAACGTGAAATTTTACGTCCAGGGGTAAAACGGTCTTTTTACACCTATAAATTAGTAAACGTCATGGCAGTGTCCTGAATGCCGTTTTATATGCTAATATGATTATTTTCAATGATTATGGATGTTTATGAATTTTTATATGTTAATATGTCAATTTTAAATGTTTATGAATTTTTAAGATGTTAATATGTTTATTTTAAATGTTTATGGATTTTTAATATGTTAAAATGTTATTCTAAATGTTTATGGATGTTTTTATGATTTAATATGTCAAAACGTTTATTTTAAATGTTTATGATGTGAAAATGTTTATTTTAAAATATTTATGTTTTTTTAAGATTTTTATATGTTAAAACGCTTATTTTAAATGTTCATGGATTTTTATGGTTTACTATTTGACATTTAAAAGACATGTTCCATGTTTGGTTTCAAAATAAAATGATATTATTATGCATGTTTTTATTAAGTGATGGAAATACGACATGTTGAAGGACGTGAAGGGATTGTGACTAAATACGATGATTTGTTGGAAATATCGTGAGAGTTATGGTTCTAGTGGGAGCCCGACGATCGTGTTTCTGTTGATACGAATACGAATATGAATATGATGATATGTTAATATGTAAGGCTAAGGTCTAGTTGACCGGTGAGAGTGTTGCTGGTGTCCCTGCCGCTAAGTACTGTGGTTACATGTAGATGGATCAATCGCCCAATACGTTTAAGAATACGAGTCACAATCACGATCTAAATTCAACAAACATGAACACAAATATGAATATGAATATGAATATGATGATACGAATATGTTGATATGAATATGTTTATGTTTATGTTTAATGTTGATGCATCATTATGAAAATGTTTTTATTTTCGAGTTTATGCATCATTAAAATGTTTATGAAAATAGTTATGTTTAAAGTTTATGCATCTTCATGAAAACGATATTTTAATTACAAGTATTTTTCACTGTTTTATGTGATCTGTATATATATTACTGTTTATCAAGATTATGGTGTGTTGAGTCTTTAGACTCACTAGGTGTGATTGATGCAGTTTGTTATGATAATAATGTTAATGGAGGTCTTGATGGTTGACTTTGCTGGACTGAAGGTGCACATGACACGAGGACCGACGCTAGTTTTCAGCACTAGTTTATGATTTATGATTTTAAATTATGGTAAGGATATTTTATGACTTTTATCATAATTATGAGCGATTTTTGAGAGGTTATAGTATGAGCTATACTTTTCAAATAATGTTTTTGGGTTGATAAAATAGTTGGTTGTTTTACTTTTAAAATGGTTCCAAAATATTTTATGCATGTGATTATTCATTTCGGCCGATTGAGTGAGGTTTGAAAAAAAAATCAAGTACTTTTTAAGAAAACGAATAGCAGACGTTTTAGATACTCTCACCCGTCAACTGAGCCTTGGCCTACGTATTAACATATCATCATATTCGTATTAGTCACAATTACTTTACTTTCTTCAACATTTCGTATTTTCTTCACTTATAAAAATTAAACATGCATATAAAGTTTTTCTTTTATACCAAGCATGCAACATGTGTTTAAACGTTATCGTTTCATCATAAAATTTCATAAACATAAAAAATAATAATTTTAACATATAAAACAACATTCATAGCACAGCCATGACGTTTACTAATTTTTGGGTGTAAAATTACCGTTTTACCCCTTGACGTAAAATTTCACAATTTTGACATTTTCTTAATTTCGTTGACTTTAGACCATCCAAAATAATTATTTAAGCTTACATTAATTTTCTCGTATTTTCATTTGACTTAAATCGATGACTTTTAAATTATTCTTTAATTATAACATATTAATGCGTTTTAATCCCAAATTAAATCAAACTTTAATATAAAATTCTCAAGTTAAAAACTTATACTTTTAATATTTATTTAGCCTTCGTGACCCATGACTCGACCCCCGTTGAGCCATGTTTCAACTTTTAGACCACAAGGCCCTAGTTCGAACCAATCCCTAAAACCCTTGACAGCCACCTTTCGATTTCTATGAGCCACTCCCGAACCATCTTGAACCAACTTCAAACCAAACCCTCTATGGACCCTACAAGACCCTTAGAACCAATAGGACTTGAACCCAAGCTCAAAACCGACGCCACAAATCAGAAGCATGCCATGCCCGAGCCTCTTACATGCACTAGGACTCTTCAAACTTGCTTGGACTCTAACCAACTGAGCCAGCCCCTGACCTAGCCCATTGCGCACCCTCTTAGGACCATAAGGACCTAAACTAGCCCAGCTCAAAGCCCCTGACCGAGCCATGTCTTCCCTGCGCGAGTGCTGCTCATGCACGCCCAACTGCGATGCTAGGACTCCTTGCCAGCCACTTGTCTCGAATCCTAGCATGGCTAGGACTCTTTCCCTGACCCAAGCATGTCCCTAGCCCAGCTCTGGTCGCAACCGAGCCAAGCGATGCACCATTGTCCCCTTAAACCGAGTCCTTAACACACAACTTTGATCAATCGGTTCCAGCTTATTCTATTCATGCTTGCAGCGTGTCTCGTTTATTCTAGGACTCCTTAAGGCGTGTAAAAACATCCCATAACACTTCGTAATCATGCCAGCCACTTCTTGCACATGTACATCATGTTTAGGAACATAATGAGTTTAGCACATGTATATGCATAATTACGAAAATATTAATGAAGTAATCATGCTGTACATACAAACGTAATTTAAAACCATTATACGATGTGATACACGAGAAAAATGAGATGTATGGCCTGCCTTTGCGTGTATAACGCACGAATTATCGTTGACGAATCGAAGAACGACGACGAGGGGACGATGGCTGAATTTTTTCTTGACAATTTAGAAACTTCCCTTGCTTGCTATGGTGTGTGCCGTGTGTTTTAGAGAGAAAAGAAGAGTCCTTGATGAAAATCGTCTATCAATAAAAATTACATCCCGGTGTATAAAATCACATCAAAACTCCTTATTTTCAAAATTAAGAGAAAGCATCACCTTTATTTTAAATAATTAAAAACAATTATTTAATAAAAACATTTTCCATTTTTCAGCCCTCGGTCTCCGTTTCTCGATCGCAACTCGAATAACCTTTAAATATATATTTTAATGCATTCAAGTAGAAAAATACTTAAACATCCTATAACATATCAATTTATCAATTAAAATCAATTAATAGCTATTATCCATATTTCCTAGATTCGCATGCAGTTGGATTACGTTATCTTAATTATGTCCCTTATAATTGCTCCCCCCTTACATAAAATTTCGTGCTCGAAATTAGAACTTACCGAATAGCTCCGAATAGCGACTCCTCAAGTCCCTTTTGGTTGGCCAAGTAGCTTCTTCCTCCGAGTGATTCAGCCACTTGACCTTGACTATTGGAATGACTTTGTTTCGGAGTCTTCTTTCTTGCCTTCCCAAGATTTAGACAAGTCTTTCTTCATAAGTCATATTTGGAGTTAATTGTCGAGGTTCATGATTTAGTACATGTGAAGGGTTCGACATGTACTTTCGCAGCATCGAGATATGAAACACATTGTGTACTCCAAATAGCATCGGTGACAGTGCTACTCTATAGGCTAGTGTTCCAATCCTCTCCAAAATCTCAAATGGACTTATAAATCTTGGACTAAGTTTGTCTTTCTTGCCAAATCTCATAATACCCTTCATAGGTGTTATTTTCACGAATACGTGGTCTTCCACTGCAAACTATAGGTCCCTTCACCTCTTGTCCGCATAACTCTTCTGTCGGCTTTGTGCAGTCTTCATTCTATCTCGAATGTTGGCTACTAGCTCGGTAGTCTCTTTGATCAAATCAAGACCCATTTCCCTTCTTTCGCCAACCTCATCCAAATGAATAGGAGGAGATTTACACTTCCTTCCATAAAGTGCCTCAAAAAGAGCCATCCCTATAGATGATTGATAGCTATTATTGTAGGTGAACTCCACTAGAGGTAATTTTGGTTCCCAACTTCCTTAAAAATCAATAACACAAGCTCGAAGTAAGTCCTCTAAAATTTGAATAACTCTTTCTGACTATCCATCGGGTTGAGGATGAAATGTTATACTGAATAATAATTTGGTCCCCATCGCTGCATGCAGAATCTTCCAAAAAGATGACGTAAATCTCGGATTTCTGTCACAAACAATAGATTCACGAATCCCTCGAGACGAACTATCTCTCGAATATATAACTCTGCATACTATGTCATGGTGAATGTTTTCTTAATAGGTAGAAAATACGCTGATTTTGTAAGACGATCCACTATCACCCATATAGCATTATATCCTTTAATAGTCTTTGGCAATCCCACAACAAAATCCATAATACTATTTTCGCATTTCCACTCTGGAATAGGAAGTGACTTAAGCTTTCCCGCTGGCCTCTGATGTTGTGATTTTACTTGTTGACATGTCAAACACTCGGATACAAATCGCATGATATCTCTCTTCATGCCCGGCCACCAATATAACAACTGCAAATCTTTGTACATATTCGTGCTTCCCGGATGAATGGATTATGGTGTGTCATGAGCTTCATTCATAATGAGCTCTCTCAAAGAATCGTCACTAGGAACCCATAAACAATCTCGATAACGAACTATACCATCCACCTCAGAATATAACTTCTGGCCCTTAGCTTCATCTCTCGATCTCCACTTATGCAATTGTTTGTCAGTAAACTGTCCCTCGCAGTTTCTATCTCTGAAAGTCGACTGAACTGTCAAGGTGGCAAGAATAGAAGCCTCTCCCCTAGCATATACTGTAAGCTCAAACCGTTGTATCTCGGACTGCAACGGTCTTTAAAGTGATAATTGAGTGATAACCGCTGCCTTTCGACTCAATGCGTCTGCCACTACCTTAGTTTTTCCCGAATGATAGCTAATCTCACAGTCGTAGTCTTTCACTAATTCGAGCTATCGTCGCTGTCTCATATTCAATTATTTTTGGGTGAAAAAATATTTCAAACTTTTATGGTCGGTGAAAATATTGCACTTCTCTCCATATAAGTAATGTCTCCAAATCTTCAATGCAAAAACTACCACTGCAAGCCCAATATCATGAGTGGGGTACTTTTTCTCGTGAACTTTCAATTGCCTCGACGCATAGGCTATAACTCGATCGTTTTGCATCAGAACTGCGCCCAAACCAAGTTTAGAAACGTCAGTATAGAGAACATAATCTCCTTGCCCTGATGGCATAGATAACACTGACGCTGAAATCAAGGCTTGCTTCAACTTATCAAAAATGTCTTGGCACTCTGATCCCCATGCAAACTTTGCATTCTTCTTTGTCAAGGCGATCATGGGTACCGCAATAGATGAGAATCCCTGAATAAACTTTCGATAATAGCCAGCTAGTCCCAAGAAACTACGAATCTCGGTTACACTCTTCGGTACTGGCCATTCTTTCACTACCTCTACTTTGCTTGGATCAACCTCGACTACATCACTAGAAATGATGTGGCCTAAAAAAGCCACTCTATCAAGCCAAAACTCGCACTTGCTGAATTTTGCAAACAACTTCCTATCTTGCAGTACTTGCAGTGCTGTCCTCAAATATTGACTATGCTCCTCTTTGCCCTTCGAATATACCAAAATATCATCAATGAAGACTATAATAAACTGATCCAGATATGGCTGAAATACGCGATTCATGAGATCCATGAAGATCACTGGCGCATTGGTCAACCCAAATGACAAGACCATAAACTTTTAGTGCCCATATCTAGTCTGAAACGCTATCTTGGGAACATCGGACTCTTTCACTTTCAATTGATGGTAGCCAGAACGAATATCAATCTTCGAAAATATCGATACTCCTTGCAATTGATCAAATAAGTCTTCAATTCTCGGCAGATGATACTTATTCTTGATAGTGACTCTATTCAGCTCTCGATAATCAATACAGATTCGCATACTACCATATTTCTTCTTCACAAATAATACCGGTGCGCCCCATGGAGAATAACTAGGGTGAATAAAACCCTTGTCTAGCAATTCTTCAATTTGATCTTTTAATTCTTTCATTTCAGCGGGTGCTAGACGTTAAGGTGCTTTAGAAGTGGGTACAGTGCCCGGCATCAACTCAATAGAAAATTCAACATCGCGGTCAGGTGGAATGCCAGAAACGTCTTCAAGAAAAACACTAGGAAAGTATCTGACTATATCAACATCCTCCAACTTCTGACTGATAGGAGCATGTGAGGTAGTGACACATGCTAGAAAAGCTTGGCATCTTCGTCTCATAAGTTTCCTTGCACATAGACAAGAGATAATGTGCTGCATTTGCTTGTTCTTCGCCGCCTCAAAGACAAAAGATTTCTCATTAGGCGGTCGAATAGACACTGATCTATGATGAAAATCAATCGAAACTCCATTCAATGATAACCAATCCATACCGAGTATGATGTCGAATTCCGGCATGGTGAGTACAAAAAAGATCTTCCCGAACCACATCTTTAAATAAATGAAGCTCCAGATTCTTCACAATACTAGACGTGATCATTTGGTCGCCGGAAGGAATAGAAACCTTGAAACCCAATCCCATATTCTCAGGAATAATATTCAGTCTCTTAACGAAAGTTTCAGATTTGAAAGAGCATGTAGCTCCCGAATCTAGCAGTGCATAGGTCGCTACACCTAGAATGAATATCCTCCATGCGGAGGAAACGTTTTAGATTATTCATGTTGTAGCTTAAGGAATTTGTACCATTAATTTCCCCAAAAATTTCAGAAGGTGATTGATTAGATCTTAACGTTCCTAGGAAAATTCATAATTTACCTCTTGTAATTTCTGATTAATTGCAATTTGACCCTTCAATTCTTCGAAATTTCCATTTTAGTCCCCAGAAATTTTTGAATATTACAACTTGACCCCTTAAATTTTCAGAATTTATAATTTTGGTCCCTCAATTTTTAAAAATTACACTTTTGGTCCCTAAGTTTTCGGTAATTACAATTAGGTCCTTCAAATTTTTGGAAATTGCATTTTAGTCCTTAAGCTTTTGGAATTTACAATTTAGCCACTAGATTTCGGTTAGTTACACTTTCGATCCTTGGACTTTCGAAATTTTGCATTTTGATCCTTAAATTTTCGAGAATTAGGATTTTTTCCCCAAATTTTCGGAAATTGCATAATAAACCCTCAAAAAATTCAAAACTTCCTATTATGCCCTTGATTATTATTTTTCTCAGTTTTTGGCTCTAAAACTTTTATTTGGAATTATTACATCCTTCACATAAATTAAGGCACAAAAATCATGTCCATTTTCTATGGTTTCTAAAATCATTTCTTTATTCCATCTAAGGTAAAGCATACAACCTAATTTCCACTAGGTTATCCTTGATCCCAAATCAATTCTAATAACCAATTTAATATTTCATGCAATAAAAGTAATATAAAAACGTTACATAACTAGGTTACCGGTGATAAGGGTCGTGTCTGCCTCCTCTTCAGCCTCCTCGGCATGCATAACATAAGCTCGCCCCACAGTAGGTGCTCTCTTCTTTGGGCAATCAGCAGCCTTGTGCCCTTCTTCCTTGTATATGAAGCACTTAGTAGTTCCCCACACGCACTGTCCATAATGTAGGCGATTGAACTTCTTGCACGGTGGACCCTCTGCAGGTTTCGGTGCTCTAAGTTGTGGTCGCTTTGGTGGTCCTGGCTTTTTGAATTGAACTTGGGGCTTTGGTGGCCCTTGAGGTCTAGGAGGTCCCGTGTATGGCTTTTTATTCGGCTGCGAATTATTTTGGTGTTGCTATCTCTTGCGCTGCATCTGAAAATCGATGTCTTTCAAAGATTGCTCAGATTGAAATGCATAATTATTAGCAGCAGCATAATCCAAGGGACGCATCATCATCACGTTATGTCGTATGGTAGGTCGTAGACCATCCATGAAATGTCTAAGCTTCTCCGCAGCATCCCTCGCAATAAAGGGCACAAAGTGGCAACCCCTATCAAATTTTCTCACAAATTCAGCAACAGAAGTGTCTCCCTGACGGAGAATCATAAATTCCCTTTTCAATCGTCCTCGCACATCAGCAGTAAAATACTTCTCATAGGAAATCTTCTTGAATCGAGCCCAAGTAAGTGTAGCAAGATTAATATCGAGCTCCTCCATCCCACCATAAAGAATCATCATCCCTAAACATATAAGTAGCACACCTCACACTGTCACGCCCCGAGCCCGGGCCCGCGCCTGCGTGACTGCACAATGGCCCCCTATAGCAACTACTTCGTATTCGTCATCGCTTTTACGAAAATGATTAACCCAAGTTGCTATAGAAGTCCATTGTAAGCCATTATAAACTCATTTTAAATCTTTGATTTTTTCGAGGGTTTGAATTGTCTTTTCGGTTTGGCCATCAGTCTGAGGATGATAGCCGTGCTGAGAGTAACCTTGGTCCCCATAGCCTTTTGGAAACTTTTCCAAAATCTTGATACAAATCTTGGATCTCTGTCAGACAGTATACTTGTCGGGAATCCATGTAGTCTCACTATATTGTCCATATACAAGGTAACGAGTTTATCCAGGTTGTAAGTCATCCGTACCGGTAAGAAATGTGCAGACTTCGTCAATTTGTTAACGATTACCCAGATTCCATCATGACCTTGTCTTGATTTTTGTAGTCCGACTACAAAGTCCATGGAGATGTTATCTCACTTCCATGTTGGTATTTCCAATGGCTGTAAAAGTCCTCGAGGCCTTTGATGTTCTACCTTGACTTGTTGAGAGGTTAGGCATTTGGAAACAAAGACAGCTACGTCTTTCTTCATCCCGTTCCACCAGTAATTATTTTTTAAGTCTCTGTACATTTTGGTACTCCCTGGATGTACCGAAAATCTCGATTTATTTTGCCTCGGTCATTACTTCTTCTCGAATCCTATCGATATCGGGCACATACAACCGTCCTTTCATCCAAAGGATACCATTCTCATCAATTTGAAATTCTGGAATTTTTCCTTCTTGGATCTGTTCCTTAATTTTAAAGATGTAGTTGTCTTGACTTTGCTTCAATTTAATTGTTTCTCGAAGTCCTGCTTGTGCTGACAGTGAAGATAAGTTTACCTTTCCAAAATTTCTTCGACACAATGCATCTGCCACCTTATTCGCTTTGCCTGGATGATAGTTCATTACTAAATCATAGTCTTTCAGAAGTTCCATCCATCTTCTTTGCCTCATATTTATCTCTTTTTGAGTGAAAATGTACTTGAGGCTCTGGTGATCAGTAAATACTTCACATTTTACTCCATAAAGGTAGTGCCTCTAGATTTTAAGCGCAAATACCACTGCGGCTAACTCCAAGTCATGAGTGGGGTAATTCTGCTCATATGGTTTTAGTTGCCGTGAGGCATAAGCCATTACCTGACCCTCTTGCATAAGTACACACCCTAATCCTCCCTTTGACGCGTCACTATATATAGTGAAATTCTTACCATCCTCGGGAAGAATTAGTATTGGTGTGGATGCAAGTTTTGTATTCAGGGTTTCAAAACTTCTTTCACATGCTTCGTTCCAAATGAATTTCAAATTTTTCTGAGTAAGTTTTGTGAGTGGAATGGCTATCGAAGATAATCCTTCTACAAATTGTCTGTAGTAGCCAGCTAATCCAAGAAAACTCCTTACTTCAGTTACTGTCTTCGGTTGTGGCCAATCCTTGATTGCCTCTACTTTCTTTGGGTCTACTGACACTCCAAGTTCAGAAATTATATGGCCTAGGAATGCCACACTCTTTAACCAAAATTCACACTTTTTGAATTTGGCATATAATTCTTTCTCTCGCAATACTGTAACGTGAGACTTAAATGTTCTCTGTCTTCTTCACTTGGTGAGTACACCAAGATATCATCTATAAAAACAACCACAAACCTGTCGAGGTATGGTTTGAACACTCGATTCATCAGGTCCATGAATGCTGCGGGCATTACTGGGAATTCGTAATGTCCATATCTTGTTCTAAACGCAGTTTTATGGATATCTTCTGCCTTGACCTTTAATTGATGATAACCAGATCTCCGATCGAGTTTTGAGAAGACTTTGGCTCCTTTTAATTGATCAAAAAGGTCGTCTATTCTCGGGAGTGGATACTTATTCTTTATAGTGATCTTATTTAATTCTCGGTAGTCAATGCATAACCTCATGCTTCCGTCCTTTTTCTTTACGAACACCACCGGGGCTCCCCACGGGGATGCACTGGGGCGAATCTGTTTCTTGTCTAGTAATTCCTGAAGCTGTTCTTTTAACTCCTTTAATTCTGCTGGAGCCATTCGGTATGGTGCCTTTGATATGGGTGCAGCACCAGGGACCAAGTTGATTTCAAATTCTACTTCCCTATCGGGTATCTCACCCGGTAGTTCTTCGGGAAAAACGTCTGGAAATTCTTGAACAATTGTAATATCTTCCAACTTTGGGGTTTCTTCTTCTTTAATCTCATTGATCATTGCCAGATAAATTTTCTCTCCTCCTCTAATGGCCTTCCAGGCTTGTGAGGCAGATAGCAGAGATTTTCTTTCTTTGGATTTTCTGTGATATACGACTTCCTCTTTGGTCGGAGTCTGAAGTCTAATTTCTTTCTTTTGACAGTCTACTATGGCATGGTTTTTAGCTAACCAGTCCATTCCAAGGATGATGTCAAACTCAACCATATTGAGTTGAATCAATTCTACTTCAAAAGTTTGTTCGCTGATACAAATTTTACAGTTTCGGTATACTTTGTGTGTCTCTATTATTTTGCTTGCCAGTGTTGCCACTCTTAATGGTGCATTAAGAGTATCATGTTCAAGTTTAAGCTTCTTAGCAAATCTTCTAGACACAAATGAATGTGTGGAACCACAATCAAACAAAGTATATGCAGGCATTTCATTGAGTAAGATGGTACCTGCTACCACTTCATTTGTGTTATCAGCCTCCTCCTGAGTTATCGCGTACACCCGAGCATTAGTCTTGTTTTCGTGTTGCTTGTTAGGTCCCATCCCCTTGTTCTTGTTATCTGGACAATCTTTTATTCTATAACCCACCTGTCCGCACTTGAAACATGCACCTGTCTTCCGATAGCATTCTCGGGTATGATACTGTTTACAGGTGTCGCACCACTTCCCTTCCTTATTGCCACTATTGCCAGAACTTCCTTTGTAAGGCCCTCTTGAATAATTTGGCTTCTTAAACTTGGGACCATTCTGAGTGGATTGATTGACCATCGGTCGTTTGTTCTTATTTTCTTCCTCGCGGCGTTTGATATCTGTTTTTGTGCTCATTGCAGCGCCCATCAAATCCGCAAAACTGTTTGGCTTCAATACTGCCAAAGCTGACTGTATACGACTGTTGAGTCCCTTTTTAAAACGATGCATTTTTAGCGTTTCATCAGACATGATCGTTGGGACATAGGTTCCCAGATCATTGAACTGTGAAGTTTATTCCATCACTGTCATGCCCGGAGCCTGTTTGAAGTTTTCGAACTCGCTCAACTTCTGCAGACGAAATTCGGCTGGGTAGTATTGTTTCAAAAACTCTCTCTTGAAAATCTGCCATGTGATCTCTTCCACTTCATCTAGAGATGGTGACACAGTCTCCCACCATTTCCTTGCTCGGTCTTCCAAAAATGGTGTCACAACCTCCACTCTCAATTCTTCAGGCACTTCCAGTAAGTGTAGTTGTGATTCGACATTCTTAAGCCAGTTATGGCTGATTTTTGGATCTGGTTCCCATCGAAAGTCGGGACTCGATTCCTCCTGAGAGATTCGTAATGGTATTTAATTCCACGGGGTTGTGGTTCAGGTGGTGGCTGTATGGCGTTGGCAAGGGGATTCACGATTCCTTGCAATGTAGCGGCTACAATGGTAGCTATTTCCATCATATCTTCTTGACTGAGATTCACTCTCGGTGGTGGTGGTGGATTTTCATTTTGGTTGGCGCCACGAGGGTTACGGTTGTTTTGGGGTGGTCTGCCTGCCATTTTCTATAAACTTATATTTTATTGATTTATTTTCCATAATGTAAAATTAAGATAATTTCATTAAATCTTCAAATTCATACAATCAAAAGTTGCAAAACAATTGATTAATCAAATAGTTCTAGACACAATCGATCTGTAATCTAGGGCTCTCTCTCTACTCGTCTATGACTTCACCGTCTCCTACTTCCTCATTAATATCTTCTTCTACAATAGGATTTTCTTCTTGGTTAGCTTCAAGTTCTTCCAAGAGTTCCTCCATATTGATCATGTTATTCTGTAGCTGATCAATATGATTTTGCAACTGTGTGTTGTGGTGGTCAAGGTTGTTTACTTGCTCCTAAAGCTCCTGTATTGTTGATTGGCTTACGTTTTCATCAATTTCTTGTTCTTCGATCCGTTCTTCAAGAAGGCGTTGTGTTTTGAGAAGGCTATCATCCCGTATTTGGAGTGTAAGAATCCTATCCTGAGCTTTGTTTAACTCTTGCTTGGTGATCTCGTGTCGACATTCCAACTCCAGATGATAGGCAGCATAACGTCTAATGTCCTCGCGTAGTTTCTTTTCTTCCTCTCTGGCTTCACGAAGATCCTCCATCATGCATACGTTATTCCCATCCAGCTGGTAGTTGTCTCTCTCAAGTTTTTCATTTTTTTCTTTCAGTGTTTTAATTTCTGTCTCCTTTTCTTGAAGTTGTTTTTGGAGTTCATTTATAATGCCTTGTAGATCCATGTTTGTTTTCCTATAAAGATAAAAACACAATTTTATTGATAGTATACTCATCTAATTTTTAAATATACAATAAGATAATAGAAAGTTTCATTTAAAATAATTTGATACACATAATATTTTCTTAATCGCAATTTTATTACAATCCAAATACTTTTATTATAATCTTGATACTAATCTAATCTATCATCTCTCCTCCGTCGCTGTCGCTGTCACTGTCGTCACCGGCCACCTCCATTGGTGCTTCTTCCTCTTCCTCCCTGTTCTTTATTACCAGGTGCAAATAGTTGTTCTGATCTTGGAGTTTGTCCATAGTGCCGTGGCGCTTTGAGATGTACCGCTCTTGCTTGGCGCTGAAATCTTCCTGAAGCTGACTAGCCTGAGTAGCGCTCTCTCTCTCTGTCTCAACTCTTTCCAGCAGATCCTTGTTTAGTGAAGCTAAGCGCGCAATGCGAGCCGAATCAGTCGGTATCTGTAGAAGTTGGCTTTCAGCCAGGTCCAAGTGATGAGTCAATCGCTGTACGTCAGTCTCTAGTACGTGCCTAATCTCACTAAGTTCCTGCTTTTCCAGTTTCTCCTTAGCCAGTTGCGCCTTCAAAGTTGCTATCTCCCTAGCTTGATTATCGATGGTAAGCTGACGCATACGAAGGGCAGCCTGAGCGCGAGTACGTGGAGCAGCCATGTCCTAGGATAAAATCGAAGTAAAATATCAGAATCGTATAAAGGTTAGAAAGGCACAAATAATAGAACAAAGTTGGTGTGGAAAATTTTTGATACTAAGAGTTGCGAAACGATTGAAGGGATAGATTTTTGAAGTTGATCGAAAATTCAGGGAACAAATGAAAGTTGGATTCAGATTGGGATACACTAGGCTTTTGCCAAAATTTGACCTCGCCAAATTTTTGTCTATCACGCCCCGAGTCCGAAGCATCGGTGACATCCGACATTTTTTAACAATTACATTGAAAGCAATAAAGCCTCGTATCAAATCAAACCAGTCTTTTTCATAAATAGAATATTGTCTTACAATGACAAAAGATTAAACTTTTACACCAGAGTTTGCAGAAACTAGAAAAGAGTACAATTTCTTGATTTCTCGAATTCTGATCACCATACCCAAAACGCTTCTTGCTCCTCCTCATTCACTTGGTCTTCATTTTTATCTGAAATTTGTAAGGGGTGAGTGTTTTGGGAAAACACTCAGCAAGTGGGGGGTCGATCGATTCCAAAGATACATATAGAACTTAATTCTTTAAAATTTTTCTTTAATATACTTTCAAAACTGAATATTCTTAATTTGACAAGACGGAAACGAATCGAATGAAAGACAGAACTTATCAAACAAAACAAAAACAATTCAGACCATTTCAGAACAGACAAAACACTGTTACTCATATCATTTCCATGGTCAAATTGTCCCCAATATGTTAGTCCTCTAAGGGGTGAGGTCAGAACTCGGTTTTATACCTACCGGTGGGGGCCAGACAGAAATGGTTTTATACCCACCATTGGGGGCCAAACGGAAATGGTTTTATACCCACCATTGGGGGCCAAAACAGAACTTACAATTCTCGTCCCATTTCGAATTCGAATCGTAATAGTGTAAACAGAATTCAGAAGTAGTAGACAGAACTTTATAGATTTTCAGATTTCAGAACGTTCATACGATCACAGCGGAATCAACGAATTTCGATGCATAGAAGAGAACACTTAATTGATCGAAATTTTAAATAGATCAGTCAGTAATTTTCGAAAATATAAACATACATATAAGCATGTCATATTATGTATATCAAAGTTCAAAATACAAAAAGATTACGTAACAAAGCCCACTTACCGATTTCTTGTACGAAGATTTCTCTTGAAATTTCGGCAGCACTTCGGTACAACTCTAACAAACACTGTCTTCGGTCGGGCAGCACTTCGACACGAGATAGCTACTCTGGCCTGCACAAAAATCCCTTCTTTCTTCTTGCTTGAGTTCGACCGTGAGTGCACTTGGTAGAGGGGCCAAAAATTTGGATTGTGAGGGGAAGGGAAAACCTAATTCTTTGAAGGCTTTTTGTAGTGTTTTTCTCTCAACCTTGATAATTTATTTATAGGTGCATGAGAGACCTTCCTCCTACCCCATTTGGCCGATTTCTTGAGGGCTAAGATTTGCCATTATTGCCTTCCAAAGTTTCATGCATTCTTCAAGTCCAATGTTAGCCTTAATTGTGGTTCAAAATTCCATGCAAGCTTCAAGAGTCACCTTGGTTTCCTGTAGAGTCATTTCTTGCATCATTAATGTGTCTTAACCTTTAGCTCATCCTTTAGCTTCTTCCTTGGTTATTTCAAAGGTTACTTTTTGCATAATAAGTTTGTCCAATTCTTTGGCTCATATTTTAGCTTTCTTTTTTGTCTCGTTACGACAAGCTTGGTTGAGCTGCTTTGAGCTGACAGATCGAGTCCTTGAGCTGGGGTTTTACTCCTCCCGGGACAATACTTTGATGGATGCGATTACTTGTAGCTTGGCCTCATGTTGAGTTAATTTCCGAGCTTTGAAGCTATTTCTTCGAGTTAAGTTAGCTGAAATCTAAGTTAATTTTCAAGTTATCTAGTTGGAACGAAAATTTTAGAGCTTAGTTTGAGTTAAACTTCAAGTTCGTATTACTTACTTGATTCGTCTTGGATCGTAAAATCTCGGGTTCTCACACACACGATCGACATCTCCCATATTCAAGTAGCGAAAATGCACCTCAAGTGCACGAATCCATGCCTCCGTAGCAAACGAGCCTGTGGTGCCAGAAAATTCCTTTGGCCCTAGGCTCCGGAACTGATCATAAACATCCTGCTGTGGCCTAGGAGCATGCTGTAAGTGCTGGTCAAAGAAAAGAGCCATACCCTCCAATGCACGCGTAGCAGCATCCCCATTAGGAGGCGGGGGTGAATTATCATTACTATCCTCAGTGGTCTCTGTCTGTCCATCAAAAATAGGTACACGTCTAGGATGCATTATATCTGAACGTTTTTCCGCATTCTAACGTAATCAACATGCATTTAAATCTCAGTTTTCTATCGTGCAGCATATCCTAATCTATTTTCGAAATTTTTAAGCATATAAATCATATATTATCATAAAGATATTAAACATGTGAAAGAAACATATAATTCATATAATCATGCATGTATCATCAAAAAAATTATATAAAGCACGTAAGCTTACAAATTTGAGGCTTTACCACTGAGCTTCTTGTCACTGATGGTGGCACAACCCTTTACAGGAAAATTGCTCTGAGACTAACTGAAACTTCCACTACTCGTTTTCTTAAAAAGTACTAGAATTTTTTTTTAAGTCCTCAATGATTCGGCCGAAACTATATAATTATTTGTAAAATACTTTGCACCATTTTTAAAAATAAAACAACCACTAACATTTAAAAATTCAAAGAAAAGTATTTTGAATCATAACAACGTCAATCCTTTGCAACTCTTAACTTAAAAAATTGCTAAAACTAACAACCTCTCAAAAACCACTCAAAATCATAATCAAAGTCATAAAATATCTTTAATCATAAACATAAACATATGTGCGGAAAGATAAACGTTGGTCCTCGGTTTATGTGTACCTTCAGTTCAGCAAACTCAACCATCAAGACCTTCATTATCATTGTTATCAAACTCACCTGCATCATTCATACCTACAGAACACATGCAACAGTGAAAATACTTATACGTAAAATAACATTTTCATGAAGATGCATAAACTTTAAACATAAACATTTTCATAAACGTTTTCATATCAACATATTCATATTCATATTCATATTCATTTTCGTATTCCATTTTCATTTCGTTGAATTCAGATCGTTAATTGTGACTTTTGTATTCGTATTTGTATTGGGGCGATGGATTCAATTACATGTAACCACAGTACTGGGCGGCGGAGACATCAGCGACACTCTCACCTGTCAACTGAGCTTTGGCCTACGTATTAGCATATCATTGTATTCATATTAGTCACAATTACTTCACTTCCTTCAACATTTCATATTTTCATCACTTATAAAAATTAAACATGCATATAACGTTTTTCTTTTAAACCAAGCATGCAACATGTCTTTTAATGTTATCGTTTCATCATAAAATTTCATAAACATACAAATAATCATTTAAACATACAACGCAGCATTCAGAGCACTGCCATGACGTTTACTAATTTTCGAGTGTAAAATTATCGTTTTATCCCTAGACGTAAAATTTCACAATTTTGACATTTTCTTAACTTCGTTGACTCTAGACCATCCCAAATAATTATTTAATCTTACATTAATTTTCTCTTATTTTCATTTGGCTTAAATCCATGACTTTTAATTTATTCTTTAATTATAACATATTAATGTGTTTTAATCTCGAATTAAATCAAACTTTAATATAAAATTTCCAAGTTAAAAAATTAGACTTTTAATATTTATTTAGCCTTCGTGGCCAATGACTCGACCCTAGTTGAGCCATGTTTCAACTTTTAAACCATAAGGCCCTAGTCGAACCAACCTAAAACCCTTGAGCCAACTTTCGATTTCCATGAGACATGCCGAACCATTCTGAACTAACTTCGAACCAGACCCTACTGGACCCTTAGAACCCATAGGACTCGAACCCAAGCTCAAAACCGACGCCACAAATCAGAAGCATGCCATGGCCGAGCCTCCAACATGCACTAGGAATCTAACCAACCGAGCCAGCCCATGACCCAGACCGTTGTGCACCCTCTTAGGACCCTAAGGACCTAACCTAGCCCAGTCTGAAGCCCCCTGGCTGAGCCCTGTCTTGCCTTTGCGGCTGCTACTCATGCACTCCCAACCGCGATGGCTCTCGGGTGGACTAGGACTCCTTCCCAGCAACTTGTCTCGAGTCCTAGCGTGGCTAGGACTCCTTCCCTGACCCAAGCACGTCCCTAGCCCAGCCCTGGTCGCAACCGAGCCAAGCCATGCACCATGGTCCCCTTAAACAGAGCCCTTGGCACACAACTTTGATCAATCAACTCGAATAACCTTTAAAAATACATTTTAATGTATTCAAGTAGAAAACTACTTAAACATCCTATAACATATCTGTGGGGACCCGGACGCTAATCATGTTTTTAATCGTCATTGGGACTAATTAATCAATTATAATAAACAGGGTCTAATTTTTTAAAAAAAAAATATAATAACAAATGCGGAACGTAATGGAATCACTCTACTATACATATCAGTATAAAAGTAAAGTACAAGTCTTGTACTATATACAATCATTTACAAACTAAGGTTCAACTACTAAATATCAAGTGTTCAACTCTATCTCAGATCAAGTCCGTAGTCTCCACTCTAATCACGATCTCTCTCTTCATCTCCTCGACCCTGAACCTGTCCCACCTATTGTCATGCACACATACAAACACGACAACAGCCGGATAACTCGGGTGAGAATAAATCTCAGTATAAATCAACGAAACATGCAATCATATAATTAATATAAAGCATGAAGCAGATATCAGATATATATCAAAATCTGAAACAGAATTAATATTAAACTATCAATCGTACTCGTGACTCCACGACTCAGACTAGACTCAATCCTAGTCTAGGGATCCCGGTTTCCAGACGTTGGTATTCCTATATCGACTAACAGTAATAGAAGAAACTCCGATTCTATCCACGTCGATATAACCAAACATCCAGTGTCTTGACCTATCCGTCACAGACTGTGGCACACTCGTCAATACACTATCCTGTAACAGAGTGCAATGTGCCAATGACGATTCCACCACTATCCGGCACTTATGTCACAAAATTACTCGTCTAATACTCGTCTATAACATGCTTCCTAGAAATCAGTAGAGTAAGCATATCAATTCAAATCAAGGCATATAATAACAATCAGTATGTAATTTAGGGAAACCCAAGTATATCCTACTCGAGTCAATCTCCCAGTACCACATTGACTTATACCTTTTGTTTGTAGTCTCGGTCTGAAGAAACGAAAGTCCTGAACTCAAGATTGTCTCTGTCTATCTGAAAGGACATATCGAGAATAATAATATCAACCTTCCATTCTCAATTCAATAGTGAATCTGATCAATCTGAATTTAATGCAAATCAACGGTATAACGGCACAATCTCGATATCCCCGTCAATACAACAACAACATATATCAATTACAAACCATAACCCATATCCGTTACAATCTGTAATCAATCCGTAATCCAAATCTGTTCAATTTCAATCGATAAAATTAGAAAATCATAACAATTCCAAAATCAACTTGTTCTTCGATCTGACTTCGATTCTACGATGTCTAGTATTCCCAGAACACATACTAATGATCAAATTATAATTCTCCCAATACATAAATTTCAAACCTTATCAGAAAGTAATGAAACTTACGTCCTTGTGTAGTAGGTGACGAGTGGAGCACAGAACAGTATTCGGATTTAAATTCTGATAAACGGATCTTGCACAATAAATTTCTAGGCTTTGAGGAAAATTTGAGAGAATAGCTATGGAATTCGTTCGGTTCTTGCTGGAGTCTGAAGAAGGAAATGATATTTGACATATCAAGTTGCATAAGAAAGGCAAGTGTCCCATTCAATCTACTTAATTGCACTTTAGCCCCTGAAACTTCACTATTTGCAATTTGATCCTCACAATTCTTTTAATTCACTTTCAATCCTCAACATTCCAACATCATAAATTAAATAATCTCGGATTAAAATGATAAAATCTCGGGCCTTACAATGCTCCCCCTCTGAGACATGATTTCGTCCTCGAAATCTCAAGTAATCAAATCAGAAATACCAGAAACTAAAATAGTAAACTCACATCAGTGGAATAACTCTGGGAATTCCTGTCTCATATCTGATTCAGTCTCCCAAGTAGCTTCCTCAATGCCATGACGAGTCCACTGGACTTTCACAAGAGGAATAATCTTCGTTCTGAGTTGTTTTTTTTTACGGTCAATAATCTGGATTGGTTTCTCAATATAACTCCGACTTTCATCAAGCTCGGCCTCGTCTGGTTGAATAATATGAGAATCATCGGGGAGATACTTCCGCAGCATAGATACATGAAAAACATCATGTATTCCAGATAGAGAAGGCGGTAATGCGAGTCGATAGGCACGATCTCCTATCTTCTCGAGAATCTCATACGGCCCAATAAAACGTGGTGACAACTTCCCTTTCTTGCCAAATCTGACAACTCCTCTGAAAGGTGAAATTTTTAAAAATACTCGGTCTCCTGCCTCAAATACCAACGGTCTACGTCGAACATTGGCATATTTGGCTTGTCTGTCTTGAGCTGTCTTCATTCTCTTCTGAATCAGCTTCACTTTTTCTGTCATATCTCTAATCATATCAGGTCCAAACTCAGGTACCTCAGAGATATCATCCCAATACAGAGGGGATCTGCACTTCTTACCGTACAATGCTTCAAATGGAGCCATCACAATACTCGTCTGATAGCTGTTGTTGTACGAGAATTCACAAAGTGGCAATGCATCTTGCCAACTAGTGCTAAAATCAAGCACTACGGCTCTCAGCATATCCTCCAGTGTCTGGATAGTCCGCTCTGACTGTCCGTCAGTCTGTGGATGATATGCGGTACTCAGATGTAATTTCGTACCTAGCGCCTGCTGCAAACTCTGCCAAAAGTGCGAAGTGAACCGAGGATCACGGTCTGATACAATCGACTTTGGTACTCCGTGCAATCTGACCACTTCTCTGACATAGATCTCAGTCATCTGGTCATATCTGTATGTCATTTGATATGGAATAAAGCATGCTGATTTGGTCAGTGTGTCAATCACGACCCAAATCGCATCACAACCTCTGGAGGATCTCGGTAACTGCGTCACAAAATCCATGAAAATGTGATCTCATTTCCATTCAGGAATCGACAAACTGTGCAATAGACCTCCTGGTTTCTTTCTTTCAGCTTTCACTTGTTGGCAATTCAGACACTTTGACACAAACTCTGTGACATCAGATTTCATCTGTTTCCACCAAAACTGTGTCTTCAAATCATTGTACATCTTCCTGCCACCAGGATGGATACTGAATCGACTGTTATGTGCTTCTGACAATATCTGTTGTCTCAATCCTGAAACCTCCGGCACGACAATACGATTATTCACATACAGTACATCATCACGTACCTGATACTCTGATCGATGACCTGATCTGGCCATCTCAATCGAGTTTTGCACATTCTGATCAACTTTCTGAGCCGCTTTAATCTTCAAAATCAGCTCTGGTTCGGCTTGAACAGCATACAATCGCAATGGTCTACGAGCTGTCTCAAATACCAATCCAGACAAACAGCAATCTTCTATCAAATTTGAAACACCTATCGTCGATAAGGATAAAGAACATATCTTTCGACTCAGTGCATCAGCTGCTGCATTGGACTTTCCTGGATAATACTTGATTTCACAATCAAATTCTTTCAGCAAATCAAGCCATCTTCTCTGTCTCATATTCAATTCTGACTGCGAAAACAGATATTTTAAACTTTCGTGATCAGAATAAATTTCAAACTTCTCACCGTAGAGGTAGTGTCGCCATATCTTCAGTGCAAACACAATGGCTGCCAATTCAAGATCATGAATTGGGTAGCGAGATTCATGCGGCTTCAACTGTCTCGAGGCATAAGCAATCACATGTCCTCGCTGCATCAAAACACAACCCAGACCTCTGTGAGAAGCATCACAATATACAACAAATCCACCAGTACCTGACGGGATGTCAATATCAGTGCACTGGTCAATCTATTCTTCAACTCAACAAAACTAGACTCACACTCCTCAGACCAGACAAATGGAGCATTCTTCTGAGTCAGCTGCGTAATCGGTTTAGCAATACTGGAAAAATCTTTAATGAATCGTCGATAATATCCTGCTAAACCCATAAAACTGCGTATTTCTGGCACTGATGTCGGTCTCGACCAAGAAATCACGGCCTCAACCTTGCTGGGATCAACTGATATACGATCTCCCGATATAATATGACCCAGAAATACAACCTGTCTCAACCAAAACTCACATTTCGACATTTTAGCATATAATTTCTCAGATCTCAGAGTTCTCAAAACAGTTCTTAGATGCTCAGCATGTTCAATCATATTCTTGGAGTAAATCAAAATATCATCGATAAAAATAATCACGCAATCATCAAGATATTTCTGAAATACACGGTTCATCAGACCCATAAATACAGCTGGAGCGTTTGTTAACCCAAACGGCATAACAATAAATTCATAATGTCCATACCTGGTTCTAAACGCTGGCTTTGAGATATCAGAATCTCTGACTCTCAGCTGGTGATATCCAGATCTCAGATCGATCTTGGAATATACAGAAGAACCCTGCAACTGATCAAATAAATCATCTATACGGGGCAAGGGGTATTTGTTCTTTACCGTCGCCTTGTTCAGTTGCCGGTAATCGATGCAGAGTCTCATTGAACCGTCTTTCTTCCTCACAAACAGTACTGGAGCACCTCAAGGAGAAACACTCGGTCTGATGTACCCCTTGGCCAGTAAATCTTCCAACTGCTCTTTCAACTCTTTCAATTCAATTGGTGTCATTCGGTTTGGAGCTCTAGAAATCGGAACTGTACCTGGCATCAATTCAATACTGAAGTCTATCTCTCGAATCGGAGGTAATCCAGGAATCTCATCTGGAAAGACATCAGCAAACACACACACCACTGGCAAATCCGCCAATGATGGACTCGATTTCAGTAAATCAACTGAATAGACAAGGAACCCCTCTGCTCCTTTCTGTAACAATCGAGTCATAGCCATAACAGATATCAAAGGAATTCTAGATCTAGAACCTTTACCGCAAAATTTCCATTCGTCAGCCATGTCAGGTCTGAATCTCACAATCTTGTGGAAACAATCAACGGTAGCTCTCTACTTGGTCAGCATATCAATACCGATAATACAGTCAAAATCAGACAACCCAAGTACAATACAGTCTAGCTCAATCTCATGTCCGTCATACTGTAGCACACAAGATCTAACCGAAGTCACGGATATCAAACATTTCCCCAAAAGAGAAGAAACAGATACTACAGTAGCTAGGGACTCAACAGGCAATGCATGCATCAATGCAAATCTATCAGAAATAAATGTATGAGATGCACCAGTATCAATCAATACATAAGCTGGGTAACCAGAAATAAAACAGTTACCTGCAACAACATCATCAGGTGCGTCATGTGCCTGTTCCTCGGTCAATGCAAATACTCTGGCCTGCTGTCTAGGAGGCTGGCTCACTGGCTGGCTTCCTCCTGGCCTCTACTGTGACTGGGTAGATGGTGCTGGCTAGAAAGAATGAACAGCTGATGGTCGTCTCCCTGTCTGAGCCACTGATCCAGATGACTCTGCTCCCTGGGATCCCTGAGAACCTCTATGGGGACATACTCTAGCAAAATGTCCCTGTTGTCCGCAAATACGGCAATTGCCAAACACTCCTCGGCACTGCTCTGTAGAATGTCTCCCTCCACACGTGCTGAAATAAGCTCCGGTATAACTCTGGCTCTGGGCAGTCTGTCGTGAGCCACTAGAACTGGATGAACTGCTTCCAGATCTCTTGAACTGTTTCCCTCGAGCTTTCAACTGATCTCTCTTTCCACTGCTGCTACTGCCACTCTCAAATCTGGGAGGAGGTTGTGGAAACTGAGCTGAGGATGGTTGTTGTTGTCTCGGTGCTGGTGCGACATACGAAGCTGAAAGGGGATCGGTTACGGTGACCGGAAGCGCAACGGAAGTTTAAAAATCAAATTTTTTATGTAAAAATTTCGGCCACCTCCATATCTTGGTGTAGCAAATACAAAAACAACAAAATGTCATACATAGTGTGTTTAGAAAAATTATACCTATCAACCTCTTGAGGTTGATGAATGGCACCAACCAAGTTGTAAACAACTTGGCTCTTGAATGGATGAAGATCTACAAGCTTCCTCCTCCTTCAAAATTAGGCCCACCACTTGCTAGGTAAATCCCTTCTTGTTTTGCACTAGAAAAACAAGAAGATTTTTCAATGAGAAGAATATTTCTTCCTCAACACTTGAAGAAGAAAAATGAGAGAAAAACTTGGAGAGAAAATCTAGTGAAGTTTCGGCCAAGGTGGAGAGTGGGAGGGAAGGAGTGTGTCTTAATTTCCTTGTCTTGGTTGTGAGAAAAGCAAAAAGCAAAAGTTGCATGCCATGCCTTGAAAACACAAAAAGTAGTCTCCCAACCTTTCACCTCCCATGCATGTATATTATATGGTTTTTAATCAAATTAAAAACCATGGACTAAATTTAATTATCTCAAACATATTTGAGACTAATTAAACATTACTTGAATTTACCCAAGTCCCACTAGTTAAATAATTATTTAAATTGAGCTCTACAAGACTCAATATGATTTAATTAATTCAACACTTGAATTAATTTAATTATTTGGACTCTACTAGGTCCACTAGTGTTTAATTAATTCAACACTTGAATTAATTTAATTTAGTCCATAATAATGTTTATGAAAATCACAATTTTCAAATACATTATTCACTTGGCCAAATTTTAATTTAGGAACACTTCCATAAATTAAAATTTACATTTCTCTCATAGAAGTCATACTTCTATTTTTCCTTACGCCTATAAACTCATTTATAAGCCGTTCAACACATTGAACTATTTTCTCCTTTATAGAAGTCATACTTCTAATTTTCCTTACGCTTATAAACTCCTTTATAAGCCGTTCAACACATTGAACTATTTTACTTCTCAACGGGATCTAGAAAGCTAGTACTTGTGTGGCCCTCAATGGTTCATTGATACAACTAGCCGTGGGTTCACATCTCCATGTGATTCGGACTAAACATGTCCTTATATGAGCATACCCCAATTGCTCCATTCTTATTTATCAACTCCTTGATAATAAGAACGTCAGAACTCAAGTCTGATAGTACCCAACCAATCATGTTAAACGCCTAGCAGCATCGCTTACATGATTCCCTAGGTATCAAATGATAGTGCCTGCAAGAACCATTCAATTATGGTTAGCGTACAGTACGGTCCCTTCAACTCATATATCCCGACCGATTCGACAACCATTGGTTTATCGAGAGTTGTCAATGAATCGATACTATGTGTCATGTCGTAGTTGCATCGATGGTGTAATCTATGAAACCCCTTTCATAATTACCACCATACTCTGATCAGAGATTTCAAACTACATATACATGAAAAACACATAGGATATCCATACCCGTAGGTAAGCGGTGAATCCCCGACTACAATGCATCGACTCCTATATGTTTCGACAGAACACCCAACCTTGCCACCTGATGACCCCATGAGAGTCGGTAAACAAGTCAAAGTGTAATTCTAGCACATAGAGTCTCAATGTTGTCCCGGGTCATAAGGACTAATGGTGTACAACCATAAACTAGGACTTTTCCACTCGATAAGTGAGAACCACTTGGAAAGTCCTTTAATGGAGGGTTGTTCAGTGCACTCTACCAGGAGCACCTATCTGCATGCTCGGACATCACAATGTCCCCTACCAATGAAACATGGTACTCACATCGCAGATACTAGTCTCAAGCTCGAGCGGCCTATATCCTTCTTAGCGGCGGCTGAATCGACTAGGAACCGTTTAGAATATACAGTATTCCAAATATGAGTTTCATGATACTCATCATATGAGCATCTCATATTCTTTCTACTATTTGTATATTCAAGGGCTTTATCTATGCAACTAGCATGGGTATATAGATAAAGATGTGCCAAAACAATAATTTCAAATATTATTAAAATAAAGATTGCTTATACATAGAGTTTCATTGTGAACACTCGGCCAACACTTGGCTCGACGTGCACCTACTCTAACAATCTCCCACTTGCACTAGAGCCAACTACCCATATACTTCAAACCAATTGATTCGCGATGCATCTCGAATAATGGTTCAGGTAAAGGCTTAGCTAGTGGATCAGCAACATTATCTGCGGAGCCGACTTAGTCGATAGACACTTCTCTTTCCACAATCTCTCCGAGGATGTGGTACTTTCTCAATACTTGTTTGGATTTCTGATGAGACCTTGGCTCCTTTGCCTGAGCTATGGCTCCCGTGTTTCACAAAACACCGGGATAGGAGCAACTCCATTAGGAATGACGTCCAACGCTTGGACGAAATTCCTTATCCAAACAGCCTCCTTTGCTGCATCCGATGCAGCAATGTATTCGGCCTCAGTGGTGGAATCCGCAGTACTGTCTCGCTTGGAACTCTTCCAAGAGACAGCAGCACCAATGAGCATGAATACGAACCTAGAGGTTGACTTTGAGTCATCGATATCGCTTTGGAAGCTAGAGTCGGTATAGCCTTCCAATTTCAGTTCTCCACCCCATAGACCAATAACAACTTACTGGTCCTTCTCAATTACTTGAGGATGTCTTTCACAGTTTTCAAGTGTGGAAGACCAGGGTTCGATTGATATCTATACACTACACTTAGTGCTAAAACCACGTCAGGACGTGTAGATATCATCCCATACATGATGCTACCAATCGCAGATGCATAAGGAATGCTCGTCATCGCCGCTATCTCTGCATCAGTCTTGGGAGACATAGACATGGATAGGGACACGCCATGACACATTGGTAGATGTCCTCTCTAGGACTCATCCATCGAGAACCGCTTCACGATGGTATCATGTATGTGGACTGGGTGAGACCAAGCAATCTTCTTGAACTATCTCTATAGATCTGTATTCCCAATACAAAAGATGCTTCACCCAAGTCCTGCATCGAGAACTTACTCGCTAACCATATCTTAGTTGATTGCAACATTCCTACATCATTCCCAATGAGTAGAATGTCATCAACATAAAGCACAAGGAATGTCACCACACTCCCACTGACCTTCTTATACACACAGGGTTCCTCAGGATTCTTAGTAAAACCAAACTCTTTGATTGTATTATCGAATATGAGGTTCCAACTCCTAGATGCCTGCTTTAGACCATAAATAGATCTCTGAAGTTTGCATACCATATGCTCACTTCCGATAGATGTAAACCTTTCAGGTTGAGACATGTAAATCACTTTCTTAAAATCCCTATTAAGAAAGACTGTCTTGACATCCATCTGCCATATCTCATGGTCATACCATGCAGCCATGGCTAGCAATATCCTTATAGACTTGAACATTGCAATTGGAGAAAAGGTTTCCTCAAAGTCAACTCCTTGTCTTTGAGTATATCCTTTTGCCACCAATCGCTCCTTGAAGGTCAATACCTTCCCATCCGCCCCAAGTCCCTATGGGAACCGTTCCCTCAGGTGGATCCATAAGATCCCACACTTGGTTCGAATGCATGGAATTCATCTCAGATTCCATTGCTTCAAGCCACTTGGATGAATCGGCATCAGATAACGCTTCCTTGAAGGTCCTTGGATCACATCCATGGATAGGCTCATCATGGCCCTCTTCAAGAAGCAGACCATACCTCATAGGTGGTCTCGAGACTCTCTCGTATCTTCTAGGAGCTTGTATCTCCTCTCTTGGCTCTTCGGGTGTGGGTTCTACAATTGTGGGTGTCTCTCGAACCTCTTCGAGTTCTATCATCTCCCCTTTTCTATCCAATAAAAATTCATTTTCCAAAAAGGTTGCATTCTTAGAAACAAACACCTTTGTTTCTTGGGGATGATAGAAACAATATCCAACTTAATTCTTTGGATATCCCACAAAGTTACATAAAATGGATCAACAATCCAATTTTATCTCCCACTACCTGCTTCACATAAGCAGGGCCCCCATATTCTAAGACAAGAATATTTGGGAGACTTACTCATCCATATCTCATATGGTGTCTGCCTTTGAATGGACATTTAGTGGAATATCTTTCAATTTTAAGTTATAGAGATCGTCTTCAAGTTCACCAGTACCAATCAAACATTCATTCTTGTAAATATTGCAAACACCTTTGCCAAATAAACAAGAACATCCATCTTTATCGTCGTTCTTGGCCACATGTGGAGAAAATCGTAGTAATGTAGAGAACTTGGCCACATATTCCTCAATGTTCAGTTGACCCTGTCTCAAATTTGCAAATTCTGCGCCTTTGTCCTTTCTATATGACACTGGAAAGAATCTCTGATAAAATTCAGTCTTAAATACATTCCAAGTAACATTCATACATCTATGCTCTAATGCTCTCTTCGTTGTAATCCACCAGTTCTTTGCAACGTCATGCAACTGGTGCCCAATCAGTTTCACTCTCCGCTCATCTGTATACTCCAAGGACTCAAACAGCATCTCAATGTCATCTAGCCAACTTTCGCAATCAACTGAAGTCTCAGTACCCTTCAGAGTCGGTGGATAAAATGACTGAAATCTCTTTAGCAAGGTTTCCATTGGTGTTGCTGTCACATCCATCGGATTTGAAGAGGTACTGCCCTGTTCTGGGATTCTTCGAGGAGGCATACCTGATTATCAAAAGGATTAGTAACCCAATACAACAAACCTGTTTCAATGCAGTCCCACCTCCGATCATCTTACTGCTGATCAAGAATCGGTTCTGATTCATTCTCAATTACTACAGTTTACCAATCAAATCAGATAATCAGGTAAATATGTAATAATAAAAGCAGTAATCATGCTAGCAATCAAAAGCAGGAAAGAAAACTCAATCTACCCCGCTCACTAGCTTCTATCTCAGTCTAAGGAACCTACAGTTATGGAACCTACGGCTCTGATAGCACCTGTTGTGGGGACCCGGACGCTAATCATGTTTTTAATCGTCATTGGGACTATTTAATCAATTATAATAAACAGGGTCTAAATTTTTTTTAAAAAAATATAATAACAAATGCGGAACGTAACGGAATCACTCTACTATACATATCAGTATAAAAGTAAAGTACAAGTCTTGTACTATATACAATCATTTACAAACTAAGGTTCAACTACTAAATATCAAGTGTTCAACTCTATCTCAGATCAAGTCCGTAGTCTCCACTCTAATCACGATCTCTCTCTTCATCTCCTCGACCCTGAACCTGTCCCACCTATTGTCATGCACACATACAAACACGACAACAGCCGGATAACTCGGGTGAGAATAAATCTCAGTATAAATCAACGAAACATGCAATCATATAATTAATATAAAGCATGAAGCAGATATCAGATATATATCAAAATCTGAAACAGAATTAATATTAAACTATCAATCGTACTCGTGTCTCCACGACTCAGACTAGACTCAATCCTAGTCTAGGGATCCCGGTTTCCAGACGCTGGTATTCCTATATCGACTAACAGTAATAGAAGAAACTCTGATTCTATCCACGTCGATATAACCAAACATCCAGTGTCTTGACCTATCCGTCACAGACTGTGGCACACTCGTCAATACACTATCCTGTAACAGAGTGCAATGTGCCAATGACGATTCCATCACTATCCGGCACTTATGTCACAAGATTACTCGTCTAATACTCGTCTATAACATGCTTCCTAGAAATCAGTAGAGTAAGCATATCAATTCAAATCAAGGCATATAATAACAATCAGTATGTGATTTAGGGAAACCCAAGTATATCCTACTCGAGTCAATCTCCCAGTACCACATTGACTTATACCTTTCGTTTGTAGTCTCGGTCTGAAGAAACGAAAGTCCTGAACTCAAGATTGTCTCTGTAAATCTGAAAGGACATATCGAGAATAATAATATCAACCTTCCATTCTCAATTCAATAATGAATCTGATCAATCTGAATTTAATGCAAATCAACGGCATAACGGCACAATCTCGATATCCCCGTCAATACAATAACAACATATATCAATTACAAACCATAACCCATATCCGTTACAATCTGTAATCAATCCGTAATCCAAATCTGTTCAATTTCAATCGATAAAATTAGAAAATCATAACAATTCCAAAATCAACTTGTTCTTCGATCTGACTTCGATTCTACGATGTCTAGTATTCCCAGAACACATACTAATGATCAAATTATAATTCTCCCAATACATAAATTTCAAACCTTATCAGAAAGTAATGAAACTTACGTCCTTGTGTAGTAGGTGACGAGTGGAGCACAGAACAGTATTCGGATTTAAATTCTGATAAACGGATCTTGCACAATAAATTTCTAGGCTTTGAGGAAAATTTGAGAGAATAGCTATGGAATTCGTTCGGTTCTTGCTGGAGTCTGAAGAAGGAAATGATATTTGACATATCAAGTTGCATAAGAAAGCCAAGTGTCCCATTCAATCTACTTAATTGCACTTTAGCCCCTGAAACTTCACTATTTGCAATTTGGTCCTCACAATTCTTTTAATTCAATTTCAATCCTCAACATTCCAACATCATAAATTAAATAATCTCGGATTAAAATGATAAAATATCGGGCCTTACAATATCAATTTAACAATTAAAATCAATTAATTAGTTGTTATCCATATTCCCTATATTCGCATGCAGTTGGATTACGTCATCTTAATTTTGGCACTTACACCTAATTTTCCCACGTATCATGTACCAACATTTGATCACAAGAATGTCAGAAACCATTTCTGGATTAAACCCATCGAATCATGGTAAGAGCTTCTAGTAACATAGCTCCATAATTTCCTAGGTTTCACTGATAGTGCCTGCTAGAACTAGTCGGTTATGATTAACGTACAGTACGGTCCCTTCATCTCATATATTCCGATCGAATCTACAACCATTGGTTCATCGAGGGTTGCATATTATATTCGATAGCTATGTGATACAATCATGAAACATTAATAGTGTCATAACATGTACAACTAGAGAACTCTTTCCCTAATGTATATCAAACACTCTGGCCAGAGATTTCATGCACTATTATTTCGTTAGATCACATAGGATATCCACACTCATATGTGAGCGATGAATTCTCGACTTCAATGCACTGGCTCCTACATATGTCGCAATTGCACCCAACCTCGCTACCTTGTGACCATCGCGGAGTAGGTAAATGATTCAAAGCACAATCCTAGTATGTAGAGCCTCAGTGTTGATGTACAATAACAACCACAGACTTTTCCTCTCGATGAATGATAACCACTTGGAAAGTCCGAGGGAGGACTATTCGGTACAATCATCGTATGATTACCCATCTGCATGATTGGACATTCTCTATGCCCTTACCATGAAACACGGTACACAACATCACAGATGTTAGTCTCAAGTTCAAGCTGTCATTATCCTTATTTTTATGCGACTGAATTGACTAGGAACGAATTTAGAATATACATTGTTTACAAATGAGTTTCAAGATCGAATTACGATTCATTTGTATTAAAGTATAATCAAGGAATTTATCTATGCTTATTGCATGGGCATACAGATAAAGTAAAATGAAACCATAAAAAATTAAATTATATTAAAATAAATATTGTTTATTACACTTGAGTCAATAAATTCCCCAGCCAACTGTTGGCTTACAAGGCATCTACTCTAACAATCTCCCACTTGCCCTAGAGCCAACTACCAATAAACTTTAATCTCATTTTTTCGCGATGCTTTTCAAACAATGGTCTTGGCAAGGGCTTTGTAAGTGGATCAGAAACTTTATCTGCAGAGGTTACTCTTTCGACTAATATATCTCTTCTTCCCACAATCTCCTGGATGATGTGGAATTTCCATAGTATATGTTTGGATCGCTGATGAGACCTTGGTTCCTTTTCTTGTGCAACGACACCAATGTTGTCGCAGTATACCGGGACTGGATCAACTCCGTTAGGAATAACGCCCAACTCTTAGACGAAATTCCTCATCCAAACTACCTCTTTGGTTGCAGCAGATGTAGCAATATACTTAGCATCAGTGGTGGAATCCGCAACGATGTCTTGCTTGAAACTCTTCCAAGAGACATCCGCACCATTGAGCATAAATACAAAACCAGAGGTCTATTTCGAATCATCTACATAACTTTGGAAGCTAGAATCAATGTAGCCTTCCAATTTTAATTCTCCACTCCAATAGACCATGAACAAGTTCTTAGTCCTCCTTAGGTACTTAAGAATATCTTTCACAGCCTTCCAATGCATTGGACCAGGGTTCGCCCGATATCTGCTTGTAACACTTAGAGCGTAAGTAACATCAAGGCGTGTGGATATCATACCATACATGACACTAACAATGACTGACGCATATGGGATATGTGTCATCATCTCTATATTTTCATTAGTCTTGGGGTACATTGCTTTTGATAGAGTAACACCATGACACATTGGTAAGTATCCTCTCTTGAACTCTTACATAGAGAATATCTTCACAAAGGTTTCGACATAAGTCGCTTGGGTGAGCCCCAACATCTTTTTGTTCTATATCTATAGGTTTGTATTCCCAATACATAGGATGCTTCACTCGTGTTTTTCATAAAGAATTTACTTGCTAAACATACTTTAGTTGATTGTAGTAATCCTACATCATTCTCAATAAGCAGGATATCATCAACATAAGTATTAGGAATGTCACTGCACTCCCACTAACTTTCTTGTACACACATGGTTCCTCAGGATTTTTGACAAAACCAAATTCCTTGATGGTGCTGTCAAATCTAAGGTTCCAACTTCTGGATGCTTGCTTGAGACCATATATTGATATCTAAAGTTTGCATACCTTATGCTCACTTCCCACTGATGTGTATCCCTCAATTGAGACATATAAATATCTTCTTTAATGTCTCCATTGAAGAATTTCGTCTTCATATCCATTTGCCATATATCATAGTCATACTATGCTGCTATGATGTAGAGCCCAAAAATCGGTATATGTAAACCCATGTATTTATTAAATTGTTAAATTATTTATTTAATTTTAAATGATTTTAACGATGCATGATTTATTATTTGCATTATTTTAAATTATTACATGTTTATTTGATGCAAGTTAAAACATTTTCTTGAGTTTTATGTTTCAAACGAATATTCGATATGAGATCGGGAAAAGAGACCGGTGATGATTTAGGCGATTTATGAATAATGTGATATTTTATTTCAAGTCAAGAAAATTGGTATTTAAATGATTTATAAAATTTTAAGCATTTTAAAGCCTAATTTAATTTAGTAGATGATTTTAAGATTTTAAGCCTTTCAAAAAAATAATAATTTGAATAGTTGAAGATTTTAAATCTTGAAAATTTGACATGTGTATTTTATTAAAATTAGGCGTTCTATTAAAGTTAGTGGTGGATTAATAGTATTGGATTAATATTTTAATTAACCAGTTATTCGGATATTAGCTATTTTTATTAGCCTAATTAGGCCCCTAATTAACTACCTAATCACACAGACACACTCATCGGTTTGCACACACACACTCTTTTTGATTCTTCTTTTTGAAAGAAAAACTAGGGTTCTTAAGTTCCTCCAGCAGCCAGCCCCTTTCCCCTACGATTTTTCAGCAGACTCACGTTTGATTAGTATCAAGAAACGTACCACAAGTCATCCCGGATTAGTTCTCGCATCTCCTCGCTTCGATATATTCGTCGTATCGTGAGTATAAATCATCAAGGCATGTATAATCTTTCATTTTTCCGCATCGATCTTGTCATAGTAAATATTTTGATGCATATTGTGTGTAAAAATACGTATATATTATTGAAAGTTTGAGCGATGATGCTTGGAACGATTTTGGAACAACTTTTATATCTCAAAAACCAAATTTGCTATCAATTCGAATCTTGCAAATTTTTGATCGGTTTTCTGAAAATGTTTTCAACATATGATTTGTAGTACTCTGTGTTATATTTGATTTGATAGCTAATTCGTAATTTTCTGATTAGAATCGAGGGAGATATGATTTTTATCGTTAAATCACATAAGCTGTGAAATTTCTGTCACAAAACCCTTTACCTTTGTTATTTCGAATTCTGTGACTTATAGGTTGGTTTTCTGGAAATGTATTCAACATATGATTTGTAGTGCTATGTATTATCTTCGATTCGATAGTAAATTCGTAATTGTCTGATAAAAAACGAGGGAGATATGATTTTTGTCGTAAAATCTCACAATCTGTGAAATTTTTGCATCAGAAAACCCGTCACCCTTTGTCATTTTGAATTCTGCGACTTATAGGTTGGTTTTCTGGAAATGTTTTCAATATACGATTTGTAGTACTCTGTGTTATCTTCTATTCAATAGCAAATTTGTAGTTTTTTTTATAAGAAATGAGGGAGATATGATTTTTAACGTAAAATCGCACAAGCTGTGAAATTTTTGTGTCACAAAACCCGTCACCCTATGTTATTTCAAATTTTATGACTTATAGATTGGTTTTATGTAAATGTTTTCAACATATGATTTGTAGTACTTTGTGTTGTCTTCGATTCGATAGTAAATTCGTAATTTTTTGATAAGAAATGAGAGAGGTATGATTTTTATCGTAAAATCGCTCAAGCTGTAAAAATTTGTGTATGTTCTTCACTTTTTCTCAAGTTTTGGTTGCAGACTTTGTTGGGATCTCCTGTATCTTTGCTGCTGTAATTAGGACAGCCAGAGAGTTCCAACGAAGCCCTCAACGTTTTTAAATATGTCTGACGTTCAAAAATAAATTTTTTTATGTTTTTGAGGTATGAGAATTTTCTGGTGATCAGTTATGTTACGGGTTTGGAACTCGGAGAACGTGTCCGGGGACCTCTACACCTCGGTGAAGTATGACCGGTTTTTGATCAGGATTGGGAAGCGGCAAAGCATGACCAAGGACCAATCCACCTGGTAAAGCATGACCGTGGATCTTATGTATGTGGGAGTGGATGTTCAGTCGAAAGGGTGTGATGAACCATGCCAGCCCAGTAATGTGGTTTAGTCTGATCAGGCGCATTATGTTATGGGTAACTTGCTTTGAAACATATCTCTACGCAAAATGATGATGTTTATGCATGTTTAAGTATGTATGATGTAGCATGTTTATGAAATGATGGCACATCTATGTTTGTGTAAGTATGTTCAGAGTTTAAGTATGTATGTGCTACTTTATAATGCATGTGGACTTATTATGTATTACTTGATATTATCAGTTTATACATGTTGAGTCTTTAGACTCACTAGACTTGATCGATGCAGGTGATGACGAGTACGAAGAGGCGAGAGGTGGGGACTAGTGAGTTGGCTCGGACTGTGCGAAGGCCTAACCCGAGGATTGCTTAAGTTTTCAAGAATTTTATGCATGTTAAATTCATTTACTCTGATTTTAATGAAATTACTTTATGTTGTTTAAAGAAAAACTTTTTGCAAGCTGGTTTTGATTTTGACATTGATGAAACGAAATAGTTTGTACTCGCTTATATTTCAAATATTTAGTCAAGCATTTGTTTATATTGCATTTTGAGAGATTATTACTTATTTAAGACATTTTTTTTTATTTTCCGCAAATTTTAAGTTGTTTTAAAGTACGGTATGTTACATGTGGCTAGTAGTATTCTAATTGATTTAAACATAGCTACTGGTGAAAAAGTTTCATCATAGTCAATTCCTTACCTTTGAGTATAACCTTTTGCTACCAGTCTTGCTTTGAAGGTCAATACCTTCATATCCACCCCAAACTTTCTTTTGTAGATCCATTTGCATCCTATGGTAACGGTTCTCTCAGGTGGATCCACTAATGTCCAGACTTGGTTTGAATACTTATAGTGCATCTCAGACTTCATGGCTTCAAGCCATTTGGATGAATCGGTATAAGATATTGCTTCTTCAAAGTTCATTGGATCACATCCAACACAAGGCTCATCATGTCCTTGTTCATGAAGAATTGTATATCTAGCAGGTGGTCTAATAATCCTTTCAGACCTTCTAGGTGCGTGCACTTCAAATACTGGTTGTTGGGGATTAGGTTCAATTTCTACAGTTGAGGGACTATTTGAATTTCTTCAAGTTCTATCATCACACATTTTCTGTCTAATAGAAACTCTTTCTCTAGGAAAGTGGCATTTCTTGAAACAAACACTTTTGCTTAATTGGGATGATAAAAATAATATCAAACAAAATTATTTGGATATCCTATAAAGTAGTACAAAATGGATCGACTATCCAATTTGTCTTCCACTGTTTGCTTCATGGAAGTAGGACATCCCCATATTCTCAAGTAAGAATATTTGGGAGTTTTCCAATCCATATCTCATATGATGTTTTATCCACTGTTTTTGTATGGACATTGTTCAACAACATTGCCGCAGTTTCAAGCGCAAAGCCCCAAAACGATGTAGGCAATTCAATGAATCCAATCATAGATAGAATCATGTCCATCAAAGTTTAATTGCGACGTTTAGAAACACCATTCAACTGTGGTGTTGCTGATGGAGTCCACTATGAGAGAATCCCATTCTCTTTTAGATAATCCAAGAATTCAGCACTCAAGTATTCTCCACCTCGATCAGATCGAAGTGTGTTAACTTCTTTCTAGTTGTTTTTCCACTTCTGATCTGAATTATTTGAACTTTTCAAATGCTTTAGATTTGTGTCTCATCAAATAGACACACTCATACCTCGAGTAGTGATCAGTAAAGGTAATGAGTTAGGTTTGCCCATATTTTGTGCTGACATTTAGCGGGCCACAAACGTCTATGTGGATCAAATATAGTAGATCATGTGCACGTTCCACGTTGCCCTTAAAGGGAGCCTTGGTCATTTTTCCTTTTAGATATGACTCAAAAGTAGGTAGAGAATTCGTCTGACAAGTCAAAATATCTTCTCCCACTAGTTTGTGCATCATTCTTTGGGAATTGTGACCTATTCTAGCGTGCCATATTTGTGCGGGATTTGGATCATCTAACTTTCTTTTGTTTGTTGTTTAAATCCTGTTTATTTGGACATTCACTTATCATTTCCAGAACATTTCTGGCGCATATAATTTCTTATGTTTGAACTTCTTGCAGTGAAATAAATATGTTCTGACTTATCCGACTTTGTTGGCCCCTTAAGTGTCCTTCAGAGTTTGTCTCTTATTGGGTTTGTTTTTCTTGTGAGGGGCAGAACATATCTTTCCCTTACTTTAAAATACTTTTACACCATTTTAAAATATAACAACCAACTATGTTTGAAAATTCAAAGGAAAGAGTTCAAAACATAAAATCGTCACGTGTTTACCAAACCTAACTTAGCAATATTTCAAAACCATCCTAACTCTAACATCCTCTCCAAAACCTATCAAAAGCATAATAAAAGTCGTAAAAATCTTTATCATAATCTTAAACGTAAATCATAATCATAATGCAGAAAATCTAGCACTGGTCCTCTGGTTGTGTACACCTTCAGTCCAGCAAGATCAACCATCGAAACCTCCATCAACATTAATATCATGCTCACCTGCACCCATCACACCTAGTGAGTATAATGACTCAGCAAACCATAATCTTGATAACAAATAATATATGTACAATCGCATGCAACAGTGAAAATACTTTTCATAAACATAAACATTTTTCCTTTCATCATTTCATATCATATGTCATTTCATCATAAACATTTTCCTTTTATTGAATTCAGATTGTTAATTGTGACTTTTGTTTCATCATAAGGTAGATGGATCCATCTACATATATCCACAATACTGGGTGACGGGGAAATCAGTGACACTCTCACCCGTCAACTGAGCCTTGACCTATCATCATCATATGGAAATACTATCGTCGGGCTCCATATGTGGCCTTCTCCTGTAGACGGGCTCCCTCTGGGGCCTTCTCCCATAAATAAGTTCCCTCTGGGCCTTCTCCCGTAAACGGGCTTCTTCTGGGGCCTTTTCCCTCACGATATCCCCATACATATCATCATAGCATCAAAATAGTCATAATTACTTCACTTCCTCCAACGTTTCTAATTTTCATAACTTATAAAAATCATGCATATAAAAATCATTTTTCTTTTTTAAACTAAGCAAGCAACATATCCTTTAGCCTCAACATTTTATCATAAAATACCTTAAACATTTAAAATAAGCATTTTATCATATATTACAGCATTTGTGGCACTGCCATGACTTTTACTATTTTACAAGTGTAAAATGACTGTTTTACCTCTAGACGTAAAATTTCTCGATTTTGATTTTTTCTTATTTTCATTGACTCTAGACCATCCCAAATAATTATTTAAGCTTAAATTAAATTTTTCATATTTTTATTTAGCTTAAATCCGAGGCTTTCTATTTATTTCTTAATTACAAATTCGTAGGGCGTTTAATTTCCGAATTAATTCAAACTTTAATATAAAGATTCCAAATTTTAAACATAGACTTTTTATATTTAAATTACCCTCGTGAACCATGATTCGACCCCCGTTGAACTACGTTCGAACCCTTAGCCAAATAAAACCTAAAAACCGACCCTAACCCTTGAGCCATCTCTCGTTTTTCCCCGAGCCGCACCCGAGCCACCTTGAGCCATCCCCATCCTAGACCACCTATGGACCCTACTGACCATCCATGACCCCTTATACCAGCCCCTAACCGGCTAAAATCCTCCTGCACGTATCAAGAAGCTGCGCGAATCCTTCAACATAGCGCCCAAGACTCCTAACTCCTCTAGAACTCCTCGCCCAGGCCACCACCCGAGCCCTCACCCTCTGGACAAACCTTGGACCTCTCTGTGACCTAGCCTGGACTAGCCCCGACCACCCTGGCTGAGCCATACCCCATCACACCAGCTGTTCTCTCGGGCAGGCTTAGGAAGAGTCCCATCGTGCATGGTATCTTCCCTAGCCTTCGAGCACGCTAGGACTCCTCCACACACCCAACCATGTCCAACCCAACCTTGGTCAAGCACTGGCAGAGCCATGAGCCGTGTTTCTCTCATAACCAAACCCTTGACATCACAACACACAATAATGGTTCCAGCTTGTTCTAGCTTTTTGCTGCGTCAAAACCGTTGTTATCACTTTGATTGTTGCACTCCCAAGAGCAGGTTGTCCACAAGTAGAATAATTCGGTGAGTCCGATATCGTATCCACAGGGAAGCTAAGGTAATTACAAGTCCACTACAATGTCTTTTTGTTTTGTTTTTGTTTCTTTTTAATTTTAATGGGTAAATTTTAATTGTTCAAATTTTAATTTAAGTAGTTGAGATTAAAGGATCCACTCTTGGTATTTTAATAAAGTTAACATTAACGAACAATATTGAAATCCACTTAATAAAATGGTTCCAATATATTAAATAATCATATTTATATTATGTTATAAATTATTATCTTATAAGTATATAATATATACCAAAACTTATAAATGTGGTCAAGTATTCATTGTGCTATATATATTTGTAAACACTAAATCAAGGTTCCCACTTTAAATGGTTGATAAAACCAAACAAACATTTAAATGGTACCAATAAATTAATACTATGATATATTCATATATAATAAATCAAGGAATCCAAGTTAAATGGTTGGTAAAACCAAACTAACATTTAAATGGTTCCAAGAATTTAATATTATAATATATTTATATATAATAAATCAAGGCATCCACTTTAAATGGTTGGTAATACCAAACTAACATTTAAATGGTTCCAAGAATTTAGTGTAACATATAGCAACAATAAATCAAAACTCCCACTTATAAGTAGGGTATAAAAATGCTTAAAGAAATAAATATAACATAAACAATAAATAATGATTAAATAATATAAAACATAGATTCTTACCTTTTAATAACCTTATTATCATGCCAAGAGTTTCACCTTATCATCTCAACTTTAGGAAGTTAGCTATTCATTATTCAAAGTGTAAAANAAACCATTTGACCAAGTAATTTGAGAGATATGGTCAAAATACTAGAGCATGGTAAAACTGCCAGTCCTTTGGTAACTTTATTTGTTGCTTAATTTGATCCCAATTGTGAGAGGATTTTTATCTCATGCTTGTCAACAATATTGTAGATATTATAATCAACTTTCTACAGGTCCAAGAATCATCTTAAACCCATTTGCAACGCCAAGTTTATTCTTGTTTTATCGAACCTGTAAAAAATAGTAAAAACTTGTAATTACACAACTTATATTTTATACAATTTATTATAAACATATAATATTTAAACATTTAATAAAACAAAAACTTTATATTTATATTATAAAACATTTATTTAATGTACAATTTTTATGTTTATCATGACCCTTGCAGAGTCGGTAAACGAGTCAAAACACAATCCTAGTATGTAGAGCCTCAGTGTTTTCCTGGGTCGTAAGGAATAATCATGTACAATCATAACCACAGACTTTTCCTCTCGATGAATGATAACCACTTGGAAAGTTCGAGGGAGGGCTATTCGTTACAATCATCGTATGATTACCAATCTGCATGATTGTACATCTCTATGCACTTACCATGAAACACGGTACAGAACATCACAGATGCTAGTCTCAAGCTCAAGAGGCCTTTATCCTTATTTTTAGGCGGCTGAATCTACTAGGAACGAATTTAGAATATACAATGTCTACAAATGAGTTTCAAGATCGGATTACGATTCATTTGTCTTAAAGTATAATCATGGAATTTATATATTCTTATTGCATGGGTATATAGATAAAGTAAAATGAAACCATAAAAAGTTATATTATATTAAAATAAAGATTGTTTATTACACTTGAGTCAATAAATTTCTCAGTCAATCGTTTGCTTGCAGGGCATATACTCTAAAATTCTTAGGGTTTGAACAACATAATTAAGAAGAAATAATTAACATGAAACAAAGGGAAAAAACTTTGCGGTTTCATCAACGGGAACCGATGTATTCGGCTCGATTCGATTGATATACGATGTTTTGTCAACAGAATATCACCAAATCCGGAATTCCTAAAGTCGAGCCAACACACTCCTATTGATATGAAAAATAATATATTAATTTTTTTTCCCACATATGCATTGTTCCTATGGCTACAAGTTTCTATCTGGAGTACCATAGTTTAGAGGTTTGCTGTATATTTTGAAGTTTAAGAAAAGATTTGCAGGTCTCTTTCGAAGAGTATTGAATTGATAGTCTGATCTGGTCTATAATGGAAACACTAATCCACTTGCCACTTTCTTGCTACTGATATTTGATTATTTACTAAAATCTTCTTTTGAAGAAGAAATGTAGATTGTTAGTGTGGACGATTTAAAAGATATTGAAACATCTACTACTTAAAAAAAAAGCTACTAAATTTTTTTTTACAAGCTCAATCTCGAAAATTTCATAAATTATGCATGCATGCAGCACTGTTGAAATATCACCTTCCTAAAATAATAGTAATAATCTACCGGATGAAAATATTGCAGTTTTAAAAAAAAAATAAAACAATTATGAACGAGTAAAAATATTGATAATCAATAACATAATTAAAAGAATGATTAAAAATATTCATGCCCACTCCTACATGTAGGTCACGTAGAAGCACATAACTTAGCATAAACTATGGGATACAAAGATACTTACTTGCCGAGTTCCCCATGTGTGGATGAAGTGCAGTGTCTTCCCTCTTGAAGAACCGTGGGCTCTGATATTATATAAACTGTAACACACTTCTTCTATACTTGACAAGATTAATTATACCTATACTCATAATCAAAATAGGTTTTGACTGATATACCTATATTATGAAGCAATTCAAACAATGGGTATCAAATTGACGGTTTATAAAAATTTTGACATGATGTTCCTACATTTTGTAATAGCCAAAAACTCAAGCAACAACATCTATACGCACGTATAAGCATATCTTCATATACAAACATACACCGTATCGTTATACATATGGTCATAAAAGTCGTGAAACTTGTTTTAAATCTTGACATAAAATCCAATAAAATACATATGAGGAAGCTATACAATAAGATGTCCATGTTCTTGTCGAGGTAAGGCAAATCACAAACATCCATTGGCGAACCGGCATCCTATGTATCTTCATTACCTGATCCTGTAATACATGAGCTACGTGAGTTTATAAAACTCAATAAGTTGGCACTTATACGTATCTATATGCATCAAAAAATTATACATATCAAGTAATGATCAACAATGAAACTTTAAACCATATCATACCATAGCATATATTCATGTTCATTTCTGTACTTGAGCCTCATTAGTTGACCTGTACTACCATGCTTGCTTTATTATATAGCTACTATTGTGTTGGATGTCAGGATGCCCTGTGACAACCCCACGCCCCCATAAACATATATTGGCCAATAGGTTTGGTGGACTTAAAACCACCCATGATGTCAACAAGCTCATATATCATATAAAAATCAGTCATTTTTCTTTTTTTCATGTTCATGTTCATGACATAGCACCTATTTTCAATATTCATGAATTTCTTTCATATTTAGTATATAAAAATGGAATACGGTGCTATGTTTTCATCAATAAACATACTAACAATGTACATATAGCAATAATAATTTGAAATCATTTGAAATTCATAATATTACTCACGTATTACTACTTCAAGAACATGCCAACTTACAGACCAAGCATTAGAATACTGGTTTGAGATGATGTTTCTCGCTCCTATACTGTCAAATACATCAATAAGCCAATCACTATTTCTATATGGTTCTCTACATAACAACCGTAAAAGAGATGAATACTTACAACCCTAGGATGCTCTTGTGATGGAGAATTCTATTCTAGCTTCAAGATGGGGAAGAAGAAGAAAAATATCACTTGGAGGAAGAATTCTTGTTTTCTTCTGTGTGTTTGCTGTGAAGTGAGAAGGTGAAATGGTGTAGATGTCTAGAAAATTCGGAACTTTTCATTTCATATACCCAGCGGCGCTTGGGCGGTAATAATCTACCGCGCGGGCGCGGAAATTTCTGTAAAATACTGAATTTGTGGTGGCTAATATCTTACCGCTCGGGCACCGAACATTCTGTCCCTGCACGCAGTTTTATCAAAGATCGCTCCAGAAACGTCTTTTTCCTTCATAATTTGAAAACATGGTAAACATGAAAGTTGTATCCCTATGTCTTGGCTTACATCTCCCACTAGTCTCATGTCATTTGAAGATATGAGTAAAAGGTTATGTTCATTCTCCCAACATGAGTCAGGGAAAGGAACGACGATACACAATACACACTTCGGGATAATTTTAGCCTTGTTTCCCAATGGATTTGGACAAAACTCAAACATAAAAGTTGTAGCCCTACTTATTAGATTTCTAATGAAATTGGCCTCATATCAATATGATTCATATTCTAATACTTGTGCTAAAAACCGTAAGAAGTGTCATAGTTTTCATTCTTGTTTCGCGCATTTCAATATCAATGTTCATGGCATCATTTCATTCACACATCTTACTGTCACTATTCAATATAGCCACCATATTCAATCTCACTATCGATACCTCAATCAACACGTGAAATATAATGAGCCAAATGACCACATAATAAATGACATAAAGGCATTATTAATCATTTGTACGAGTAACCGGGCATTACACATATCTCATAAACGTGATGTGCGAAAGAAAAATAAGGTCATCGGGTTCGCGTGCGCACATCCAACTTAGCCTGCTCAATCTTCGGTACCTCCAACCTCCTGATCAAAATGCTCACCTGCATCATTCATACTTAGTGAGTCTAGAGACTCAACACACCTGTAACATTAATAACAAATACACATAACATGCAAAAGTGAAAAGTATCGTACTAAAAATACATTTCATGAACTTGAAAAGAAACATGAACCTAAACATTTAATATCATGGCATAGCGTGTCAAAAACATCTCATCATATCATCATATACTTGTTTATTTTCTTTAATCGAATTCATTTCGTTAGTTGTGACTTCCGTATCAGCTCTATTCGATGGATCCATCTACATATAACCGTGGTACCCGGTGGCGGGGACATCAGCAACGGTATTACCCATCCATCGAGCCTTGGCCTTACAGCTCATCGTATACATATATCGTCAGTCACAACCAACTCTCATCCTTCAAAACATGTCATCACTTATCAAAATCATGCACATACGAAATTTTTCCTTTAAACCAAGCATGCAACGTATTTTTCATAATTTCTTAAAAAAGTCATGTACATGATAATATAAACATTTAGAACATGTCAAATCGTGCTTAGGGCGCTGCCAGGACTAAAAACTCGACCCGGGTGCTAAATGACCATTTTACCTCTGTAAACCCTAAATGACAATTTTACCCCTGGTCCTCAAAGTTTCGACCCGAAGCTTATCAAACTCCTTAAAACACCCTAAAATATATTTATAAGCATTTCTTAGATGTAAACTCGTGCCCGATTCAAAAGTTATGTGATTAGTTTTAAAACTTGGAACGGGGTCCCGGTTTTAATCCGAATTAACCCGAACCTTAACCAAATTTTTCCCAACTTGAATCATGTCCTGAACCTACATGACCAGCCTAAAAACCACTTATTTCATACCACTTATGATCCTCAAACAATAACCAAAAGTTGCTGGAATTTTCTGTACGTGCAAACTCGAGAACCCTAATGCACTAAACTTGTAACCCTTCGACTCTAGGCCCTACCAGCTCGGACCAGCCTTGTACCAGCCCTTCCTAGCCCACCTTAGGACCCTCCTAGACTGACCTAAGCACAGCCCTCAGCCCCATGCACGCGCACCACTCGAACCAAGAAAATGCACGCCCGAGCCACCTTCGAACCAATATCGGCTCCTAGCCTAGGAACATCCTTTCTACCCGAGACCAACTGAGTATGGACCTCCCCTAGGACTAGGTTGTACTCTCCTAGACCCGTGATATGATCTCATAGGAGTTTTTGCGAAAATTTTATTCCAAAAGGCTCTTCGTAAGGTTTCTATCACTGCATTAATTCGAATGTAGACAATATTTTGTTATAATATCATTAAACCAAAATGAAAAAACACCATTTAGCCACTCTATGTTAATTGAATTTGTAAAAGATATGGGAGCCAGATGAAGCGCTGCTACATTCGTCGATCTCCTCATTTGCTTTTTAGATTGGAATCTTCGATCTTTGAACATATCTCTGATTTCTAGTATTAAAACTGTTAAAGTTGGTGACCAGCGAGCCAAGTTGTGGTTTGGACTTTATACACTCTTACGTAAAAACAATCTTTATTTTAATAATATTTTATGGTTTTATCCAATCATATCATTTACTTTATCTGTATATTCATGCAAGTTGCATAGATAAAGTCCTTGAATATGCAAAAGGTTACCATGACATCTGCCTCTCAACGTAAGATCGTGAAACTTATTAATAAGTGTACCGTATATTCTAAATAGATTCCTAGTTGAATCAGCCGCCTAAAATAAGGATAAGGTCACTTGAGCTTGGGACTAACATCTGTGAGGTAAACGTCATGTTTCATTGGTAAGGGCATGAATATGTCAATTCATAGAGATGAATGATCATTTGATGACACATTGAACAATCTTCTCTCGTATTGTCCAAGTGGTTATCAATTATCGAATGGAATAATTCGCGGTTAATATTGTACACCATTGGGCCCGGGAAAAAATAGAAGCTCTACATACTAGCATGTACTTTGATCTATTTACTGACTCCATTGAAGGTCATTAGATGGTGATGTTGGTGTAGTTTGGAAATACATAAGAGCCAATACATTGTATTCGGGGATTCACCGTTTAAGATACTTTATGTGATCTGATAAATTAATAGTGCAAAGAGTCTCTGGTCAGAGCAAGAAATGTGTTTTAGGGAAAGTGGTTTCATAGTTGTATATACAATATCACTATTATTATTCGAAGATACATCACATCGTTATCAAATTTATATGCAACTCACAATATAACAATGGTTGAATATTCGATGGAGATATATGAGTTGAAGGGATCATATTGTATGTTAACCATAACTTAATGTTCTTGCAGACACTATCAGTGATACATAGGAGATCATGAGATGATGCTTTTAGATGCTCTTACCATGATCCGATGGGTGTAATCAGACATGAGATCTGACATTATTTATCAAAATGTTGATGAAAGGAATGAGGCTAATTATGATAAGCATGAATAAAAATTTATGTTATTTTGAATTACATGAAGTTGTAAACCCATGAGTAGTTGTATCCCCGAACCATTGAGGGCTACAAAAGTATCGGATTCTATGTTCCCGTTGAATAGTCGAGTTCAAGAAGTTGAATTAGGTGACTGTAGTTTGATGAAGATCAAACAGATAGTTTATAAAGGAGTTTTTAAGGTAATTCGATATGATGAAAGATGTGAAAGCTTGACTGCTGATTAAGTGAGGAGAGTGGAACTGTCTGTTTTGATGAAAGAATTCACAAAATCGGCAACTGACAAAAATGGATCGGTGAAAATTTTGATATTCGAAATTTTCAATTTTCATTATATGAACAAGATTTGTACCCTCGGTACATCAGCATTGTCTAATCATCGATAGGAATTATAATGAGTTCACATTTATTTATTTAGTGAATTTTTAATCTACTAATTAAATAATAATGTTATAAGCGGTGACTATTATAAGTACATAATTCTTATTGAATATTCTAGAGGGGTCTAGAATTGATTAATTATTAATTTATTAAAAATTAATTATATAATTAAATAATGATTATTTAATTTTACACACATATATATAATGTAATATCAAGAGTTGATTTTGCATGATATATAAAATATGAAAATTTTTAATTACTTCATGAAAATAGAAATCCTAACGGGATTAGGATAATGAATCGTAATATGAGCGGGATTTTTAATGGGATCAGGAATTAAAGCTTATAAATATTGAGGGTCATATGAAATATACAAGTTTTACACACATATTTTTGTCCGTGAAAATTTTTCTCTCCTTTCTTCGACTCAAAATTTTGGCCACCTAATTTTTCACAAGAAAATTTCACAGTCACTTTCAAGTCAAAAAAGTCGTCTCTGGAGATAACATTGATGATTAATTAAGGAGAATAAAATTGCCTATTTTGTTAATGAATTCACAAAACTTACAACTGTCATAAATAGATCAGTGGAAATTTTGATATTTGAAATTTTTTATTTTTATTATATGGACAAGATTTGTACTATTGGTACATCGAAGCTGTCTAATCGTCATACGGGTTTATAATGAGTTCACAATTATTTATTTAGTGATTTTAGAATCTATTTGTTAAATAATAATTTTAGTAGTGATGACAATTATATATACATGATTCTCATGAAATATTCTACAGAGGTTTAAAATTGATTATTTAATTTAGTGATTAACAATTAGTTAAGGAATCCTAATGGGATTAGGATTATGAATTCTAATATGAGCGGGATTCTTTGTGGGACCAGAAATCAAAGATTATAAATATTTCATTGAAGATCATATGAAATAACACAAGTTTTACACACAGATTTTGGCAGGCAAAAGTTTTTCCAACAAATTTTTTCTTCTCTCTTCTCCACTCAAAATTTCGGCCACCTTGTTTTTCACAAAAAAATTTCACGGCCACTTAAATGGACACATCACCGCAGGATCTCTGAAATTCCAACGATCCAATCTCGACGTAAAATTGTTTAAAATCTCTAGTGCGATATAAAAAAGGAATCCAGTCTTCGATCGTGGATCTGATTAGATGATCAAAGAGGAGATCCGTTTGTAGGAAATTACAAGAAGTGTTATATCTAATTAAAAACTGAAATAGCCAGAGTCGGCGTTAAATATGCAAAGGTAAACATATCTAAATACCCTATGAATGTTATAAATCGTACGATGCTCAAAGAGTGTTTCGAAAGTCGAAACTAAAATTTTTAAAACGGTACTCCAACAAAAACATCACATGGACCCAAATCATCTTCAATCTGATTTACTCCTTGAATTGCTTGGTTGAGTATGAATAGATGTAAAGAAAACCCCATAGATGAGAAAAAATGGAGACCAAATCGAATAGCTAAAAATTCCATTATTTTACTTGAACGTGAATGAAAGTCCACTACTCGTTTATATTTTAAACGCACCATCAGTCCAGCTAGTTCAACCATTAAGTCCTCCATCATCAACAGCATCATGCTCACCTGCATCGATCACACCTAGTGAGTCTATTGCTCATCAAACCGTAACCATGATAACAAGTAATACATATACATTCACATGCAACAATAAAAATACTTTTAATAGAAATAACTTTTCATGAATATGCATAACTTTAAACATTTTTTCTTTTTGTCATATATGTATATGTTTCCCTTTTATTGAATTCATATAATTAATTGTGACTTTCGTATCAGCTGTAGTTCGATGGATCCATCTATGTATAACCATGGTACCAGCGGCAGGGATGTAAGGTCCAAAATTAATATGACGTAATTCAATTGCATGCAAATCCAGGGAAAATAGAAAATAGCTAATTAAATGAATTTAATTGCTTAAATTAATTATGTTTGATATGTTTGTATGGCTATGAAGTAGTTTTCTGCTTGCATGCATAAAAATGTATTTTTAAAAGGTTATTCTAGATGCGATTGAAAAACGGAGACGAAGGGCTGAAAAAGGGAAAAATATTTTATTAAATAATTTTTTTAATTTGATGCTTTATGATATTTTTAAAAATAAGGAGTTTTGAGGTGATTTTATACGCCGAGTCGTAATTTTTAACGGTATTCGATTTTCGACTAAAACATAATTTTTAGAGAACTCGGCTAATATTTTCACGAACTTTCATAAATAAAATATTTAATTATTAGCAAATAGACTTATTGGACCTATTATACAAGACTAATGGGCTCAAAATTGCACACATGCTAACAAAAAAATAACCTCAAAACCCTCCCACAAACCACAAAAAACACACGCACACCACTCCACACACACGAGAACTCCTCTTGGCAACCACCAACAGCACACACACGAGATTTTGACAAGGGCCCAAGCTTGCACACATGCTAGGCTTCTACGTGGCCGTTCTTCGAATCGCCACAATGTTTTCGTGCATAATATACGCAAAGGCACACCTTAACTAACTTTTTGTCAGCTATCACACCTTAATATTTTTTTGAATTACGTTTGCTTAAAAAACATTTTTACCTTATGATTATTTTCTTTTTTATGCCTTGACACATGAATAATTGATGATTTCATGATCCAAAACTTATAGAATTATTGCATAAAGGGGCTGCCATCATAGGGACACAGAAAGGGACGAGTTTAAGGATGTTTAAGCATCCCTAGATCACGGTTTATAGGCTGCACATGAACTAGTATAAGGCTTGATCAAAATCTTGCATGTTTGATCATTAGGGTTCGGTTAGGTGGCTTGGGGACATACGGCTCGACCAGGGCTTGACCAGGGTTCAGGCTGGATGTGGCAGGGGGTGAGGTAGAGTCCTAGCATTGCTAGGACTCATGTGCAGCACAAGGGAAGAAGTCCATGCAAGCTAGGACTCTTCCCCTTGCATGATGGCTCGCGGCCGAGGGGCTGCTGCAGCGGGATGGCTAGGGCTTGGTTAGGATGGCTATATAGTGTATTAGGAGGGTCTAGTGATGGTTCACGAGGGTAGTATTCCTAGTACAAAAGGAGTCCTAGACGCAAAGTTAAGACAACTCGCGCTGCTCCTGTTCTTCGCACAGAGGGCTACAGTGGGTTAGGGTTGGTCCAATGGGTCCAGGAGGGTTCCTAGATGGGTTGGGCAAGGGCTGGCTCAGGGTCGCTTGGGCTCAGATCGAAGAAAACAAGAGATGGTTCGAGGGTTTCTTGATGTGGTTCGAATTAATGGGTTTAAAGGTTGAGGCTTGAACCGTAGGTCCACGGGGGTGGTTCATGGTTCACAAGGGTAAATTAGGCAATAAAAAGTCTATGTTTAAAATTTGAGAATTTAATATTGAAGTTTGAATTAATTTAGGATTAAAACGCTATACGAATTAATAATTACGAAATTAAATCAAAAGTCATGAATTTAAGGCAAATAAAAATATGGAAAAATTAATTTAAGCTTAAATAATTATTTGGGATGGTGTAGTGTCAAACGAATGTAAGAAAAACTCAAAATCGAGAAATTTTACGTCTAGAGGTAAAACGGTCATTTTACACCTGAAAATTAGTAAACATCTTAGCAGTACCCTGAATGCTGTAAATAATGATAATATGCTTATTTTAAAGGTTAATGGAATTTTATGATGTAATGATAAAGCTAAAAGATATGTTACATGCTTGGTTTAAAAGAAAAATGATTATTATATGCATGAATTTTTATAAAGTGATGAAAATATGAAAGGAAGAAGGAAGTGAAGTAATTGTGACTAATAGGATGATACGATGATTATGATAATACGATGATATGTAAGGTCAAGGCTCAGTTGACGGGTGAGAGTGTCACTGATGTCCCCGCCGCCCAGTAATGTGGTAATACGTAGATGGATCCATCGACCTTCAGCTAATTCCAAAGTCACAAGTAGCGATCTACGTTCAACGAAAAGGGAAAACGTATACGTGTATGATGAAAAAGTAAATATTTATGATGAAAGGAAAATGTTTAAGTTTACGCATGTTTATGAAATGTTATTATAAGTAAAAGTATTTTCACTGTTGCATGTGATTGTATATGTACTACTTGTTATTATGGTTATGGTTTGCTGAGTCAATAGACTCACTAGGTATGATCGATGCAGGTGAGCATGATGTTGATGTTGTTGAGAGACTTGATGGTTGATCTTACTGGACTGAAGGTGAACACAACCCGAAGATCAGCGCTAGTTTTTCCGCATTATGATTTAAAGTTTATGATAAAGATTTTTAAGACTTTTATGATATTTTTTGAGTGATTTTTGAGAGGTTGTAATTAGTGTTAGCTTTATTTGGAAATATTGGATGTTTCAGTTGGTATCAGAGCAATGTTCCTGCAAAGGGTTGTGCCACTGTCAGTGCCGGGAAGCTCAGTCGTCAAGCCTCAATCTGTAAGTTTAATTGCTTTATATGATTTTTTATGATAATACCTGCATGATTACATGGATTATATGTTTAAGTTGTATGTTTAATAGCTTTAGGAGGATAAATGTTATATATGCTTAAAATTGCTCAAAACTGGATTAATTTATGCTGTATGATTAGAAAAGTTAGATTTAAATGCATGTTGGTTACATTCTGAAATTTGGAAAATGTTTAGGTATAATGCCTCCAGTCGTGCACCTAGTACCGATCGGAAAGCCGAGAATGTTGAGGATCGTAAAAAGAATGCACCCCCACCTCCTAAATGCTACCATACGTGCACCAGAGGGCATGGCTCACTTATTTGAAAAGCAGTTTCAGCAGGCTCTGAGGCCACAACACGACGTCTATGATCAGTTCCGAAGGCTAAGTCCGAAGGAATTTTCTGGCACCACCTACCCATTTGCTGCTGAGGGTTGGATCCGATCACATGAGGTGCATTTTCGCTATCTGAATATGGGAGATGCTGACCAAGTGAGGTGTGCTACTTATATGTTTAGAGATGATGCTTCTCTCTGGTGGGAAGAAGTTGAACATGGTATTAATCTCGCAACACTCACTTGGGTGCAATTCAAGAATATTTTCTATGACTAGTACTTTATTGCTAATGTCCGAGGACGCTTGAAGAGGAAATTCATAACTCTTCGTCAGGGAGACACTACTGTGGCTGACTTTGAGAGGAGATTTGATAGGGGTTGTCAATTTGTACCCCACATTTCTAGAGATGCTGCGGAGAAACTTAGGCATTTTCTAGATGGTCTACGTCCTACTATACGCCGGGATGTGATGATTATGCGATCGGTGGACTACGTCACAGCTACTACCTATGCATTTCAAGCCGAGCAAGCGTTGAAAGATATTGATTTGTAGATGCAGCCCAAGAGGCAGCAGCACCAGCAGAACTCTCAGCCAGCCAAGAGGCCATTCACGGGGCCACTAAAAGATCAAGGGCAGCAAAAGCCCCAAGGACAATGGAAGAAACCTGGACAACAAAAGCCAGGACCGCAACCTAGAGCACCGAAAGCTGAGGATAAGCCACTATGAAAGGAATGTAATCGATTGCACTATGGAAAGTGCATGTGGGGGACCTAAAAGTGCTTCATATGCATAGAAGAAGGGCATAAAGCTGATGATTGCCCAAAGAAGAAAGCACCAACTGTGGGCAGAGCTTATGTTATGCATGCTGAAGAAGCTGAAGTGGAGCCAGACACGATCCTTATCACCTGTAACCTAGTTATTTAAAGTTTTTATATTGCCTTTATTGCATGAAATGTTAAATCGGTTATTAGAATTTATTTGGTATTTAAGAATAACCTAGTGGAAATTAGGTTGCATACTCTAACTTAGTTGGAATTAAGAAATGACAATGGAAACAATAGAAATTGGACTTGAATTTTGAGCCTTAATTGTGTAAAGAAGGTAATTATTTCCATAAGAAAATTTTAGGCCTTAAAACTGAGGAACACCAAAACCTTGGGCATGATTTGACATTTTCAAAAACTTAAGAGACTAAAATGTAATTAACAGAAATCTAAGGGACTAAAGTGCAATTTTTTGAAAAATTATGGACCAAAATGCAATTTTTCAAAAATCTAAGGACCGAAATGCAATTCTCCGAAAATTTTAGTGACAAAAAATGTAATCTCTGAAAAAAATCTATGGCGCCAAAATCATAATTTTCGAATCTTGGGGACTAAAATGCAAATTTCGAAAGAATTGGATGGTCAAAATGCAATTATTCAAAAAATATAAGGGGGGAAATGAGAATTTTCCTAGGAATAATAGGGTTCAATCGCAAACGTCATAAATTTTGGGAAAATAATGATAGACATTTCTTAAGATTCAACATGAATAGATTTAAAAGCATTTTCGTCGTAGAGAGGATATTCATTCTATTTGTAGGTGTAGCTACCTATGCATTGCTGGATTCGGGAGCTACACTCTTTCATATCCGAGACTTTCGTTAAGCGACTGAACATTATACCTGAGGATATTGGAGTGGGTTTCAAAGTTTCTATTCCTTCTGCTGATCAAATGGTCACTACGAGTATTGTGAAAAATCTGGAGCTTCGTTTACAAAAAGATGTGGTTCGAGCAGATCTTATCGTACTCCCTATGTCTGAATTTGACATTATATTTGGCATGGATTGGTTATCAGTGAATGGAGCTTCAATAGATTTTCGGCAAAGGACAGTGTCTATTCGACCGCCTAGTGGGAAATCTTTTGTCTTTGAGGTGGCGAGGAACAAGCAAATGCCACATATTATCTCTTATATGTGTGCAAGAAAACTTATGAAACGAGGATGCCAAGCCTTTCTAGCATGTGTCACTACAGCACATGCCCCTATCAGTTAGAAGCTAGAGGATGTTGATATAGTCAGAGACTTTCCAAGTGTCTTTCCCGAGGACGTTTTTGATTCCACATGACCGTGAGGTAGAATTTTCTATTGAGTTGATGCCGGGCGCTGTACCCATTTCTAAAGCACCTTATTGTCTAGCACCTGCCGAAATGAAAGAACTAAAAGACCAAATTCAATAATTGCTAGACAAGGGTTTTATTCACCCTAGTTGTTCTCCGTGGGGCGCACTTGTATTGTTTGTGAAGAAAAAAGACGGTAGTATGCGACTATGCATTGATTATCGAGAGCTGAATAGAGTCACCATCAAGAATAAGTATCCGTTACCAAGAATCGAAGACTTATTTGATCAATTGCAAGGAGCATCAATATTATCAATGATAGATCTTCGTTCGAGATACCGTCAGTTGAAAGTGAAGGAGTCCGATGTTCATAAGACTGCTTTTAGGACTCGTTATGGGCATTATGAGTTTATCGTCATGTCATTTAGGTTAACCAATTCGCCAGCGATTTTCATGGATCTCATGAATCACGTATTTCAACCGTATCAAGATCAATTTGTTATAGTCTTCATCGATGATATTTTGATCTATTTGAAGAGTAAAGAAGAGCATAGTCAACATTTGAGGACAACACTGCAAGTACTGCAAGATAGGAAATTATATGCAAAATTCAGCAAGTGTGAGTTTTGGCTTGATAGAGTGGCGTTCTTAGGCCATATCATTTCTAGAGATGGAGTTGAGGCTGATCCGAGCAAAGTCGAGGCAGTGAGAGAATGGCAAGTACCGAAGAGTGTAACCGAGATCCAAAGTTTCTTGGGACTAGCTGGGTATTATCGAAAGTTTATTCAATGATTCTCATCTATTACGGTACCCATGACCGCCTTGACAAAGAAGAAAGCAAAGTTTTTATGGGGATCTGAGTGCCAAGACATTTTTGACAAGTTGAAGCAAGCTTTGATTTCAGCGCCAGTATTATCGATGCTATCTGGGCAAGGAGATTATGTTCTTTATACCGACGCTTCGAAACTTGGTTTGGGTGTAGTTCTGATGCAAAATGACCGAGTTATAGCTTATGCGTCGAGACAGTTGAAGGTTCGAGAGAAAAATTTCCCCACGCATGATCTTGAGCTTGCAGCAATGGTATTGGCACTGAAGATTTTGAGATGTCATTTGTATGGGGAAAAGCGCAAGATTTTCACCGACCATAAAAATCTGAAATACTTCTTCACAAAAAAAGAGTTGAATATGAGGCAAAGAAGATGGTTAGAGTTGGTGAAAGACTACGACTATGACATTAGCTACAATCGGGGAAAACCTAATGTAGTAGCGAACGCATTGAGTAGGAAGACAGTAGTTGTTACTCAATTATCACTTCAGAGACCTCTCCAGTCCGAGATACAGCAGTTTGAGCTTATAGTGTATGCTAGGGCGAGGCCCTTAATCTTGCCACCACGACAGTCTAGACTTTGAGAGATAGAATCCGTGAGGGACAGTCTACCGATGAGCAATTGCAAAAGTGGAGAGTGAGAGATGAAGCCAAGAACCGGAAGTTGTATTCTGAGGTAGATGGTATAGTACGTTATCGAAATCGACTTTGGTTCCCTGGCGGTGATTCTTTGAGGGAGGTCATTATGAAAGAAGCCCCCGACACGCCGTATTCCATTTAACCTGGAAGCACGAATGAAACGTCTACTTATTTAAAAGTGCGGAAATATTTTTTTTTAAAAGCTCACATTTTCGAAATAATACTTAATTGTTTTGCATACATGCACTCTACTGAAAAATATAACATTTCAAAATGATATTAAATATCTGACAGTAAAAATTGTGCATTTTAAAATAATCAAACTCATCCAAAATTATGCGTAAACATAAACGAATAAAAATCCTAAAATAATCAGCGTATAAAAATTTTCATATCTTCTCAAAACTCATAAATCATAATGCGGAAAACATGCGGTCATCGAGTCGTGTCACCCCACTAGGTCTGCCTACTCAGAGTTCGACACCTTCAGTCCCCTCATCAGCAAGCTCACCTGTATCACACACGCCTAGTGAGTCTAAAGACTTAACACACCTGTATCAGGAAGAACAATTACATATACATAGCACACAGCAGTGAAAAGTACCATAACCAACATAAATTTCATGAATTTAAAAGTGTAACATAAACGTGTCGTATAAAATAGTAACGTGTCAAAGCATGTCTCATCATGTTGTCATATATGTATACATTTTCTTTTAATTGAATTCAGTTCATTAGTTGTGCCTTTCTTATCAGCTCTATTCGATGGATCCATCTACGTATAATTGTGGTACCCGGCGGCGAGGACATCAGAGACAGCATTACCCATCCACTGAGTCTCGATCTCAGCTCATAATATCTCATGTCATCATATACATATACATCGTCAGTCACAAACAACTCTTATCCTTCAAGAACATCATCATATCCACCACTTAAAAAACATGCATATACGTATCTTTTTCTTGAAACCAAGCATACACCGTATTTCATAATATCATGAACGTGATAACATAAACATTTAAAATATGATAAAATGTGATCAGGGCGCTACCAGGACCAAAATCTCACCCCGGGTGCAAAATGACTATTTTGTCCCTAGGAACCAAAATGACCGTTTTACCCCTGGACTTCTAAAAGTTGACCCGAAGCATACCAAACTCTTTAAAATATCCCAAAACATATTTTTAAGCATTCCTAGACTTAAACTCGAGCCCGATACAAAACGTAATCGATTCGTTTTAAAACTTGGACTCGGGTCCCGGTTTTAACCCGAATCGGCTCGAAACTCAACGAAATCGGTTTTAACCCGAATCGGCTCAAAACTCAACCAAATTTTTCCCAACTTAAAACACCACTTAATAACATCAAATTAGACCTAAAACTCACTGATTCGAACCACCCAAAGTTCCCACAATTATGCTGCACGTTTCTAAAATTTCCAGCATCAAATTTTCGAAAGCCCTACTCGTTGAAACTCAGCCCTAGCTTGCTAGCCACCCCAACCAGCCTCAAACCAGACCACTAGAGACCAAGAACAGACCCTTCTGGAACCACGAGACTCACGACCATGGCCCCATGTAGTGCGTAACAACGCACACGATCGCTAGACCCCAAAATCACCTCACCGAGCTTCACCCCCTACACACGCACGGCCGACTACATGGGCGGTCCCAGTGATGGTTAAGCCTCTCTGGGCCGTGACTCAGACCCACCAGGGGCTAGTCCATACCTCAGTTCAGCCCCTGTACCGCCAGCACCATCCCTCACTCGATCCACAACACACGCTAGACATGTCTCCGAGTATACCTCTCGGCCTTTCAACCTACAGCAAACCACAACCGATTCTAACCCCAAAAAAACTCTTGACACCATGATCAACCCCTTAACAACTAGAAACCGCAGCCCCTTGCACAACAGTAAGAAAAACGTGAGCAGCTAACAACAAAATGCAATAATCTCATGTAAACCGAAAAGGTTCTCATGTTCTAGGCTCGATCAAAAATTTCTCACACAAATGCATACACAACAGTAGTATAGGACGTGAATGATGCAATTACAATGTTACACGGCGTGCCTTGATGCAATATACGCAAAAACGTCGGAGAAACAAGCGTCGGGGGAATTTTCTTGCAAGAAAATGCTTGGCCGATTGTCACCCTTTACGTGAAAAGCTGCTGGAGGCCGAGAGAAAAGTTTTGAGTGGAGGGGGTGGGCGGCTAATTAGATTAGGTTTAGGTTAAGGAATATATTAGTGTAATATTTAAGTAATAATTATGGTGCATATGGGCCTTAATGTGGTTTTTAAGAGAATAAAATGGGTTTTAGGCCCATTAAGCTCAAAAACAGGCCCAATAAGTCCTAACACGCTTCCGAAAAATATTTTGTTTTTGTAAGTTTTTGAAAATATTACCCGAGCCCTCAAAAAGTCTTTCGTTTCGATAAAATTTGCGTGCCGAATAAAAATATGCTCTGGCGGGTAAAAATACCCAACAAGGCCCATTTCTTGAAAAATACATTTAAAACACCTTATATTAATTAATAAAAATTAATCATGTTATTAAAATAATTTTCCTGGTAATTCTCCGATTTCCGTTCCTCGTTCGAACACGAAATGCATCTAGAAACCATAATACATGAACTTTTAAAATATCATAAATAAATCCCTATCATGCAATATTTATGCACAAAATGCATAAAAATATTTAAAAACTTAATTTATGTAAAACCTTAGATTGCATGCATTCAGGTTACGTGAATTAAATTCCTTGATCTTACAACTCTCCCCTCCTTAAATAAAATTTCGTCCTCGAAATTTAGAACGTACCGAATAACGCCGGGTAGCGACTCCTCATCTCGGTCTCAGTCTCCCAAGTAGCCTCTTCCTCAGAATGATTCAGCCATTTGACCTTGACCATCTGGATCACCTTGTTCCTGAGCCTCTTCTCCTGTCTGTCCAGTATCAGTGTGGGTCTCTCCTTGAAAGACAGATGCGGTGTCAGCTGAAGTGGCTCATAGTTCATCACATGCGAAGGATTCGACATGTACTTCCGCAGCATGGAGACGTGAAACACATTATGAACTCCTATCAGATTCGGCGGTAACGCAACTCTGTACGCGAATGTTTCAACTCTCTCTAAGATCTCGAATGGTCCGATGAACCTTAGGCTGTGCTTGACCTTCTTCCGGAACCTCGTCACACCTTTCATCGGTGCAACCTTCACAAAAACATGATCTCCCACTGCGAACTCAAGATCTCGCCGCCTCTGATCTGCATAACTCTTCTGACGGCTCTGAGCGGTCTTCATCCTTCTCGAATCCTTCTCACTAACTCTGATGTTTGTCTGACAATGTCCGGACCAACTCGGCTCGCTCTCCTACCTCATCCCAAAAAACCGGCGACCTACACTTCCTCCCATACAGTGCCTCGTATGGATCCATACCGATCGATGCCTGATAGTTGTTGTATGTGAACTTCACAAGAGGTAACTTCGGCTCCCAGCTGCTCTGAAAGTCGATCATGCAATCTCGGATTAGGTCCTATAGAATTTGAATCACAATCTCTGACTGTCCGTCTGTCTAAGGATGAAAAGCAGTACTGAACAATAATTTTCGTACACAACGCCTGATGGAGACTCTTCCAGAATGCAGACGTGAACATCGGATCCCTGTCTGACACGATGGACACTGGAATCCCGTGCAGTCTGACGATCTCTCTGATGTACAGCTCTGGGTGCTGAGTCATGGTAAAAGTCTTCCTGGTCGGTAAGAAATGAGCTAATTTAGTAAGCCGATCGACAATCACTCAAATGGCATTGAATCTTTCAGTAGTCCTCAGAAGCCCGGTCACAAAATCCATGGTGATGTTCTCCCATTTCCACTCCGGAATAAGGAATGGTCTCCGCTTCCCTGCAGGTCTCTGATTCTCTGCCTTGACCTTTTGACAAGTCAAACACTCGGAGACAAACCGCATAATATCCCTCTTCATACCCGGCCACCAATACAGTGTCTGTAGATCCTTATACATCTTCGTACTCCCTGGATGGATAGAGTACGGAGTGCTGTGGGCATCTCTCAGGATATCTGCTTTAAGGGAATCACTGTCAGGAACCCATAGGAGGTCCATAAATCTGACTATGTCGTCCCCAACTGTATACAGTCTCTGGCCCTTAGCCTCGTTCCTCTGTCTCCACTTCTGTAATTGCTTGTCAGAGTTCTGCCCTGCTCGAATCCTGCCTCTCAGAGTCGGCTGTACTGTCAGAGTAGTAAGATTCGAGGCTTCGCCCCTATCATAAACTGCAATCTCAAATTTCTGAATCTCAGCCTGTAGCAGTCTCTGAACTGACAAATGAGCTATCACTGCGTGTTTCCTGCTCAGAGCATCTGCAACCACATTAGCCTTACTAGGATGGTAGCTAATGTCACAATCGTAGTCTTTCACCAGCTTGAGCCACCTTCTCTGACGCATATTCAGCTCTTTCTATGTGAAAATTAGAGTACTTCAGTTTCTTGTGATCTGTAAAAATTCTGCACTTCTCCCCATACAAATAGTGTCTCCAGATCTTAAGGGCAAATACCACTGTTGCTAGCTCGAGGTCATGAGTCAGATAATTCTTCTCATGGACCTTCAGCTGTCTGGACGTGTAGGTTATCACTTTGTCCTGCTGCATCAGAACCGCACCCAAACCTAGCTCCGATGTATCTGTATAAACCACAAACTCTCCCTACCATGATGGCATAGCTTGTACTAGTGTCGTGGTCAACCCTAGCTTCATTCTGTCAAAGCTATCCTGACATTTCAGTCCCCAGATAAACTTGGCATTCTTCTTCGTCAAGGCAGTCATAGGCACCACAATAGAAGAGAAGCCCTGGATGAACTTCCGGTAATAACCTGCAAAACTCTAGAAACTACGGATCTGTGTCACGATCTTAGGAACTGGCCAGTCTCTGACTGCCTCTAATTTGCTGGGGTCGACCTCTATGCCATTCTGAGATACAATGTGGCCCAAGAATGCTACTTTGTCAAGCCAGAACTCACACTTACTGAACTTGGCAAACAATCATCTATCCTGTAGAGTCTGCAGTACTGTCCTCAGGTGCTGACTGTGCTCCTCTCTGCTCTTCGAATAAATCAGGATATCATCAATGAAAACTATGATGAACTGGTCCATGTATGGCTGAAACATGCGATTCATGAGATCCATGAAGATCGCTGGCGCGTTCGTCAGACCGAACGGCATCACCAAAAACTCATAGTGCCTACATCGTGTCCGGGAGGCTGTCTTATGCACATCTGCCTCCCTCACTTTCAGCTGGTGGTATCCGGATTGAAGGTCTATCTTTGAGAACACAGATGCTCCCTGAAGCTGATCAAACAAGTCATCGATCCTCGGCAGCGGATACTTATTCTTGACTGTGATTCTGTTCAGCTCTCAGTATTCAATACACAGTCGCATGCTGCCATCCTTCTTCTTGACAAAAAAAACTGTTGCTCCCCATGGAGAAAAACTAGGGCGAATGAAACCCTTATCTAGCAGATCTTGAATCTAATCTTTTAGATCATTCATCTCTACAGGCGCTAACCAGTAGCGTGGTTTAGATATCGGCAATGTGCTTGGCATAAGCTCAATTGAAAAGTCCACTTCTCGGTATGGTGGGATACCTGAAACATGGTCAGGGAAAACACTGGAGAACTCCCTAACCACATCAACGTCCTCTAGCCTCTGCTTGACTGGCTCAGACACTGAGTCAATGCTGGCCAAAAACACCTGGCAGCCTCTCCTCATAAGCTTCCTCGCACACCAACAGGAAATGACGTGCGGCATCTGTGGATGTCTAGCAGCCTCGAAAACAAACGGCTTTCCACTGGGCGGTCTGATAGACATTGACCTTTGTCAAAAATATATGACTGCACCATGAGAAGATAGCCAGTCCATACCCAAGATGATGTCGAACTCCGGTAATGGTAGTACTATCAAATCTGCCTGAACTGCATACTTCTGCAACCCGAAGCTCCAATCTTTTCACTACCTTAGAAGTGAACATCTGATCCCCGGATGGGATCGATACTCTAAACCCTGAATCCATCGCTACTGGTATGATTCCTAGTCGCTTGATGAAAGATTCGGATATAAACGAATATGTAGCCACTGAATCTTGCAATGCATGCATGACTACACCTGTAATATTTATCTTTCTTGCTACAAAACATACCATCAAATCTAATAGTGTTAAAACTTAAGTAATTTCTTATCGGCAATTAACCCAAAATCCCCGAAAAATCACTTCATTAACCCAAACATCGTTCCAAAAAATTTCGAAATTAATCCTCAGAAAAATCGAAAATAGCAAATTAGACGCTTAAAGTTTTGAAAATAGTCCCCAAAAATCTCGATTTTTAGAAATCAAGTCCTCAATTTATGGGTTATTACTAATAAGCCCTAATATTCTCCCTTAAAACAATTAAATTTTTAACCCCAGCCAGGTGGAACATGCATCCTAATTCCTTCTATGTTAACAATCCCATAATTTAATTCTCATGCATTCATAAAATCCATGCAATCATGCGATAAGTAAAATCTTAAACACAAGGGTTATCAGTAATCAATGTCGAGTCTGGCTCTGATTTGGCCTCCTCGACATGCATCACATATGCTCGGCCAGTAGTGAGGCCCTTTTTCCTAGGGCAATCCGCTGCTTTATGACCCTCCTGTCCGCAAACGAAGCACTTAAAGGTCCCCTACATGCACTTGCCGAAATGGAACCTGCTGCACTGCAGGAATGGCTGCCTGTCATCTGGCTTAGGCACCCCTGGCGTCTGAGGAGGTCTCTGCTGCTGCTGCTGTTGTGGCCTCCTAAACTGCCATCGGGGCTTCTGCTGCCCCTGTTGTTTTGGTGGCCCAGTAAACTGATTTTTCTGCAGCTGAGAACTGGACTGAGTCTGATGCCGCTTCTTCAGCATCTCATAGTCTATGTCCCTCAAAGCCTGCTCCGCCTGAAAAGCGCAAGCGGTGGCCTCATCATAACCTGCTGGCCACATCAGCATCACTCACTATAGTGGGCACAAAATGGCAGCCCCTGTCAAATTTGTGGATAAACTCCGCCACAGATAAGTCTCCCTACCGGAGACTCATGAACTCCCTCGTCAGGCGGCCCCTGACATCAGTGGGAAAATACTTCCCGAAGAACATCTCCTTAAATCTGGCACAAGTGAGATTCGCCACATCCACTGCATGTGCAGCTCCCTCCCACCAAAGGGACACATCATCCCTCAGCATATAAATGGCGCACCTGGCCCGGTCACCATCCCTCATCTGTAGGTACTCAAAATGCAACTCCAGAGACCTAACACATCCTTCTGCCACAAATGGATCGGTGGTGCCCCTGAACTCCTTCGGGTTAAGCTGACAGAACTGCTCATAAACATCGGTTTGTTGTCGGGGTGCCTGCTGGGCTAGCTTGGCCTGCTCCATGATCCTCGCTATCCACTCAAGTACTCTGGTAGCTAGGTCCCCTGGCGGTGGTGGTGGAGGGCCTCTGCCGCCTCCAGGAATATCATGTCTGTCTACACTAGAATCGCGTCTGGGAGTCATATCTTAATACATTATAATTTATAAATGTAACCCATCATGCAATTGATCTAGCTTTTCAAAATAAAGAGTCTTTAAATTATAAAAGCAAATAAATAATGCACTGAAAATCCATGTAAATCGTATATCATGAAGAAATGCAAGTGATATCATTAAATCATTTAAAATTTTAAAACATAAAAGCTGACAGACTTAAAGCTTGAAGACTAAGCAGCAGAAGCTGGCGGTGGCATAGCCCTAAATCATCATCAGGAATAACAAGTACATATACATAGCACACAGCAGTGAAAAGTACCATAACCAACATATATTTCATGAATTTAAAAGCGTAAGATAAACGTGTCATATAAAATCGAAATGTGTCAAAGCATGTCTCATCATGTCGTCATATATTTATACATTTTTTTTAATTGAATTTAGTTCATTAGTTGTGACTTTCGTATCAGCTCTATTCGATTGATCCATCTACTTATAACTGTGGTACCCGACGACGGGGACATTAGCGACAGCATTACCCGTCCACTGAACCTTGGTCTCAGCTCATAATATATCATGTCATTGTATACATATACATTATCAGTCACAGCTAACTCCCATCATTCAAGAACATCATCATATCAACCACTTAAAAAACACATGCATATACGTAACTTTTTCTTGAAACCAAGCATGCACCGTATTTCTAATAATTTCATAAAAAGTCATAAAAGTGATAACATAAACATTTAAAATATGATTAAATGTGCTCAGGGCGCAAAATGACCGATTTGCAAAATGACTGATTTGCCTCTGGAACCCAAAATGACCGTTTTGCCCGTGAACCACTAAAATTTGACCCGAAGCTTACCAAACTCCTTAAAATATCCCAAAACATATTTTTAAGCAGTCTTAGACTTAAACTCGAGCCCGATACAAAACTTAATCGATTCGTTCAAAAACTTGGACCAAGGTCCCAGGTTTTAACCTGAATCGGCTCGAAACTCAACCAAATTTTTTCCAACATAAAAAACCACTTAATAACATCAAAGTAGACCTAAAACTCACTTATTCGAACCACCCAAAGTTCCCACAATTATGCTGCACGTTCCTGAATTTCCGGCACCAAATTTTCGAAAGTTAAACTCGCCCAAACTCGGCCCTAGCTTGCTAGCAACCCCAACCAGCCTCAAACCAAACCACTAGGGACCAAGACCAGACCCTGCTGGAAGCACGAGACTCACGTCCATGGCACCATGCAGCCCGTAACAACGCACACGATTGCTAGACCCCAAAATCTTCTCACCGAGCTTCAGCCCCTACACACGCACGACCGACTACATGGGCCGTCTCAACGATGGTTCAGCCTCTCTGGATTGTGACTCAGACCCACTAGGGCCTGGTCCATACCTCAGTTCAGTCCCTGCACTGCCAGCACCACCCCTCACTCAATCCACAGCCCACGCTAGACACGCCTCCGAGTATACCTCTCGGTCTTTCAACCTACTGCAAACCACAACCGATTCTAACCCCAAAACAACATTTTGACACCATGATCATCCTCTTAACAACCAGAAACAGCAGCCCCTTGCACAAAAACAATAAAAACGTGAGCAACCAACACAAAAATGCAATAATCTTATGTAAACCAAAAAGTTTCTCATGTTCTAGGCTAGATCAAAAATTTCTCACACAAATGCATACACAACAGCAGTATAGGACATGAATGATGCAAAAACAATGTTACATGGCGTGCCTTGATGCAATATACGCAAGAACGTCAGAGAAACAAGCGTCGGGGAAGCGCCGAGGGAATTTTCTTGCAAGAAAATGCTTGGCCGATGGGGGCTGTCACCCTTTACGTGAAAAGCTGCTGGAGGCCGAGAGAAAAGTGTTGAGTGTAGGGGGTGGGCGGCTGATTAGATTAGGTTTAGGTTAAGGAATGGATTAGTGTAATATTTAAGTAATAATTAAGGTGCATATGGGCCTTAATGTGGTTTTTAAGAGAATAAGATGGGTTTTATGCCAATTAAGCTTAAAATCAGGCCCAATAAGTCTAAACACGCTCCCGAAAAATATTTCGTTTTGTTAAGTTATTGAAAATATTACCCGAGCCCTCAAAAAGTCATTCGTTTAAATAAAATTTGCGAACCGAATAAAAATATGCTCTGGCGGGTAAAAATATCAAACAAGGCCCATTTCTTGAATAATACATTTAAAACACATTATATTAATTAATAAAAATTAATCATGAGATTGAAATAATATTCCGGGTAATTCTCCGGTTTCCGTTCCTAGTTCGAACACGAAATGCATCTAGAAACCCTAATGCATGAACTTTTAAAATATCATAAAATAAATCCCTACCATGCAATAATTATGCACAAAATACATAAAAATATTTAAACACCTGATTTAAGTAAAACCCTAGATTGCAGGCATTCAGGTTACGTGAATTAAATTCCTGGACCTTACAGAAGATGTACAAGGATCTTCAATTATGTATTGGTAGCCGGATATGAAGCGAGATATCCTGCGATTTGTATCCGAGTGTTTGACATGTCAACAAGTTAAAGCCGAGCATCAGAGGCCAGCGGTAAAACTTAAGCCACTCCCTATTCTCGAGTGGAAATGGGAAAATATTTCCATGGATTTCGTTGTGGGATTACCGAGGACTATCAAGTGGTTTAATACTCTATGGGTGATAGTGGATCGTCTTACAAAATTAGTGCATTTTCTACCTATTAAGATGACATTCACCATGACATAGTATGCCGAGTTGTATATTCGAGAGATAATTCGTCTGCATGGGATTCTCGTATCTATTGTTTCTGAAAGAGATCCGATATTTACATCATCTTTCTGGAAGATTCTGCATGCAGCTGTGGGGACTAAATTATTATTCAGTACAACATTTCATCCTCAAACCGATAGTCAGTTCAAAATAGTGATTCAAATTTTGGAGGATCTACTTCGAGCTCGTGTCATTGATTTTCAAGGAAGTTGGGAACCGAAGTTGCCACTAGTTGAGTTTACCTACAATAATAGCTATCAATAATCAATAAGAATGGCTCCTTATGAGGCACTATATGGGAGGAAGTGTAGATCACCCGTACATGGGGACGAGGTTGGTGAAAGAGGAGAATTTGGTCCGGAATTTATCAAGCAAACAACTGAGCTAGTAGTCAAAATTCGAGATAGAATGAAGACTGCACAAAGCCGACAGAAAAGCTACGCCAGAGAGTTAGAGTTTGCAGTAGGCGACCACGTATTTGTGAAAATAGCACCCATGAAGGGTGTTATGAGACTTGGCAAGAAAGGAAAACTTAGCCCAAGATTCATAGGGCCATTTCAGATTTTGGAGAGAATTGGAACGCTAGCTTATAGAGTGACATCGCCACCGAAGCTATCCGGAGTACGCAATGTGTTCCAAATCTCGATGCTGCGAAAGTACATGTCGAACCCTACACATGTACTAAATCATGAACCACTGCAATTGACTCCAAACATGACTTATGAGGAAAGACCTATACAAATTAAATCTTGGGTAGGCAAGAAATAAGACTCTGAAACAAAGTCGTACCAATGATCAAGGTCAAGTGGCTAAATCACTCGGAGGGAGAAACTACTTGGAAAACCGAGAGGGACATGAGGAGTCACTACTCGGAGTTATTCGGTAAGTTCTAATTTTGAGGATAAAATTTTATTTAAGGGAGAGAGTATTTGTAAGGTCCAAAATTAAGATGACGTAATTCAACTACATGCAAATATAGGAAAATTAGAAAATAGATAATTAAATGAATTTAATTGCTTAAATTAATTATGTTTGATATGTTTATATCGTTAGGAAGTAGTTTTCTGCTTGCATGCATAAAACTGTATTTTTAAAAAGTTAATAGATATGCGATCGAGGAACGGAGACCGATGGATGAAAAAAATATTTTATTAAATAATAGTTTTTAATGGTTTAAAATAAGGTTGATGCTTTATGATATTTTTAAAAATAAGAAGTTTTGAGGTGATTTTATACGCCGAGTCGTAATTTTTAACTGTATTCGATTTTCAACAGAAAAATGAATTTTTCGAGAACTCGGCTAATATTTTCACGAACTTTCCTAAACAAAATATTTTAATTATTAGAAAATGGACTTATTGGGCCTATTATACTAGACTAATGGATCCAAGCTTGCACACATGCTAATTAACAAATAAATAACCTCAAAACCCTCCCACTAACCACACAAAACACACGCACACCACTCCACACACACAAGGGCTCCTCTTGGCAGCCACTAACAGCACACACACAAGATTTTGACAAGGGAGAGCCACGGTTTTGAGGGGAAAAATCAGACTAGGTTTCTACGTCGTTGTTCTTCGAATCGCCAAAACGTTTTCGTGCGTAATATATGCAAAGGCCCATCTTAACTATCTTTTTCTCATCTATCACACCATAATATTTTTTTTGAATTACGTTTCTTTGAAAAACATGTTTACCTTATGATTATTTTCGTTTTTATGCCTTGACACATGAATAATTGATGATTTCATGATCCAAAACTTATAGAATTATTGCATGAAGGGGATGCCATTATAGGGACACAAAAAAGGAAGATTTTAAAGGTGTTTAAGCATCCCTAGATCATAGTTTAGAGGCTGCACATGAACTGGTATAAGGCTTGATCGAAATCTTGCATGTTTGATCATTAGGGTTCGATTAGGTGGCTTGGTCTAGTGTGAACGAAAGTAAGAAAAAGTCAAAATCGAGAAATTTTACGTCTAGGGGTAAAACGATCATTTTACACTTGAAAATTAGTAAACATCTTCGCAGTACCCTGAATGCTGTAAATAATGATAATATGCTTATTTTAAAGGTTTATGGAATTTTATGATGAAATGATAAAGCTAAAAGATATGTTTCATGCTTGGTTTAAAAGAAAAATGATTATTATATGCATGAATTTTTATAAAGTGATGAAAATATGAAAGGTTGAAGGAAGTTAAATAATTGTGACTAATACGATAATACGATGATTATGATGATACGATGATATGTGTTGGAAACTTAATTTCGGCTGTTTGACAAACCATTTATCTACTGGAACGAACTGATCAAGTATTCGTATTAAGCAACTGAAGTATCAAGGCAACCGAATCCAGCCGAACTGAACTTTCGAAGTTAACTGACTGATCAGTTAGAAACTAATCAGTCGAACCTAACTGGATTTTTGAAGACAGCTGACTGATCAGTTGGAAACTGATCAGTTGATTCACTCAGCGCAAGCTTATCAGCTACTTTCATCAGCTGATCGCTCAGCCTTAACACGTCATCAAATGAAAGAGATGTTCAACCGACATCAGTACAAGCAGTCTGCAACTCGTAGTGGAACGCCGCATTTCAGAGTCTACGATTGTCAGAAGAATATCGACGTGGCAAATCAACGGATATAAAATTCAATCATTATATCAAGTTACCGTTGGAAGAGAAGCCTATAAATAAGCGAACAGAGCAGCTGAAGCACACGATACACAAAAACTATTATTTTACTCAAGCTGTTACTCTGCTGAAATCAAAAGCTCACTCTCTTACTAAGTTCTATCTGTAGCATTCAAGGCTACCATCTTTGAGCTTGTTAGCACACTGTAATCTCTGCTATATTGTTAAGTTGTGCTAAGATCAGTCACGAACTGAAATAGCCTGTTGTAACTAAGAGTTTCAGTTGTGGCGTTGATAAGACCAAACTGAAGTGGGTCAGTACAAACATTGTATTAGATCAAAGTTTTTTAGTAGAAATCCTATCTTCGTAATAGAAGGGGTAACGTAGGAGTTATTCCATTCTCCAAACATCCAGAAACAAATCGCATGCTTTTTACTTCAATTACCTTTTATTTTAGTTATTCTATCTTTCATTTTTATTCAGTTAACTTCCGCAACTGTTTTCTCAGTTAAACTGATTGTCATTGACTTACGAGATATTAAGTTTCAGTTTGTCATTAAACTGAATTCAACCTTCGAAAAACGAACATAATCTGTTAGTGTTTATTCAACCCCCTTCTAAACACATTTCACTTATTAACCGATCTTTTCAAGTGGTATCGAGCGCAGTTATATCTCGTCTCAGAATATCTACACTCTCAAACTGATCATTATGACTTCATTCAACAAGATCCCTATGTTTTCCAGAGAGTACTTCAATGATTGGAAAATAAGAATGCAGGCTCACTTAGCTGCACAGGATGATGACATGTGGTACGTTATCACTGACGGACCGATGAAGATTCTGAAAGCCAATACAGCAGTGGCTATTACTGAAGGGGCACCTCACCGCATTGAAAAGCCCAGAGATGAATGGACAACAGAAAACAAAAGAAAAGCGAATCTGGATAATGTGGCAAAAGATATACTGTACAAGACACTGGACAAAGTAACCTTTAGCAAGATCAAGATGTGTAAGACAGCTAAAGAGATTTGGGAAAATTTGATCCAGCTGTGTTAAGGAAACGAACAAACCAAAGAGAATAAACTTTCTGTTGCTGTGCAGAAGTTTGACAACATCAAGATGAGAACTGGAGAATCGATGCATGAGTATGATGAAAGAGTCAGCTGCATCATCAATGAACTCAATGCACTTGGAAAAGTATATACCAACAAAGAAGTTGCATTAAAAGTAATCAGAGGTCTTCCCAATGAGTGGGACATAAAGACCATGGCAATGAGGGAATCCAAGGATCTGAACAGAGTTGAGCTTCATGATCTATTCGCAGATCTGAAAGCCTATGAGTTTGAGCTTCGAACTCGAGAAGGAGAGCCTTCCACTCCAGCAATCACATATGCATTAGCTGCTGTCAGAACAGAACCAACTGGTTCAGTCGGGAAGTCTGCTGATCAATTGAGCAATGATGCTATGTCATTGTTTATTAAAAAATTCGGAAGATTCATGAAAAGAAATCAAGGAACTTCCAGAAGAATTATCTGAGAAATAATTCTAAAGAGGAATCAAATGGCTGCTACAACTGTGGCAAACCCGGTCACTTCATTGTTGACTGTCCAAAACCCAAAAAGGACAGTCAGGGCTCGACTGAAAGAAAAAAGAAGTCATATGAGCATAGAAAGAGATCCAAGGATGATAAGAAGTAGTCTAGGAAGAAGCATGAGGTACTCCTAGCTGAAGAAAGTAAATCTAAATGGGCAGAAACTGACAGTGAGGAGTCAGAACCAGAAACCTCATGCAGTTCCAGTGATGGTGAAGAGGAAGTGAAGTGTCTAATGGCTGGTGATACAGAAGAGGAGTCAAGCAGTCAACAGGTATTTGACTTCATCTCAATTGATTTCACTATAGAAGAACTTATTTCAACTCTTCATGACATGGTTAATGAGTATCATAAGCTTGCCTTATCGTTTGAAAAGGCCAGAGCAAAGCAAACTGATCCCATAGACAATAAAACTAAAACTGATGAATCAGTTGATGTGTTGAGTCTGAAAAGGGAGATTGCTGAGCTCATAGCTGAAAAGAGCAGGAATCAATCATTGATTCAAAAGTTGACGCTTGAGAATTCAAAGCAAACTGAGCTCATACAGGCTTGGAACAAATCATCTGTTGCATTAACTGAAATGCAGAACTCACAGAAATCAGTTACTGATAAAACTGGTTTAGAGTTAAACACCCAAGATGAAATGATTCCCAATGATACTCGACCAAAACTGAATATGGATAAAGGGAAATACATTCACTTTGTCAAATCAGTTATGGTACAAGAACAAGCTGAGCCAAGTAAACTGGTTGAACAGCCTACTGAAATTACGGACAAGGCTAGAAGATATGGTATTGGTTATAGCCCAAAAGTTTCAACTGACTCACATAGTCAGTCATCAAAAAGATTCAGGAGGAAATATTCAAATGGCTACTCCAATTACTATAACAGCAAGCCGGTTCAGAAAAGATATCGGCTGAACAATCAGTCGAACAAAGCTAAATCACTTGTTGTATCATCTGCACACTACACACCAAACACACACAAATCGAGAAAGACCATCTGGAATACAGCAACTGGACAGTCAATCAGACTAATCCAAGTCTATGTTCCTAAAGGACTAGTCAGTTTAGGACCCAAATAGAAAAGGGTACCAAAGATTATATCTTGTGTGTGATTGCAGGTAACAGGTACAATTAAGGAATCAATCTGGTACTTGGATAGTGGATACTCACGACACATGACGGGAAATGCATATCTATTATCTCAACTGATCAAGTACACTGCACCAAACATCATTTTCGGAGATAATTCCAAAGGTCAAACTGTGGGTAAGGGTAAGCTTATCCATGGTAACGTTACGATTAATGATGTTTTATTAGTTGAGAATCTCAAGTATAATCTGATTAGTATCAGTCAGTTATGCGATAACGGATTCTCAGTTCAGTTTGACAAACACTCTTGTTCAGTCAAAGACTCAACTGATGAGGTTATTCTAACTGGCAAACGGTGTGGAAACACTTACAAAGTCAGTTGGAATGATCAACCTTATGCACCAGTATGTTTCATTGCTTCAAAAATTTCCAAAAACTGGTTGTGGCATAAGAGATTGAACCACCTGAACTTTAAATCCATTGCATATCTTAGTAACCACGATCTTGTAACTGGTTTGCCCAAAATGGACTTTGTCAAAGATAAAATTTGTTCAGCATGTCAGTTTGGTAAACAAGTAAAATCTTCTTGTAAAAACAAGGGCCGTAAATCTTATTCCCGATGCTTAGAACTATTACATATGGATCTTTTTGGTCCAATACCAATCATGAGCTTAGGGGAAATGAAATACACCTTGGTAATTGTGGATGATTTTTCAAGATTTACTTGGGTTATTTTTCTCAAATCCAAAGACCAAACTGCTTCACAACTGATATAGCTTTTCAAAAGATTATTAAATGAAAAATCAATTGGAATTGATAGAATCAGATCTGAGCGAGGAACTGAATTCATCAATCAAATTCTTTCAAACTTTTTAGAAAATGCTGGAATTAAGCATGAGCTCTCAGCAGCTAGAACTCTTCAGCAAAATGGTGTAGCTGAAAGGAGAAACCGGACGCTTAAAGAAGCTGCTAGAACAATGCTTTCTGATTCAGGCGTTTCTCAAAGGTTTTTGGCAGAGGCAGTAAACACTGCGTGTTATACTCAGAACAGATCGATGATTAATAAGAATCATATGAAAACACCATATGAGATCTGGCATGGAAGAAAAAGTGTGGTCTCCTACTTTAAAATATTCGGCTGCAGATGTTTTATTCTCGATAATGGTAAAAATCATTTAAAAACATTTGATGCAAAACCTGCAGAGGGAATATTTCTTGGATATTCTTCAGTTAGCAAAGCGTATAGAGTTTTCAATAAAAATTCTTTGAATGTTGAAGAATCTATCCATGTTGTTTTTGAGGAAAACGCTCTAACTGATAAGCCAACTGATCCAGTTGAGCTAATTGATAGACTTACAGAGATCAGTCTGGAGGATGAAAATGAAGAAGGCAATCATATCAATCACAACAAGCTCCAAACACGAGAGCCAGAAGTATTAGAACAACCAGTTGAACGGGAAGCTATTCTTGATGTTCAGTTGGAGGAGCCTATTGAGAATATTCAACTGCCAACTGATGAAGCTCCAACTGATACAGAAGCAGTTACCAACTTGGATACAACAAACATTGAACTCAAATGGAAGAAATCACACCCTCCAGAATTGGTGATAGGTAATCCATCTGATCTTGTAAGAACAAGAAATCAGATGCTTAATTTATTTATTCATTCAGCTTTCGTATCACCATTTGAACCAAAGAAAACTGAGGAGGCTCTTGCTGATCCAAACGGGATAAACGCAATGCAAGAGGAGCTGAATCAGTTTACCCATAACAATGTCTGGAACTTAGTTCCAAGACCACTTTCAAAAACTGTTATAGGTACAAAATGGGTATACAGGAACAAACTGAACGAAGATGGTTCAGTTGTGCGCAACAAGGCCAGACTGGTAGCACAAAGATATAGGCAGGAAGAAGGAATTTACTATGATGAAACATATGCCCCAGTTGCAAGATTGGAAGCCATCCGAATATTTCTTGCCTATGCATCATTCAAGAACTTCATAGTCTACCAGATGGATGTGAAGAGCGCATTTTTAAACGGTCAGCTGCATGAAGAAGTCTACGTAGAGCAACCTCAAGGTTTCATCAATCATACTTTTCCTGATCATGTCTACCATTTGCACAAAGCCTTATATGGTCTGAAACAAGCTCCAAGAGCTTGGTATGAAACGCTTTCAAAATTCCTAACTGATCATGATTTTTCAGTTGGATCAGTTGATAAGACCTTGTTCAAATTTTCTAAGAATGAACATATTCTACTTGTTCAAATTTACGTTGATGATATTATATTTGGGTCAACTAACCCCAAATTATACGAGAAGTTTGCTAAGTTGACGCAGGACAAATTCGAAATGAGCATGATGGGTGAACTGAAATTTTTCCTTGGGCTGCAAGTGAAGCAACTGAAAACTGGTATCCTTATCAGTCAGACCAAATATACGAAGGAACTGCTTAAGAAATTTGGCATGGAATCATGCTCAGCAGCAAGCACTCCCATGAGTTCATCAGTCAAACTAGACAATGATCAAGGGGGAATATCAGTTGAGGCGACATTGTACAGATGTTTAATAGGTTCATTATTGTACCTTACTGCTAGTCATCCTGATATTGTATTTGCTGTATGCATGTGTGCTCGATTTCAAGCAAATCCTAAGCAATCACATTTCTCAGCCGCCAAAAGGATTTTAAAATATCTTAAGGGCACAGAAAATGTTGGGCTGTGGTATTCTAAAGACTCATCTTTCAATTTAGTTGGATATTCTGATGCAGATTATGCAGGATGTAAGCTTGATCGAAAAAGTACATGTGGATCATGTCAGTTTCTAGAAGACAGACTGATCTCTTGGTTCAGCAAGAAGCAAACATTCATTGCTACTTCCACGACTGAAGCAGAATATCTTGCTGCTGGAAGTTGCTGCGCTCAACTGTTCTGGATTCAGCAACAACTGAAAGACTATGGAGTTATCGCCAAGGAATCGCCTATATTTTGTGATAATGCAAGCACAATCGCTATCACGTATAATCCAGTTCTTCAATCAAGGACCAAGCACATCGATGTCAGGCATCACTTCATCAGATATCGTGCCGTGAAGAAGGACATCAGGCTGGAATACGTCTCAACTGAGCAGCAAGCAGCGGATATCTTCACCAAACCTCTACCCGAGACTAAGTTTTCTCACTTTCGCAACATACTTGGTTTAATAGACTTATCTTAATTAGTTCTCCTTGCTTATATCTCAGTTGTTGATATATTTGTGCTATTCTTAACTGATGTTAGCTTGTCAGTTTGTTATTATGATTCAGTTATCATTTTTTATGAGAATAACTATTGCAGAAAAATAAAAGACAACACTGAAACAAAATAAATCTTCATTTGAAAAATTGTGGCGGATTACATCAAAGTATTCTTCCTCAACAAAAGCTCTCCATTTTTTCATCCAACCGGATACTTCGCCAGTTGCAGTCTTCAGAAAACTATCAGAAACAGCTATTCTCTACAGAATAGTCCTCTCCTTGTAGAGCATCAGCTGGTAGAGATAACTATCCTCAAAGAGGTCCACCGTCTCGGCGACGTGCAAACGCTCTCTATATTTGTTCAGCTTCGCCAACAATCTACGAGTGTTCGCCTCTCCACATTAATAGAGGAACTGAAGTCCCTGCAGCTCCTCCCAAAAACAAAGAATTTTCTGAAAAACTTCGTCCTGTATATCGACTTTTTGTTTCTCCTGAGCTGCGGTCATAAACTTTTCAGCCATATCCAGACGTCTTGAGCTACTTGCACCTGCCATATTATCTGCTGAATATTCGTAACTAATGTGTTTTATACTAACTGAGTCACTTCTATTTATAGCGCAGGGTCAAGGAAGATGAAAGGGCTCAGTCACTGCAGCAGACGATTAATCTTCCAAGCATAGGATTTTATTTAATTAACCTTGCTTAAGTTCGATTAATATTTATATGCATTTATTAAGGGGGAATATTGGTTTTAAGAGGTTAACTGAGAAGACGGAAGTTAATCAATCTTCAGCTGAAAGGACACAATGTTACAACTGATCTTTCAGTCGGATATTTCACTAATCTTCTCACATACGTTAATCAATTAACCATTTTTTATTCCAAATTAAGTGACGTGACTATCTATCAAGAATTAAATGCTGTCTTTCAGCAAATGACAAGTTGAATCGTGGACTTATATAATCCACATACTTACTACACACGTCTTTACTACACTAACACACGTTTTCAACTGCAAAATTTTCATGGACTGACACGTGTCCAATAATACGAACATTCGCGTACAAAAGTACTCTTTCCCGCTCCATTTCAGTTCTTCTTCCTACGCTTATCCAAATTCTTCAAAGCAAAAGCAAATTCACGCCTTCTTTTTCTAAATGACAAAAATTTTCAGATCTAAATGGCAAATCAGATCCCAGCGCATATGTTGAATGCCATGGCAATCAATTTTGATTCAGTCCTATCGATTAAAGAAGCCGAGGTCAAGGATGTTTTCCAGAAGCTTCAATCAGTAGATCTCCGAACATTCTTTGGACAATCTTCCAAAGAGATCTATCCAAAGGAGCTTTTCGATTTCTACTCCAGTGGATTTATCAATCAGGATGGGAGCATCTCATATACTGTCAATGGTCAGTTGTTGACCATATCAGAGGACTCCTTTGGTGAGATATTTTTGTTACCGTCTGATGGGTTGGCACACCTTTCTGATGTTAAAGCATCAGATATTGAAGAGATGCAGACTCAACTCTCCGCTAATGGACGGAAAATCAAAGTTTCCGATCCAAAAAAGGAACTCAAACATGAGGTTCAGTTGTTGGCTGACATTGTGGCCAACGGGTTATTGGCAAAGGCAGGATCCTTTGCTGCTCTTATTTTGGAAAACTTTCAGGCCCTTACCATTATCATGGCAGGCTGGCGACTCAACTGGAGGCGACTCACCTTCAACATATTCAAGAACATGCTTCAATCTACCAAACAGTCCAAATGGTTTGCTGTTCAGTTGAGCTATTTACTGAAAGTCAAAGGGTTGGTGGCTGATGATTCTGAACGATCATCAAAATTTAAAGTTTTCAATGCTAAAAATATTTTGCCGCCCAGAGCCAAACTGGATATATCTCCTGATCAATTCGTCGACATCAAAAAGGAGATTGGAGCACAACAGGCTGCGCCCAAGTCTGTAAAAAGGGGAAAAACTCTGGCACAGCTGAAGTCCTCCAAAAAGAAGCTGATTGTCAGTGAATCAGAAACGGAGAAAACTCCATCTCCCAAAGTCACCAAAAAGCCTAGAACTCAGAAAACCAAGCAAATAGTCTCGCTGGAAGCAATTGAAGCTCGCTGGAAGCAACTGAAAGGCTGAAATCTTCCGACGCTCAACAACCTATTCAGGATATTCCTCTGAAGGCCATCCCAGCTGAAGTTTCAGCAAGAGATCAGTTGCCTCCTTCAACTGAAAAAAGAGTCTGTCAGGGCAGTATCTGTTAGAGTAGGTGCACGTCGAGCCAAGTGTTGGCCGAGTATTCCCAATGAAACTCTATGTATAAACGATCTTTATTTTAATAATATTTGAATTTATTGTTTTGGCACTTCTTTATCTGTATACCCATGCTAGTTGCATAGATAAAGCCCTTGAATATACAATAGTAGAAAGAATATGAGATGCTCATATGATGAGTATCATGAAACTCATATTTGTAATACTGTATATTCTAAACGGTTCCTAGTCGATTCAGCCGCCACTAAGGAGGATATAGGCCGCTCGAGTTCGAGACTAGTATCTGCGATGTGAGTACCATGTTTCATTGGTAGGGGACATTGTGATGTCCGAACATGCAGATAGGTGCTCCTGGTAGAGTGCACTGAACAACCCTCCATAAAAGACTTTCCAAGTGGTTCTCACTTATCGAGTGGAACAGTCCTAGTTTATGGTTGTACACCATTAGTCCTTATGACCCGGGACAACATTGAGACTCTATGTGCTAGAATTACACTTTGACTTGTTTACCGACTCTCAAGGGGTCATCAGGTGGCAAGGTTGGGTGTTCTGTCGAAACATATAGGAGTCGATGCATTGTAGTCGGGGATTCACCGCTTACCTACGGGTATGGATATCCTATGTGTTTTTCATGTATATGTAGTTTGAAATCTCTGATCAGAGTATGGTGGTAATTATGAAAGGGGTTTCATAGATTACACCATCGATGCAACTACGACATGACACATAGTATCGATTCATTGACAACTCTCGATAAACCAATGGTTGTCGAATCGGTCGGGATATATGAGTTGAAGGGACCGTACTGTACGCTAACCATAATTGAATGGTTCTTGCAGGCACTATCATTTGATACCTAGGGAATCATGTAAGCGATGCTGCTAGGCGTTTAACATGATTGGTTGGGTAATATCAGACTAGAGTTCTGACGTTCTTGTTATCAAGGAGTTGATGAGTAAGAATGGAGCAATTGGGGTATGCGCGTATAAGGACATGTTTAGTCCGAATCACATGGAGATGTGAACCCACGGCTAGTTGTATCAGTGAACCATTGAGGGCCACACAAGTACTAGCTTTCTAGATCCCGTTGAGAAGTAAAATAGTTCAATGTGTTGAATGGCTTATAAATGAGCTTATAAACGTAAGGAAAAATAGAAGTATGACTTCTATGAGAGAATGTAACTTTTAATTTATGAATGTGTTCCTAAAATTAAAAGTTGGCTAAGTAAATAATGTATTTGAAAATTGTGATTTTCAAAAACATTATTATGGACTAAATTAAATTAATTCAAGTTTTCAATTAATTAAATAACATTGGACCTTGTAGAGCCCAATTGGAAATAATTATTTAACTAGTGGGCTTGAGTAAAATCAAGTAAAGTTAAATGGTCTCAAATGTGTTTGAGACATTTAAATTAAAAGTCCATGGGCCTTGTAAATGTTACAAGCCCATTCAAAAATGCATGCTTGGGGAGGGGAAAGGTTGGAGAATACTTTTGAATTAAAAATTGCATGGCATGCAACCTTTTGCTTTTTACTTTTCTCACAACCAAGACAAGGAATTAATTTTCATTCTCCTCCCCTCCTAGTCTCTCTTGGCCGAAATTTTTACATTTTTCTCTCCAAGTTTTTCTCTCATTTTTCTTCTTCAAGTGTTGAGGAAGAAATATTCTTCTCCTTGAAAAATCCTCTTAATTTTCTAGTGCAAATTAAGAGGGGATTTACCTAGCTAGTGGTGGGCCTAATTTTTGAAAGAATGAGAGCTTGTAGACTTGTCATCCTTGAAGAGCCAAGTTGTTTACAACTTGGTTGGTGTCATTCATCAATCTCTTGAGATTGATAGGTAAATTCTAAAACACCCTATGTATGATTTTTGGTGTTTGTTGTATTTGATACACACTTTCTACATGGTGGCCGAAATTTTCAATAAAAAATAAAATTTTGAACTTCCGTTGCGCATTCGGTCACCGTAACCGATCACCTTTCAGTATCTTCTCTCCAAACTGTCAATCGCCCTACCATTTTTGCTCAGGCTCGACCCAAAGGGATCACTATTCACGAACTGGTGGAAACGACTCGTTCGGGTCTGAACATTCCACATATTCTTTCTGATGAGAAAGGCAAGGGCAAGATGATTGAAGATCCCAGGCCAACCAATGCTATCCAGACCCACATTGACCTAATTTGGGAACAGGTCAACGCTTTTACAACATCCAAACTTAAAACTTATGAGGCTTGGATCACATACAGAACTCACACATTTGCCAAACAATTGAAGAAGAAGTCTAAGCTGAAAAAGTTTATCAGATTGGAATCCATCATTTTCAGGAAGTCAAAGCTGCTACCATTGTGCAGGCTTTGGAAAGAAAAAAATTATTTCTTTAATTTGATGAGAGCCAAGAAGTTGGCTCAATTAGTTGAAAAGTTGAAAGCCGACTACATTCCGACGAATCCAACTGCCTACAATGATCGAGCTGTACTTACTCAGTTGAATTCAGATCTTACTTCCCTGCATGTACAGATACGATTTTGGGAACAAGATCAGGAATTAGTTATTCATGGAGGGTCTTCAGATGAAGAGGAAGAACCCTCATCACCAAATAAAGAGCAAGCTCAGGATGTACCTGAAACCTCTGTTGCTGATCCACCATTGTACTCAGAAGCTGTAATGCCCGAGATTTAATTACTGTAATCAGACATTACTTACTTGACAGAATTGAGATTGTAGGAGCTCGAGTGGGGTAGCCGGGCGTCGATACATCATAAGACTAATCGTCTCGACAGAACCTTTGGCGCCCGAGCAGTAAAAAAAGACCGCCCGAGCGCCAGTGCTGAACACGGTTAGTACTTGGACAGAATGTCTAGCGCCCGAGCGGCAGAAAATTACCGCCCGAGCGCCAGTGTGTCACAAGTTGAACACTCGGGCAGAACGTTCCGCGCCCGAGCGCAGATTGAAATGCAAGAAAAATAAGCCATGTTTCTTACTCATGCAAGTGGATATATATATATATATACATTCTTTCATTCCTTCTCCTTCAGAAAGCCAACAAGAACCGAGAAAGGCCATAGCTAAGTCTTCAAGCTTCATCAATTCATAGACTTGTGAGTTGTGCAAGATCCGGCCGTTGAAATTTCAATCCGAGTTTGGTACTGCGTTTCTAGCGACAAGAGCTACACAAAAACGTAAGTTCTCTTATGTTCTACTATGATTTGAAAATATGCTATTGTAGGAATCAGATATGATTAATATATGGTGTTCTTGCGATATTAGACATCGTATAATCGAAATCAGATTGAAGAACAGATACCATATGAAATAGTTATGATTTTCAAAATGAATTTGATTGGGATTTGATATCAGATTTGTGTTGTTATTGATTATGAGTTGTTGATTGATATCTCATATTGTCTGAGTTGCTCGGGATTTCGATATTGTGCCGTTATGCCGTCAAAAGTTGATTTGATTGAGAATTCTTGTGTTGGGTTGTATTATGATAATGTACTCCTCAATAATGTTATTCCAGAGTTGGGATCGAAGGCTTCGAAGACTGAACAGAGCCAGATTGATCGACGGAAAGAAAGGTATAAATCAATGTTAACCGAGAGATCGACTTGGGTCAGACTAGACTTGAGTTTCGCTAAATCACATACTTGTATGTTATTGGTTTCATACCTTTATATTGTTTGTATGAATATGCTTAGTCTATTGATTTATAGAAAAGTAGAGAATAGCAGATAGCTATTGAGTGAGAGTCACTGACAGAGGTGCCAGATTATGACAGAGTAGTCACTGGCCCATTGCACATTGTCAGAATAGGCATTGGCGGATATGCTAAGTCTATGGCGGATATGCCAAGACACTGGATACTTGATTTATATCGATGTTGCTTAGGAGTGGATCGATTCCTATCGCCGAGATTCGATATATGTGTTAATGTACAGGAACCGGGATCCTGAGAATAGAGATGAGTTGAGTCTGAAATGACGAGTCAAAGAGTTTTATCTGTATTCACTAATGTGACATAAATTATGATTCATGTTCTTTGATACATGGTTTATGCTTTTACATATGATTTTATGTATTGCATTGATTCATTGTTTATACTGGGATTTTATTCTCACCGGAGTTATCCGGCTGTTGTCGTGTTTGTATGTGTGCATGACAACAGGTGGGACAGGATCAGGGTCAAGAAGAGGATGAGAGAAAGGACAAGTTAGCGTGGTGATCCGGATCAGAAGTAGTTAGATTCCAGCACTTGATATATAGTAGTTGAACCCTAGTGTCGTTTTTTGTATGCTGTACAACACTTGTACTTTTATACTGATGTGTATACTAGACTGATTCCATTACGTTCCGCATTTTAAAAAAAAATTTTAGACCATGTTTATCTTAATTGATTGAATTATTCCCAAAGAATTATTAAGAAATGAATTAAAGTCCGAGTCCCCACAGCAGGTGGTATCAGAGCAGTAGGTTCCTGAGATTAAACTAGAACAGAGTAGTAGGTCTAGAACTGTAGGTTCTATAGACTGAAATAGAAGCTAGTGAGCGGGGTAGATTGAGTTTTCTTTCCTGCTTTTGTGTGCTAGCATGATTACTGCTTTTATTATTACATGTTTACCTGATTATCTGATTTGATTGGCAAATTGTATTAATTGAGAATGAGTCAGAACCGATTCTTGATCAGCAGTAAGATGATCGGAGGGGGGACTGAACTGACACAGATTTGTTGTATTGGGTGACTAATCCTTTTGATAATAAGATATGCCTCACCGAAAAATCCCAGAACAGGGCAGTACTTCAGCTAATCCGATGGATGTGACAGCAACTCCGATGGAAACGTTATTAAAGAGATTTCAGTCGTTCAAACAGCCAACCCTGAAAGGAACAGAGACTTCTATTGACTGTGAGTGTTGGTTAGATGACATTGAGATGCTGTTTGATTCGTTGGATTACACTGATAAGCGGAGAGTTAAATTGATTGGGCACCAGTTGCATGATGTTGCAAAGAACTGGTGGATCACGACAAAGAGAGCTTTGGAGCATCAAGGTACGAATATCACTTGGAATGTCTTCAAAACTAAGTTCTATCAGAGATTTTTCCCAGTGTCGTACAGGAAAGACAAAGGGGCAGAGTTTGCGAATTTGAGACAGGGTCAGTTGAATATTGAAGAATATGTGGCCAAATTCTCTACATTGCTCCGATTTGCTCCTCACGTTGCCGAGAATGATAAAGCTGTTGCTGATCAGTTCATCAATGGCCTGAATCCCGAGATTTTTACATTGGTGAACACAGGACGACCGAATAACTTTGTTGATGCCCTGAACAGAGCAAAAGGAGCTGAAGCTGGTCTGATGAGACAGAAAGGAGCTTTGTATGTTCCTACAGCACCGAGACCACAGCAAGCACCTCCCAGATTTGATAGTGGCAGCAGCAGTGGTGGGAAAAAGGATTATCTGAAAGCCAGAGGAAAACAGTTTAAGAAGTGTGGCAGCAATTCTTCTAGCTCCAGTGGTTCACGAGCCAGAGTTATACCGGAGTTTACTGCAGAACCTGCGGAGGGAGACATCCCACCGAGCAATGCCAAGGAGTGATTGGTAGTTGTCGTATCTGCAGACAGCAGGGACACTTTGCCAGAGTTTGTCCACAGAAAGGTTCCCAAGGATCCCAGAGAGCAGAATCAGTTGGATCAGTGGCTCCGACTGATAGACGATCATCAGATGTACATTCTTTTCATCCACCACCATCCACCCAGTCACAGCAGAGGCCAGGAGGAAGCAAGACAGTTAGCCAGCCTCCTAGACAGCAGGCCAGAGTATTTGATTTGACAGAGGAGTAGGCTCAGGAAGCACCAGACGATGTTGTTGAAGGTAATTGTTCTTTATGTGGTTATCCTGCTTACGTATTGATAGATACAGGTGCTTCTCATACATTTATATCTGAGAGATTCGCATTGAGTCATGCATTACCTTTTGAGTCCCTATCTGCTGTAGTGTCTGTTTCTTCTCCGTTAGGGAAAGGTTTGATATCCGTGAATTCGGTTAAACATTGTACACTGCAGTATGAAGGGCATGAGATTGAGTTAGATTGTATTGTGCTTGGGTTGTCTAATTTTGACTGTATTATCGGTATTGATATGTTGACCAAGTACAGAGTTACCGTTGATTGTTTCCACAAGATTGTGAGATTCAGACCTGACATGGCTGACGAGTGGAAATTTTACGGTAAGGGTTCTAGATCTAGAATTCCTTTGATATCTGTCATGTCTATGACTCGATTGTTACAGAAAGGAGCAGAGGGGTTCCTTTTCTATTCAGTTGATTTACTGAAATCAAGTCCATCATTGGCGGACCTGCCAGTGGTGTGTGAATTTGTTGATGTCTTCCCAGATGAGATTTCTGGGATTGCCTCCGATTCGAGGGATAGATTTCAGCATTGAATTGGTACCAGGTACAGTTCCGATTTCTAAAGCTCCGTACAGAATGGCACCAATTGAATTGAAAGAATTGAAAGATCAGTTGGAAGATTTACTGGCCAAGGGGTACATCAGACCGAGTGTTTCTCCTTGGGGTNGGATCAGTGGCTCCGACTGATAGACGATCATCAGATGTACATTCTTTTCATCCACCACCATCCACCCAGTCACAGCAGAGGCCAGGAGGAAGCAAGACAGTTAGCCAGCCTCCTAGACAGCAGGCCAGAGTATTTGATTTGACAGAGGAGTAGGCTCAGGAAGCACCAGACGATGTTGTTGAAGGTAATTGTTCTTTATGTGGTTATCCTGCTTACGTATTGATAGATACAGGTGCTTCTCATACATTTATATCTGAGAGATTCGCATTGAGTCATGCATTACCTTTTGAGTCCCTATCTGCTGTAGTGTCTGTTTCTTCTCCGTTAGGGAAAGGTTTGATATCCGTGAATTCGGTTAAACATTGTACACTGCAGTATGAAGGGCATGAGATTGAGTTAGATTGTATTGTGCTTGGGTTGTCTAATTTTGACTGTATTATCGGTATTGAAATGTTGACCAAGTACAGAGTTACCGTTGATTGTTTCCACAAGATTGTGAGATTCAGACCTGACATGGCTGACGAGTGGAAATTTTACGGTAAGGGTTCTAGATCTAGAATTCCTTTGATATCTGTCATGTCTATGACTCGATTGTTACAGAAAGGAGCAGAGGGGTTCCTTTTCTATTCAGTTGATTTACTGAAATCAAGTCCATCATTGGCGGACCTGCCAGTGGTGTGTGAATTTGTTGATGTCTTCCCAGATGAGATTTCTGGGATTGCCTCCGATTCGAGGGATAGATTTCAGCATTGAATTGGTACCAGGTACAGTTCCGATTTCTAAAGCTCCGTACAGAATGGCACCAATTGAATTGAAAGAATTGAAAGATCAGTTGGAAGATTTACTGGCCAAGGGGGACATCAGACCGAGTGTTTCTCCTTGGGGTGCTCCAGTACTGTTTGTTAGGAAGAAGGATGGGTCAATAAGACTTTGCATTGACTATCGGCAACTGAACAAGGCTATGGTAAAGAATAAATATCCTTTGCCTCGTATTGATGATTTATTTGATCAGTTGCAGGGTTCTTCTGTTTATTCCAAGATCGATCTGAGATCTGGATACCATCAGTTTAGAGTCAGAGATTCTGATATCTCGAAGACAGCGTTCAAAACCAGGTATTGACATTATGAGTTTATTGTCATGTCGTTTGGTTTGACGAATGCTCGAGCTGTTTTTATGGGTCTAATGAACCGTGTGTTTCAGAAATATCTCGATGATTTCATGATTATTTTTATCGATGATATTTTGATTTATTCGAAGAATATGATTGAGCATGATGAGCATCTGAGAATTGTGTTGAGAACTGAGAAGTTATATGAAAAATTGTCGAAATGTGAATTCTGGTTGAGACAGGTTGTATTTCTGGGTCATATCATATCCGGAGATGGTATATCAGTTGATCTCGGTAAGGTTGAGGCAGTGATCAGTTGGCCGAGACCGACATCAGTACCAGAAATTCGCAGTTTTATGGGTTTGGCCAGGTATTACCGTCGATGTATTAAATATTTCTCGAGTATTGCTAAACCTATTACGCATTTGACTCAGAAGAATGCACCATTTGTATGGTCTGAAGACTGTGAGTCCAGTTTTCTTGAGTTCAAGAAAAGACTGACCAGTGCACCGATCTTGTCTATTCCATCAGGTACTGGTGATTTTATTGTGTATTGTGATGCTTCTCACAGAGGATTGGGATGTGTTTTGATGCTGCGGGGACATGTCATTGCCTATGCTTCGAGACAGTTGAAGCCACATGAAACTCGCTATCCAATTCATGATCTTGAATTGGCAGCTATTGTATTTGCTTTGAAGATATGGCGACACTACCTCTACGGTGAGAGGTTTGAGATTTATTCTGATCACAAAAGTTTGAAATATCTGTTTTCGCAGTCAGAATTAAATATGAGACAGAGAAGATGGCTTGATTTGCTGAAAGACTTTGATTATGAAATCAAATATTATCCGGGAAAGTCGAATGCAGCAGCTGATGCACTGAGTCGAAAGGTGTGTCCTTTATCCTTATCGACGCTAGGTGTTTCGAATTTGAAAGAAGATTGTTGTTTGTCTGGATTGGTATTTGAGACAGATAGTAGACCATTGAGATTATATGCTGTTCAAGTCGAACCAGAGCTGATTTTGAGAATTAAACGGCTCAGAAAGTTGATCAGAATGTGCAGAATTCTATATCGATGGTCAGAGCAGGGCATCGATCAGAATATCGGGTACGTGACAATGTAATGTATGTGAATAATCGATTGGTTGTGCCAGATGTTTCAGAGTTGAGACAACAGATATTGTCAGAAGCGCATAGCAGTCGATTTAGTATTCATCCTGGTGGCAGAAAGATGTATAATGACTTGAAAAGACAGTTCTGCTGGAAACAAATGAAAGCTGATATTGCAGAGTTTGTATCCAGATGTCTGAATTGACAGCAGGTGAAAGCAGAAAGAAAGAAACCAGGAGGTCTACTGCAGAGTTTGTCTATTCGTGAATGGAAATGGGATCACATTTCCATGGATTTTGTGACGCAGTTACCGAGATCCTCCCGAGGTTGTGATGCGATTTGGGTTGTGATTGCCCGATTAACCAAATCCGCATGTTTTATTCCATACAAGATGACATATCGACATGACCAGATGGCTGAGATTTATGTCAGAGAAGTGGTCAGATTGCACGGAGTGCCGAAGTCGATCGTATCAGACCGTGATCCTCGGTTTACTTCGCACTTTTGGCAGAGTTTACAACAGGCTCTTGGTACGAAGTTGCATCTGAGTACCGCATATCATCCACAGACCGACGGAAAGTCAGAGCGGACTATTCAGACACTGGAGGACATGCTGAGAGCTATAATGCTTGACTTTAGCACTAGTTGGCAAGATTCATTGCCACTTTGTAAGTTTTCGTACAACAACAGCTATCAGACGAGTATTGAGATGGCACCGTTTGAAGCGTTGTACAGAAAGAAGTGCAGATCCCCTCTGTATTGGGATGAAATCTCTGAGGTACCTGAGATTGGACCTGATATGATCAGAGATATGACTGAAAAAGTGAAGCTGATTCAGAAGAGAATGAAGACAGCTTAAGACAGACAAGCCAAATATGCCAATGTTCGACGAAGACCATTGGTATTTGAGGCTGGAGATCGAGTATACTTAAAGATTTCACCTTTCAGAGGAGTCGTCAGATTTGGCAAGAAAGGGAAGCTGTCTCCACGTTATACTGGGCCGTATGAAATTCTCGAGAAGATAGGAGATCGTGCTTATCGACTCGCATTACCGCCTTCTCTATCTGGAATATATGATGTCTTTCATGTATCTTTATTGCGGAAGTATATTTCTGATGCTTCATGTATTCTTCAGCCAGATGAGACAGAACTAGACGAGACTCTGAGTTATTTGGAAAACCCGATCCAGATTCTTGATCGCAAAGAAAAGCAGCTCAGAACAAAGACCATTCCGCTTGTGAAAGTTCAGTGGAGTCGTCATGGCATTGAAGAAGCAACTTGGGAAACTGAATCAGATATGAAACAGAAATTTCCAAAGTTATTCCATTGATGTGAGTTTCCTGTTTAGCTTTTGTTATACATTTCCTTCTGACATGATTTGATTGTCTGTGATTTTGAGAACGAAATCGTATATTAGGGAGGGAGAAATGTTATGCCCGAGATTTAATTACTGTAATCAGACATTACTTACTTGACAGAATTGAGATTGTAGGAGCTCGAGTTGGGTAGCCGGACGTCGATACATCATAAGACTAATCGTCTCGACAGAACCTTTGGGGCCCGAGCGGCAGAAAATTACCGCCCGAGCGCCAGTGTGTCACAAGTTGAACACTCGGACAGAACGTTCCGCGCTCGAGCGTTAAATTGTGACCGCCAGAGCGCCGACTGAAATGCAAGAAAAATAAGCCACGTTTCTTACTCATGCAAGTGGATATATATATATATATATATATATGAAAGGGGATCGGTTACGGTGACCGGAAGCACAACGGAAGTTAAAATTTTAAATTTCAGCATGGAAATTTTCGGCCACCTCACATTTGTGTAGCAAATACAAAACAAACACATGTCATACATAGGGTGTTATAGATTTTTACCTATCAATCACAAGGATTGATGTATGGCTCCAACTAAGGTGTAAACACCTTAGCTCTTCAATGGTAGAAACTATCTTGAAGCTTCCTTTGAGCACTCCTTGCTCAACTATTAAGCCCACCACCAACTAGGTAGATCCCCTCTTAATTTGCACTAGAAAACTAAGAGAATTTTTCAATGAGAATTATTTTCTTTCCTCAACACTTGAAGAAGAAAAATGAGAGAAAAATGGGAGAGAACAAGAGCAAAATTTTCGGCCATCTTGAGTGAATGGGAGAGAGTGAGAGACTAGTCTTGGTTGTAAGAAAAGTTGAAATCACTTTTTGCATGCCATGCCTTGAAAACTCAAAAAGTAGTCTCCCAACCTTTCACCTCCCATGCATGCAAGTTTTATTTGATTTTTAACAATTAAAAATCCATGGACTTAATTTAATTATCTCAAACATATTTGAGACTAATTAAACATTACTTGAATTTACTCAAGTCCACTAGTTTAAATAATTTATTTCTAATTGGGCTCTACAAGGCCCAATGTCATTTAATTAATTCAACACTTGAATTAATATAATTATTTGGACTCTACTGGGCCCACTAGTGTTTAATTAATTCAACACTTGAATTAATTTAATTTAGTCCATAATAATGTTTATGAAAATCACAATTTTCAAATACATTATTCAGTTGGCCAAACTTTTAATTTAGGAACACTTCCAAAAATAAAATTTATATTTCTCTCATAGAAGTCATACTTCTATTTTTCCTTACGCCTATAAACTCATTTATAAGCCGTTCAACACATTGAACTATTTTCTCCTTTATAGAAGTCATACTTCTAATTTTCCTTACGCTTATAAACTCCTTTATAAGCCGTTCAACACATTGAACTATTTTACTTCTCAACGGGATCTAGAAAGCTAGTACTTGTGTGGCCCTCAATGGTTCATTGATACAACTAGCCGTGGGTTCACATCTCCATGTGATTCGGACTAAACATGTCCTTATATGAGCATACCCCAATTGCTCCATTCTTATTTATCAACTCCTTGATAATAAGAACGTCAGAACTCAAGTCTGATAGTACCCAACCAATCATGTTAAACGCCTAGCAGCATCGCTTACATGATTCCCTAGGTATCAAATGATAGTGCCTGCAAAAACCATTCAATTATGGTTATCGTACAGTACGGTCCCTTCAACTCATATATCCCGACCGATTCGACAACCATTGGTATATCGAGAGTTGTCAATGAATCGATACTATGTGTCATGTCGTAGTTGCATCGATGGTGTAATCTATGAAACCCCTTTCATAATTACCACCATACTCTGATCAGAGATTTCAAACTACATATACATGAAAAACACATAGGATATCCATACCCGTAGGTAAGCGGTGAATCCCCGACTACAATGCATCGACTCCTATATGTTTCGACAGAACACCCAACCTTGCCACCTGATGACCCCATGAGAGTCGGTAAACAAGTCAAAGTGTAATTCTAGCACATAGAGTCTCAATGTTGTCCCGGGTCATAAGGACTAATGGTGTACAACCATAAACTAGGACTTTTCCACTCGATAAGTGAGAACCACTTGGAAAGTCCTTTAATGGAGGGTTGTTCAGTGCACTCTACCAGGAGCACCTATCTGCATGCTCGGACATCACAATGTCCCCTACCAATGAAACATGGTACTCACATCGCAGATACTAGTCTCAAGCTCGAGCGGCCTATATCCTTCTTAGCGGCGGCTGAATCGACTAGGAACCGTTTAGAATATACAGTATTCCAAATATGAGTTTCATGATACTCATCATATGAGCATCTCATATTCTTTCTACTATTTGTATATTCAAGGGCTTTATCTATGCAACTAGCATGGGTATACAGATAAAGATGTGCCAAAACAATAATTTCAAATATTATTAAAATAAAGATTGCTTATACATAGAGTTTCATTGTGAACACTCGGCCAACACTTGGCTCGACGTGCACCTACTCTAACAATCTCCCACTTGCACTAGAGCCAACTACCCATATACTTCAAACCAATTGATTCGCGATGCATCTCGAATAATGGTTCAGGTAAAGGCTTAGCTAGTGGATCAGCAACATTATCTGCGGAGCCGACTTAGTCGATAGACACTTCTCTTTCCACAATCTCTCCGAGGATGTGGTACTTTCTCAATACTTGTTTGGATTTCTGATGAGACCTTGGCTCCTTTGCCTGAGCTATGGCTCCCGTGTTTCACATAACACCGGGATAGGAGCAACTCCATTAGGAATGACGTCCAACCCTTGGACGAAATTCCTTATCCAAACAGCCTCCTTTGGTGCATCCGATGCAGCAATGTATTCGGCCTCAGTGGTGGAATCCGCGGTACTGTCTTGCTTTGAACTCTTCCAAGAGAAAGCAGCACCAATGAGCATGAATACGAACCTAGAGGTTGACTTTGAGTCATCGATATCGCTTTGGAAGCTAGAGTCGGTATAGCCTTCCAATTTCAGTTCTCCACCCCATAAACTAATAACAACTTACTGGTCCTTCTCAATTACTTGAGGATGTCTTTCACAGTTTTCAAGTGTGGAAGATCAGGGTTCGATTGATATCTATACACTACACTTAGTGCTAAAACCACGTCAGGACGTGTAGATATCATCCCATACATGATGCTACCAATCGCAGATGCATAAGGAATGCTCGTCATCGCCGCTATCTCTGCATCAGTCTTTGGAGACATAGACATGGATAGGGACACGCCATGACACATTGGTAGATGTCCTCTCTAGGACTCATCCATCGAGAACCGCTTCACGATGGTATCATATATGTGGACTGGGTGAGACCAAGCAATCTTCTTGAACTATCTCTATAGATCTGTATTCCCAATACAAAAGATGCTTCACCCAAGTCCTGCATCGAGAACTTACTCGCTAACCATATCTTAGTTGATTGCAACATTCCTACATCATTCCCAATGAGTAGAATGTCATCAACATAAAGCACAAGGAATGTCACCACACTCCCACTGACCTTCTTATACACACAGGGTTCCTCAGGATTCTTAGTAAAACCAAACTCTTTGATTGTATTATCGAATATGAGGTTCCAACTCCTAGATGCCTGCTTTAGACCATAAATAGATCTCTGAAGTTTGCATACCATATGCTCACTTCCGATAGATGTAAACCTTTCAGGTTGAGACATGTAAATCACTTTCTTAAAATCCCTATTAAGAAAGACTGTCTTGACATCCATCTGCCATATCTCATGGTCATACCATGCAGCCATGGCTAGCAATATCCTTATAGACTTGAACATTGCAATTGGAGAAAAGGTTTCCTCAAAGTCAACTCCTTGTCTTTGAGTATATCCTTTTGCCACCAATCGCTCCTTGAAGGTCAATACCTTCCCATCCGCCCCAAGTCCCTATGGGAACCGTTCCCTCAGGTGGATCCATAAGATCCCACACTTGGTTCGAATGCATGGAATTCATCTCAGATTCCATTGCTTCAAGCCACTTGGATGAATCGGCATCAGATAACGCTTCCTTGAAGGTCCTTGGATCACATCCATGAATAGGCTCATCATGGCCCTCTTCAAGAAGCAGACCATACCTCATAGGTGGTCTCGAGACTCTCTCGTATCTTCTAGGAGCTTGTATCTCCTCTCTTGGCTCTTCGGGTGTGGGTTCTACAATTGTGGGTGTCTCTCGAACCTCTTCGAGTTCTATCATCTCCCCTTTTCTATCCAATAGAAATTCCTTTTCCAAAAAGGTTGCATTCTTAGAAACAAACACCTTTGTTTCTTGGGGATGATAGAAACAATATCCAACTTAATTCCTTGGATATCCCACAAAGTTACATAAAATGGATCAACAATCCAATTTTATCTCCCACTACCTGCTTCACATAAGCAGGGCCCCCATATTCTAAGACAAGAATATTTGGGAGACTTACCCATCCATATCTCATATGGTGTCTGCCTTTAAATGGACATTTAGTGGAATATCTTTCAATTTTAAGTTATAGAGATCGTCTTCAAGTTCACCAGTACCAATCAAACATTCATTCTTGTAAATATTGCAAACACCTTTGCCAAATAAACAAGAATATCCATCTTTATCAACATAGAAATGGAAACAATGTTTTCTTACCAAATCAGGTACAAACAAAACATCTCTTAAAAATAACTTAAAATCATTGTTCAACAATAAGTAAACATCTCTTAAGGTCTTGGCAGCAACTCTTGCTCCATTGCCCATTCTCAAGAAGGTCTCACCTTCCTTGAGCCTCCTACTTCTTCCCATCACCTGCAACTCATTACAGAGATGTGAGCCACAGCCGGTATCTAATACCCAAGAAGTAGAGTTAATTGAAATGTTTACTTCGATAAAGAACATACCATTTCCAGAACCCTTTTGGGCAAGATATTCCCAGCAGTTACGCCTCCAATGTCCAGGCTTCTTGCAGTGATGACATTCATCAGCAGTCTTGTCAGCCTTAACTGGTGTGGCTGCCACAACGGGATTCGGAGATTGCCTCATCAAGGGCACGTTCTTCTTGGGACGTTGGAAAGAACGCTTCTTTCCCTTCCCATGTGGATCAATCTTCGTACCAGATGAAGAACCCACATAAAGAACCAGCTTCTCATTCTTGATGGTGGACTCAAATGTCACAAGCATGTTCACCAACTCCTCAGGGGTCGGCTCCATCTTGTTCATATTGAAATTCACCACAAAAGGATCAAACGAGCTAAGCAGTGACAAGAGTAACACGTCAGTGGTCAACTCCAAAGGCAACATCAAATCCATGCCAACGAGCTTGTCCACGAGCCCAATCAACTTCAAGCCATGCTCATGGACCGAGGCCCCATCTCGCATGGGCAAAGTTATTAGCTCCTTGACGGTAGCATGCCTAAGAGGCCGTGTTTGCTCACCAAAGAGCTCCTTGAGATGCAAATGAATTTCAGCAGCACTCTTTGCATCCTCAAAACGCCTCTGTAGCTCATCATTCATAGAAGTCAGCATATAACTGTAGTACCGAAACAACCAATATGCGTATATATGTGCAAAATTTCTATTATTTAATTTTAAATGGTTATTATTTTAAGAAATTGTAGATTTAATTGCATTTAAATCATTTACGTTATTTTTAAGGATTTTAAATCGCGTATTTCAAATTTTAGCTTTTTAGATATATACGCGAAACCGGACCGGAGATAGGAAATCGGAGATAAATTTTATGATCCAAAAATATTCCTAAATTTATTTCAAGCTAAGAAATAATTTATTTTTTTGAAATCAAGTGGATTTAAGTCTACTTTAATTAATTAATCACCAATTTAATTATAGACTTCTTAATTCATCTAGATTGTGCTTAATTAACTTTTAATCAAGCTTATCTAACCTAGGATTCTATTTAGCAAAACTTAAACAAATCCTACACAATTGGGTAGCCAACTCTCGGTCATATTCTACTCCACACAATCCCAACTTGACACCATTTAACTCCCCCAGCAACAAGAAAGCAAATGACAACCATTCAACATGCATGTCCCCCAACTTGACATCATTTACTCCCAATGCACCACCTTATT
>NC_133317.1:14320678-14327289 GCF_012295235.1 Primulina huaijiensis | reverse complement strand
TATTCTGTGGTTATTCCCTCTGGCGAGGAGATGGCAGCGACTAGCGTAGTACGAGACATAGACCTCGAGCTTCATGGAAATCTTGTCTATGCGGATTTGATCGTGCTGCCAATGCCAGAGTTTGATATTATCCTTGGGATGGATTGGCTGCACAAGAACAGAGTACTTATTGATTTTCAGCGGAGATCTGTTCTAGTCCGACCGCTTGGAAGGGAGCAATTCCTATTTGAACCTGACCGGTACTTTAATTTTCCTATCATGATATCTTGTATTCAGGCTAGGAAGCTCATGCTTAGGGGTTGTCGAGCATTCATTGCGACCATTATATCTGTTCCCGAGGTCTCCAGCCAGTCAGTTGTAGATGTCCCAGTTGTCATGGACTTTTCAGACGTTTTTCCCGATGACGTTTCTGGTAGACCACCGGTACGAGAGGTAGAGTTTTCGATCGATCTTATGCCAGGTACCGCGCCTATCTCTAAGGCGCCATACAGATTAGCACCGTCAGAGATGGTTGAGCTCAAGAAACAGATTCAGGAGCTTCTTGACAAGGAGTTTATTCGCCCGAGTTTCTCTCCATGGGGCGCGCCTGTCTTATTCGTGAAGAAGAAAGACGGATCTATGAGGCTTTGCATTGACTACCGAGAGTTGAACAGGGTTACAGTGAAGAATAAATACCCACTTCCGAGGATCGAGGATTTGTTTGATCAGTTGCAAGGAGCCTCAGTATTCTCCAAGATAGATCTGCGATCTGGATATCACCAGTTGAGGGTGAAAGACGCCGATACTTTTAAGACTGCTTTTAGGACTCGTTATGGGCACTTCGAGTTCCTTGTGATGCCGTTCGGTTTGACGAATGCGCCGGCGATCTTCATGGATCTCATGAATCGTGTATTTCAGCCGTATCTTGATCAGTTCGTTATTGTATTCATAGACGACATTCTCGTCTACTCAAAGAGTCAAGAGGATCACAACAGGCATCTGACCGCAGTATTGCAGACGTTGCAGAGGCACAAGCTGTTCGCTAAGTTCAGCAAGTGCGAGTTCTGGTTGGAGAAAGTGGCGTTCTTAGGCCACATCATATCTAGCAGTGGCATTGAGGTAGACCCAGCGAAGGTTGCGACCGTCAGAGATTGGGAGGTGCCGCAGAGTGCATCAGAGATCCGTAGTTTCCTTGGTCTAGCAGGATACTATCGGAAGTTTATTCAGGGTTTCTCCTCTATCGCAGTTCCACTCACGTCATTGACTAAGAAGAATGCTAAGTACGTGTGGAGCGATGAGTGCCAGAAGAGCTTCGATTCTTTAAAGCAAGCTCTTATTTCAGCGCCGATCTTGTCCATGCCTTCTGGGCCCGGAGATTTTGTATGGTAGACCGATGCTTCGAAGCTCGGTCTAGGCGCAGTGTTGCTGCCACATGGGAAAGTAATAGCGTATGCTTCTCGTCAGTTGAAGATCCACGAGAAGAACTACCCTACTCATGATCTTGAGTTAGCTGCTGTAGTATTTGCCTTGAAGATTTGGAGGCATTATCTATACGGAGAGAAGTGTCAGATCTTTACCGACCACAAGAGCCTCAAGTACTTCTTCACGCAGAAAGAGTTGAATATGCGTCAGAGGCGTTGGTTGGAGTTAGTCAAGGATTATGACTGTGACATTAGCTACCATCCTGGTAAAGCTAATGTAGTAGCAGATGCTTTGAGCCGGAAAGTCGTAGTGATGGCTCATTTGACAGTTCAGAGGCCACTTCAGAGTGAGATTCAGAGATTTGATCTAGAGATTTATACTCGAGGTAGAGTTCCCCGTCTATCTACCTTGCTGATTAAGTCTTCTTTATTAGACCGTATTCGCAGCGGTCAGTCATCTGATGAGCAGTTGGCGAAGTGGAGACAGAGAGATGAAACGAAGGGCAGTGCTTTGTACACAGTGAGTGATGGCATTGTTCGTTATCGAGAAAGGATATGGGTTCCTAGCAGCGATTCTATTCGAGCAGACATATTAGCTGAGGCCCACATGTCCCCGTACTCTATTCATCCTGGGAGTACGAAGATGTACAAGGATCTGCAGATATTATATTGGTGGCCCGATATGAAGAGAGAGATTAGGAGATTTGTATCCGAGTGTTTGACTTGTCGGCTTGTGAAAGCTGAACATCAGAGACCAGCCGGCTTACTCAAGCCACTTCCCATTCCCGAGTGGAAGTGGGAGCACATTAACATTGATTTCGTGGTTGGTTTACCGAAGTCGGCTAGAGGTTCAAATGCTATATGGGTGATTGTTCATCGTCTTACCAAGTCAGCTCATTTCTTGCCTATTAAGACGACTTTCTCCATGATTCAGTATGCTGAGTTATATATCCGTGAGATAGTCCGATTGCACGGTATCCCAGTCTCTATTGTTTCTGACAGAGATCCGAGATTCACTTCCTCGTTTTGGAAGAGTCTGCATTCAGAGATGGGAACGAAGTTGTTGTTTAGCACAGCTTTTCACCCTCAGACAGATGTTCAATCAGAGAGAGTTATTCAGATCTTGGAGGATCTTCTCCGTGCTTGTGTCATCGATTTCTCAGGGAGCTGGGAATCGAAGTTGCCATTAGTGGAGTTTACCTATAACAACAGCTTTCAGTCGTCTATAGGTATGGCTCCTTATGAAGCACTGTACGGAAGAAAGTGCAGATCGCCTATTCATTGGGATGAAGTAGGTGAGAGATCAGAGTTGGGTCCGGAGATTGTTCAACAGGCAGCCGATACAGTAGTCAAGATCCGTGACAGGATAAGGACTGCTCAGAGTCGACAGAAGAGTTATGCCGACCGGAGGAGGAGAGATCTAGAGTTTGCCGTTGGCGACCATGTTTTCGTGAAGATAGCACCGATGAAGGGTGTCATGAGATTCGGAAAGAAGGGGAAGCTTAGTCCGAGGTTCATCGGACCATTTGAGATCCTCGACAGAGTTGGGACATTAGCATATCGTGTTGCTCTTCCGCCGAATCTGGCCGGAGTACACAATGTGTTCCATGTGTCGATGTTGAGGAAATATTTAGCGAACCCTTCTCATGTGTTGAATTTTGAGTCGTTGCAGTTTTCTCCGAACTTGTCTTATGAAGAGAGACCAGTGCAGATCTTAGACCGTAAAGAGAAGAAGCTTCGAAACAAGGTGATCAAATCAGTGAAGGTCAAGTGGCTTAATCATTCCGATGAGGAAGGTACTTGGGAGTCAGAGTCAGAGATGCGGAGTCGCTTTCCAGATTTATTCGGTGAGTTCTAATTTCGAGTACGAAATTTTATTTAAGGGGGGGAGTGTTGTAGTACCGAAACAACCAATATGCGTATATATGTGCAAAATTTCTATTATTCAATTTTAAATGGTTATTATTTTAAGAAATTGTAGATTTAATTGCATTTAAATCATTTACGTTATTTTTAAGGATTTTAAATCGCGTATTTCAAATTTTAGCTTTTTAGATATATACGCGAGACCGGACCAGAGATAGGAAATCGGAGATAAATTTTATCATCCAAAAATATTCCTAAATTTATTTCAAGCTAAGAAATAATTTATTTTGTTGAAATCAAGTGGATTTAAGTCTACTTTAATTAATTAATCACCAATTTAATTATAGACTTCTTAATTCATCTAGATAAAGCTTAATTAACTTTTAATCAAGCTTATCTAACCTAGGATTCTATTTAGCAAAACTAAACAAATCCTACACAATTGGGTAGCCAACTCTCGGTCATATTCTACTCCACACAATCCCAACTTGACACCATTTAACTCCCCCAACAACAAGAAAGCAAATGACAACCATTCAACATGCATGTCCCCCAACTTGACATCATTTACTCCCAATGCACCACCTTATTTGACCACAAGCATTCACCACCTTCTCCACTCTCCCTAGCACGAAAATTAGGAGATTTAGCAGCCCCCATTCTTGGCCAAGACAACAACATTAGCAAAGTTTCTTCATTTCCGTTGCCGTGTCTCCCGATCTGACGTATTGTGTTGTTTATTGTAAAAACAACTTAAGGCATGTGTATTTTCTTCCTTTTTCTCATCAATCAAGTGTATTACATATTTTTAGTATGATATATGTGCATGGCTTCGATTTTATAGCAAGAAACCACAAGAAAATATTTTTGAGAACCATAGTCCATTCTCGGCCATCTTGTGCAGGTCACGGCCCTTGCTTGTTTTGTTGATTTTCAGGTTGGCTCGGTTCCTAGGCTCCCAAGGCTGCTTATGGTCATGTCCTAGGGTGTGTTAGGGTCAAGTTTGATCAAGGGTTCAAGCCCCAAAACCGTAAGTTAAGTGCTCAAATCAGTAGGTAAGAAACAAGTGTCACATTTGGGGTTCATTTGCTGTCAATGGGTTTCGTAGGATAGTGTTCGAGCCATGGCTGGCCTAGGGCCAGTAGCCATGGCTAGGACCCTTCCCTAACAAGCATAGGACGTGGTCAAGTCGTCCCCAAGTGGCTTGAGCCATGTCCCAAATCGTTTGGACAGAAACAACTCAGGTTGGTCGCGTTTGACAGTAACATTTGCGTGGGTGGTTCGTTGTTGGTTTATGGGTTTGTATGGTTCATGGTTGGCTAAGGGCCCTTAGCCATGACTCATACAACACCTTAACATGTCTAGCATGGACCATGGTTAGCCTCATAGCCATTGGATCCATTATTTGACAGCAATCAAACTAGTAAAGTCACGGTTCCATGACAGCAAGCTCTTGATATCTGATCTTTCGGATTTTTAAATTCTGGTATCAATCCGTCCATTTTCTGAAAATACTTTCAACACAAAAGTTGTAGTTTATTGTGTTGTCTTCGATTTGATATAAAATTCATAATTTTTGAATAAGCAATGAGGGAGATATGATTTTTCTTGCAAAACCGCACAATCTGTCCGAAGAATATTTTGACAGCAAGCTCTTGATATCTGATCTTTCGGAGTTTTAGATTCTGGTATCAATCCGTCCATTTTATGAAAATGCTTTCAACACAAAAACTGTATTTTATTGTGTTATCTTCGATTCGATATAAAATTCGTATTTGTTCGATAAGAAACGAAAGAGTTATGATTTTTCTCGTAAAACCGCTCAAGCTGTCTTAATTGTGCGAGAATATTTTTGGTCAAGTTTTTGGTGTGAGTTCCATTGGGTCTTGTTCTTGGTTCTTGGTTGGCCTGTGGCCATTAGCCTTGGACTAAGACATGCCCAAATGTGTTATGGAGGTCGTGTTTTTAACCGTTCGTGATTTGGTTAAATTTAGAAGCCGTACGAGAATTTACGGTGCAATGTGCCAAAGTGACTCTCGAAAGAGCGTTTCATGATTTTGGCCTCCATGCACAATTTTCGTGTATTACAGCCCTTTGTATATATTTTCCAGTATTTTAGATGTATTTTAATCATGACTAAACGATGGTTCGATGTTGGTTCGGGTTGGTACGGAGTCATGGTTAGATACTAAGTTTGTTGGGCGTAATTGTCTCGTTTTTAGTTCGAATATGAAGTGTTGGTCAAGTTGAGATTATTTGCATGTGTCTCATGTTAGAATTAGGTCGCAGTGAGCCTGGGAACGATCCAACTCATTTGGTAAATTAAAACAGGATAATAATTATATTACGTGCATAAAAAAAAATAGAAAATATTTATTTTTGAGATATATGCGATATGTCTTGTGGCCACCTTACGCTTATGGGATTGCTTCACCCGGTGACTTACGACCGGTTTACGATTATGTATGGGTACGGATATCCAGTCCAAGGGCTGTGATGATCTTTACCGCCCAGTATACTGTGGTTTAGTCTGATCAGACGTGCATGTTATGTTATGGGCCACTTGCGTAGAACATTATCTCTAAAGAAAAATTACGATATGATATGTTATGACAGGGCTCTATCGAGCAACTCTTTTATGTACGATTTTTCAGTTATGCACGTATTTATAATTACTCATGACACGATTTTCACGTTACGCTTTACGATACGATATTTTTACGTTGCATGCGATTTTATGATATATTTACTTGTTATTCACGATATATGCATGCTGGGTCTTTAGACTCACTAAACTTGATTGATGTAGGTACTGACGATGCAGAGGCTGAGGGCGGAGACCAGTGAGTTAGCTCGGATCGGCGGTAGTACGAACCCGAGGACCTCACGTTTATTTATTCAGTTTTATGTTCAAACTCTTGTTATAACTTTATATATATATTAAGTTATTGTTTAAAACATTATTCAGTTTCCGCTGCTATGTTTATGTTAAACAGTTGGGTTATTTTACGAAAATTTTTATACGTAGCAATTTTATTTATTTAAAGAGAAATTTTTTAATAATTCCGAAAAATTATGAATACGAATTACGGGCCCTCTCAATAACACCTGGCTTTCAAGTCATGGTCACACCATTCCTTGTAAGTCTGCAATTCCTCAGGAGTGCAGTCAGTCGGAGCCTCAACAGGGGGCGACTCAGTAAGTGTATATGCTATCCTTTCCGAATTCAAGACGATTTTTAGGTTTCTTAGCCAAGTGAGGTAATTAGGTCCGGGTAACATGTGTTTGTCGAGTATTGCAGATATCGGATTGCGAATCGAAGACATTGTCAATTTGTACTGAAAA
>NC_133317.1:14301610-14320309 GCF_012295235.1 Primulina huaijiensis | reverse complement strand
TGTTTGCCGGATTCATGCAACTTTGTTATTATCATAATAATAACGCACATACTCATTATTTATAACATATCATGCATATATTATAAACAGTAAACAAAACAAGGATGATCAATCGCCCCAACACTAATGGCCCGTGTGAGCCAAACACGGGCCTAGGTCCAATCCTAGGGAAATGCATGTGATGCAAATGCAACTATTACATTAGCTTCCAATATTTACATGTCTTGATCTTCATAATCATCATGGCCACCATCTTCCAATCTTGATCATCCATTATACTAATATTTACAAATAAAAATCCATGGCAAATAGAGATACATCTCATGGGGTGGGAACGGGCCATAAACCAAGCCCACTTTAATTTTGATAATTATTACAATCATTCAACACAAAATATCCTAGCATACACCTAGCAAATTGGGCTTGGGCTTTTGATCATCCTTCATGCATAATATCACATATCATACACCATCAATTAATTATCACAATAATTAATTGATCCAATATTATATATCTTGATCCAATCACTAACCGCCACAATTATAAACTAAATTACCAAAGTATACAAACCCCTTTGTCTACTTTCAAATTAATTTATTTATAATCGAATTTCTTGTAAATCACCATTTACTATAAATAATTAAAGTCCTACTTCAATTATTTATTTTATGAGAAAATATGTGCAACTTTTGTTAATTTAAACTTAAGGGCCCAAAAACTCATTTTTCACCAAAAATATTTAGGCCCATTTAAATTTCACAAATTATGTTAGCCATCCAATGGCCCAACAACTCAAGACCCATGACACTTTGATATTCCAAAACACTTTTGGATACCCTAGCCGTCATCGCCGTCGCCGGAGCACCGTCGTCGGATTCCGGCCAACTTGCACACCAAAAAATTTTTTTTTTTTAAAATTTTCAGGGGGGTTTCGGGCAGCCCCTCGGGCTGCCCTTGCTGCCCGTTTTGGGCAGCCCCTTGGGCAGCCCGAGATGCCCGAAATGGGCAGCAACTTGCTGCCAAAGATGCTCCAAGACCGGCCTTCTATTCGTTGCAAAATTTCATCTCAAGCGGTTAGAAATCAATCTCAATATAATATCTCGTATTTGATACACAAAAACGTAACCTTAGCTCTGATACCACTTGAAAGGGGATCGGTTACGGTGACCGGAAGCGCAACGGAAGTTAAAATTTTAAATTTCAGCATGGAAATTTTCGGCCACCTCACATTTGTGTAGAAAATACAAAACAAACACATGTCATACATAGGGTGTTATAGATTTTTACCTATCAATCACAAGGATTGATGTATGGCTCCAACTAAGGTGTACACACCTTAGCTCTTCAATGGTAGAAACTATCTTCAAGCTTCCTTTGAGCACTCCTTGCTCAACTATTAAGCCCACCACCAACTAGGTAGATCCCCTCTTAATTTGCACTAGAAAACTAAGAGGATATTTCAATGAGAATTATTTTCTTTCCTCAACACTTGAAGAAGAAAAATGAGAGAAAAAGGGGAGAGAACAAGAGCAAAATTTTCGGCCATCTTGAGTGAATGGGAGAGAGTGAGAGACTAGTCGTGGTTGTGAGAAAAGTTGAAATCACTTTTTGCATGCCATGCCTTGAAAACTCAAAAAGTAGTCTCCCAACCTTTCACCTCCCATGCATGCAAGTTTTATTTGATTTTTAACAATTAAAAATCCATGGACTTAATTTAATTATCTCAAACATATTTGAGACTAATTAAACATTACTTGAATTTACTCAAGTCCACTAGTTTAAATAATTTATTTCTAATTGGGCTCTACAAGGCCCAATGTCATTTAATTAATTCAACACTTGAATTAATATAATTATTTGGACTCTACTGGGCTCACTAGTATTTAATTAATTCAACACTTGAATTAATTTAATTTAGTCCATAATAATGTTTATGAAAATCACAATTTTCAAATACATTATTCAGTTGGCCAAACTTTTAATTTAGGAACACTTCCAAAAATAAAATTTATATTTCTCTCATAGAAGTCATACTTCTATTTTTCCTTACGCCTATAAACTCAATTATAAGCCGTTCAACACATTGAACTATTTTCTCCTTTATAGAAGTCATACTTCTAATTTTCCTTACGCTTATAAACTCCTTTATAAGCCGTTCAACACATTGAACTATTTTACTTCTCAACGGGATCTAGAAAGCTAGTACTTGTGTGGCCCTCAATGGTTCATTGATACAACTAGCCGTGGGTTCACATCTCCATGTGATTCGGACTAAACATGTCCTTATATGAGCATACCCCAATTGCTCCATTCTTATTTATCAACTCCTTGATAATAAGAACGTCAGAACTCAAGTCTGATAGTACCCAACCAATCATGTTAAACGCCTAGCAGCATCGCTTACATGATTCCCTAGGTATCAAATGATAGTGCCTGCAAGAACCATTCAATTATGGTTAGCGTACAGTACGGTCCCTTCAACTCATATATCCCGACCGATTCGACAACCATTGGTTTATCGAGAGTTGTCAATGAATCGATACTATGTGTCATGTCGTAGTTGCATCGATGGTGTAATCTATGAAACCCCTTTCATAATTACCACCATACTCTGATCAGAGATTTCAAACTACATATACATGAAAAACACATAGGATATCCATACCCGTAGGTAAGCGGTGAATCCCCGACTACAATGCATCGACTCCTATATGTTTCGACAGAACACCCAACCTTGCCACCTGATGACCCCATGAGAGTCGGTAAACAAGTCAAAGTGTAATTCTAGCACATAGAGTCTCAATGTTGTCCCGGGTCATAAGGACTAATGGTGTACAACCATAAACTAGGACTTTTCCACTCGATAAGTGAGAACCACTTGGAAAGTCCTTTAATGGAGGGTTGTTCAGTGCACTCTACCAGGAGCACCTATCTGCATGCTCGGACATCACAATGTCCCCTACCAATGAAACATGGTACTCACATCGCAGATACTAGTCTCAAGCTCGAGCGGCCTATATCCTTCTTAGCGGCGGCTGAATCGACTAGGAACCGTTTAGAATATACAGTATTCCAAATATGAGTTTCATGATACTCATCATATGAGCATCTCATATTCTTTCTACTATTTGTATATTCAAGGGCTTTATCTATGCAACTAGCATGGGTATATAGATAAAGATGTGCCAAAACAATAATTTAAAATATTATTAAAATAAAGATTGCTTATACATAGAGTTTCATTGTGAACACTCGGCCAACACTTGGCTCGACGGGCACCTACTCTAACAATATATACATTCTTTCATTCCTTCTCCTTCAGAAAACCAGCAAGAACCGAGAAAGGCCATAGCTAAGTCCTCAAGCTTCATCAATTCATAGACTTGTGAGTTGTGCAAGATCCGGCCGTTGAAATTTCAATCCGAGTTTGGTACTGCGTTTCTAGCGACAAGAGCTACACAAGGACGTAAGTTTTACTATGATTTGAAAATATGCTATTGAAGGAATCAAATATGATTAATATATGGTGTTCTTGCGATATTAGACATCGTATAATCGAAACCGGATTGAAGAACAGATACTATATGAAATTGTTATGATTTTCAGAATGAATTTGATTGGGATTCGATATCATATTTGTGTTGTTATTGATTATGAGTTGTTGATTGATATCTCATATTGTCTGAGTTGCTCGGGATATCGATATTGTGCCGTTATGCTGTCAAAAGTTGATTTGATTGAGAATTCTTGTGTTGGGTTGTATTATGATATTGTACTCCTCAATACTGTTATTACAGAGTTGGGATCGAAGGCTTCGAAGACTGAACAAAGCCAGATTGATCGACGAAAAGAAAGGTATAAATCAATGTTAACCGGGAGATCGACTTGGGTCAGACTAGACTTGAGTTCCCTAAATCACATACTTGTATGTTATTGGTTTCATACCTTTATATTGTTTGAATGAATATGCTTAGTCTATTGATTTATAGAAAAGCAGAGAATAGCAGATAGCTATTGAGTGAGATTCACTGACAGAGGTGCTAGATTATGACAGAGTAGTCACTGGCCCATTACACATGCCAAGACACTGGATATTTGATTTATATCGATGTTGCTTAGGACTGGATCGATTCCTATCGTTGAGATTCGATATATGTGTTAATGTCCAGGAACCGGGATCCCGAGAATAGAGATGAGTTGAGTCTGAAATGACGAGTCAAAGAGTTTTATCTGTATTCACTAATGTGACATAAATTATGATTCATGTTATTTGATACATGGTTTATGCTTTTATCAAGTCTCTAAAGAACAAGAAACTGGAACTTCTGAAAAATTACCACCTCAGTCGTCTGGTGATCTTGAAGCAGTTCTTGAAGAAATTCAAGAAATTCAGAATAATATGCACAAAATACTTTCTGAAGTTTCCCAGATACAGCGAACTCAACTCGCTCATACTTTAAAATTGGAACATGAAGAAGTATTCAACTCAGAAAAGCTGAAGGCTGTTAATGCTATTGTGACCTCTCTTTCCCTTGCAATAGAAGAGATTAGAAAGAATAGAGGCTTAGCTGAAAGTCTCTCTGTCACCCAAGATGTAATCAACAAGAGAGTTGACTTTGTGGAGACATCTGTTTCCAGGAAGATAGACTTAATGCAAACCACTATGCTGAATGTAGTATCAGACGTAACCACTTCTGTTAAAGTTCTATCAATTGATGTTAAAAGATTATCTATCAGAATGGAGGCGTTTGACAAAAAGGGATAATAGAGACCTAAGCTACAGTCAAATCAGTTGACGAATTTAACGGATTTACTTGTACATAGAATTATTTATACAGATTATTTCATTCTTTCATTGTACGAATCTGTACACGAAAGTTATTATTCTATCTACAACAGATTTGAAGGACGTTTATAAGCTTAACTGATCAGTTATCATTGGCTTAGTGTTGTCAAACACCAAAAAGGGGGAAATTGTTGAAAACTTAATTTCGGCTGTTTGACAAACCATTTATCTACTAGAACGAACTGATCAAGTATTCGTATTAAGCAACGGAAGTATCACGTGAAATATCAAGGCAACCGAATCCAGCCGAACTGAACTTTCGAAGTTAACTGACTGATCAGTTGAACCTAACTGGATTCCTGAAGACAGCTAATTGATCAGTTGGAAACTGATCAATTGATTCACTCCGCGCAAGCTTATCCAGCTACTTTCATCAGCTGATCGCTCAGCCTTAACACGTCATCAAATGAATGGGACGTTCAACCGACATCAGTACAAGCAGACTGCAACTCGTAGTGGAACGCCGCATTTCAGAGTCTACAGTGTACGATTGTCAGAAGAATATCGACGTGGCAAATCAACAGATATAAAATTCAAATATTATATCAAGTTACCGTTGGAAGAAAAGCCTATAAATAAGCGAACAGAGCAGCTGAAGCACACGATACACAAGAACTATTATTTTACTCAAGCTGTTACTCTGCTGAAATCAAAAGCTCACTCTCTTACTATGTTCTATCTGTAGCATTCAAGGCTACCATCTTTAAGCTTGTTAGCACACTGTAATCTCTACTATATTGTTAAGTTGTGCTAAGAGCAGTCACGAACTGAAATAGCCTGTTGTAACTAAGAGTTTCAGTTGTGGCGTTGATAAGACCAAACTGAAGTGGGTCAGTACAAACATTGTATTCGATCAAAGTCTTTTAGTATAAATCCTATCTTCGTGATAGAAGGGGTGACGTAGGAGTTATTCTATTCTCCGAACATCCAGAAACAAATCGCGTGCTTTTTACTTCAGTTACCTTTTATTTTAGTTATTCAATCTTTCATTCAGTTTACTTCCGCAACTGTTTTCTCAGTTTAACTGATTGTCATTGACTTACGAGATATTAAGTTTCAGTTTGTCATTAAACTGAACTCAACCTTCGAAAAACGAACATAATCTGTGAGTGTTTATTCAACCCCCTTCTAAACACATTTCACTTATTAACCGGTCCTTTCAATATGTAAGGTCAAGGCTCAGTTGACGGGTGAGAGTGTCGCTGATGTCCCTGCCGCCCAGTATTGTGGTATTACATAGATGGATCCATCGATCTTCAGCTAATACGAAAGTAAAATTTAACAATCTCAATTCAACGAAAAGGGAAAACGTATATGTATATGATGAAAAAAGAAATGTTTATGATGAAAGAAAAATGTTTAAGTTTGCGGATGTTCATGAAATGTTATTATAAGTAAAAGTATTTGCACAGTTGCATGTGATTGTATATGTAATACTTGCTATTATGGTTATAGTTTGCCGAGTCAATAGACTCACTAGATGTGATCGATGCAGGTGAGCATGATGTTGATGTTGTTGAGGGACTTGATGGTTGATTTTACTAGACTGAATGTGCACACAACCCGAGGACCAGTGCTAGTTTTTTCGCATTATGATTTAAAGTTTATGATAAAGATTTTTACGACTTTTATGGTGCTTTTTGAGTGATTTTTGAGATGTTGTTAAAGTTAGATTTATTTTGAAATATTGCTGAGTTTTAGTTTGGTAAAACGTTTGACAATTTTATGTTTTGAATTTTTTCCTTTGAATTTTCAAATATAGTTGGTGGTTTTATTTTTAAATGGTGCAAAGTTTTTCTAATAAATTATATATATACGTACATGTATAGATATTTTCGACCGATTGTTTAGAAAAAAAAATTAGTACTTTAACGTGTAGTGGACGTTTCAGGAGACATCAGCTACACTCTCACCCGTCAACTGAGCCTTGACCTTACATATCATTGTATTAGTCACAATCAAGTCACTTCCTTCAACTTTTCATTATTTTTATCGCTTATAAAAATTCATGCATATATATCATTTTTTAAAAAACAAGTATGCACACGTCTTTTAGCACTATTGTTTCTCATCATAAAATTCCATAAACTTTCAAAATAAACATTTTAGCATTCTTTACAGCATTCAGGGCACTGCAGGACGTATAACATTTTCAGGTGTAAAATGACTGTTTTGCCCCTGAAATCCTAACTTTCCCAATTTGCCCTTAGACCTCAAAACGACTACCCAAATCCATATAAACTTAACATAACCCTTAAAATATGCCCATAAACATTTCTTAGACATAAAATTATGCTTCTCGCCTAATTTCTCAATTTGTTTTAAAACTTAAACGTACGTCTCAATTTTAACCGAATCAACTCGAAACATAACCAAACTTTACAAACCTGAACCATAGCTTCTTAACACCTAACCATACCCTATACAACCCAAATCAAACAATTTATAACTCTTGAACAAGCCTAAACAGCTACTAAAAATTCTGCACTCATTTATTCGAAACCATAGCTTAACCAACCATGAGTTCCTTTAAGCCTAGACTCTAACCGTCATGACCAGACCCTAACCAACTATCCTAGGACCTAGACCGAACCCTTAGGACTCTACTGGACCAGCCTCTACAGCCCTTACACGACCAGCCCTCAAACCCGTCACCTACAAGTTGTGCGCGTCCCTAGCTTCAACCTACGGCCTTCCTCCTTGCACCAGCCTTCCCTCAAGCCATCTAGGGCCATGACTAGAATCTATTATGACCCTTGAACACATCCCAAACAGCAGCTAGCAGCCGCTCCTTCAAGAACCCTAAACCGAAAACCCTAGTTCTCATATGATCCCAATTTTTGTTCCTTGCTTTTCCCTTGCTATCCAGCCCTTAGCCAAGCTTCTATGGACCCTTAATCATGTTGAAAAATGTTCTTTCTAGTAATCCTACCATGACAGTCCCTTTGTGCATCATAAGCATGAGTTTCAATGCATGAAAATCAAAGTTTTAACAAGTACAAGCCATAAAAATGAAAATAAAAGGACTAGGGTTTCATATTTTTCATGAAAACATGATTAAACACACATAATTGTTGTCACTTTGATTGTTGCACTCCCAAGAACAGGTTGTCCACAAGTAGTATAATACGGTGAGTCCGATATCGTATCCACAGGGAAGCTAAGGTAATTACAAGTCCACTACAATGTCTTTTTGTTTTGTGTTTTTGTTTTTGTTTCTTTTTAATTTTAATTGTTTGAATCTTTAATGAGTAAATTTTAATTGTTCAAATTTTAATTTAAGTAGTTGAGATTAAAGGATCCACTCTTGGTATTTTAATAAAGTTAACATTAACGAACAATATTGAAATCCACTTAATAAAATGGTTCCAATATATTAAATAATCATATTTATATTATGTTATAAATTATTACCTTATATGTATATAATATATACCAAAACTTATAAATGTGGTCAAGTATATATTTGATCTATATATATTCGTAAACACTAAATCAAGGTTCCCACTTTAAATGATTGGTAAAACCAAACAAACATTTAAATGGTACCAATAAATTAATACTATAATATATTCATATATAATAAATCAAGGAATCCAAGTTAAATGGTTGGTAAAACCAAACTAACATTTAAATGGTTCCAAGAATTTAGTGTAACATATAGCAACAATAAATCAAAACTCCCACTTATAAGTAGGGTATAAAAATGCTTAAAGAAATAAATATAACATAAACAATAAATAATGATTAAATAATATAAAACATAGATTCTTACCTTTTAATAACCTTATTATCATGCCAAGAGTTTCACCTTATCATCTCAACTTTAGGAAGTTAGCTATTCATTATTCAAAGTGTAAAACTTTGAATATGAAATTAACATGCTAATTGTATTTAAATGAAGAAATAAAGGAAAAATATAGAGAGAAATATTATGAACTCAAAGGTTTGTTTATAGAATGAGGGATATCTCAATACATTACAATGCACCCCTATTTATAGCCAAATTTGGGGAGACAACCACAAATAAAATATTATTTTTTTACACATAAGTCTTCATTGGTGTTCCAAGATATTATATTATATTACACATCACTTTTGAAAATCTTCTTGTCCCAATTTGCGTCTTCACATAAAAATAAACATGTGGATAATTGAGTTATCTAGTTGTGGTATTTTTTTCAAACCATTTGACCAAGTAATTTGAGAGATATGGTCAAAATACTAGAGTATGGTCACTCCTTCAGTAAGTTTATTTGTTGCTTAATTTGATCCCAATTGTGAGAGGATTTTTATCTCATGCTTGTCAACAATATTGTAGATATTATAATCAACTTTCTACAGGTACAAGAATCATCTTAATCCCATTTGCAACGCCAAGTTTATTCTTGTTTTATCGAACCTGTAAAAAATAGTAAAAACTTGTAATTACACAACAACTTATATTTTATACAATTTATTATAAAACATATAATATTTAAACATTTAATAAAACAAAAACTATATATTTATATTATAAAACATTTAATTAATGTACAATTTTTATGTTTATTACACCTCCCAACCAGCTTATTGCTAGTCCCTAGCAATTTAAGCGTTAATAGTAATACAAAACATATTGATTAATTTAAATAGAAATGTAATCAAAACTATCTAAGTGTTTAAATTAAATTTGAAAACTGTCAAAGTTATATCAAGATCATCATAATTATAATTTATGAAATAATTTGAGATGATCAATTCAAAGCTTATTTCAGGTAGTTAAATGTACACGGCCTTCAGAAATTCCTAGTAAGAGTCTCAACTCCATATCCTCACAGGTTAATAAATGTTTCAATTTATGGCAACGATTTCTCTCATGGAGTTGGAATACAGATAAATGCTCAGAAAAATGGTTTACAGAATGCAGACAGACAAACGAGCCAAACTAATCAAAAGATAGAAAATCCATTGATTCAAAATCTAGTTGTTCTTATTATATATTTTTTCCTGATTTTTTTCCATAACATCATGGAATCAGACTAAGTTTATGCTTCTTGACCACATATTTATTTAATTTGTACAATAAATTTTTCTCTTTCTTTCTTTTTTTTTATGAGAGATATATGGGTCGTAGCATATAACTTAAAAATTACATAGATCTTCAATATCTTTCTTTTTGCATTTTTCTCTTTTTTTTTTTCCCAGGAAACATCATTTTTTTTTCAAAATAAGAACTCAAGATCTAAACAATAGATAGTCTCTCTCATGATCAATAAAGACTCGAAAGCTGTTTTCTCAGTCTTCTCCACTCACTCACAAAATATGTGTGAGTTGAAAATTTTAGGCACTCTTATAAGGTATATCTTGGGTCATATACTTTAATACCTGATTTTATCACAATGGTTAATCACTCAAAAAGATTTCATAAATCATATTTTTATATTGATCAGAATATTAAAATTGACTTTTTTTTTCAAATAAAAATTTAAACATTCTTAAATAGATTAATGCATGTTCTAATTTAAATCTTTCAAACATGTAATGTATGACATTTTTGCAAAAATTACTAAGATACAAACAATAAACATGATTTAATTTTAAAATTGTAAGGTCCAAAATTTAGACAAGTAATCCAACCGCATGTAAATCTAGGAAATTTGAAAATGAGTAAGTAATTGATTTTAATTGCTAATTAATTATGTGAAATACTTGTGCATATGCTAAATGAGATTTTTATTGTCATCATGCATAAAATTGTATTTTTAGGAATATTCAAGTGACGATCGAGGAACGGGGTCCGAAGGCTGAAAAACGTAAAATGTTTTTATTAAATAATTATTTTTAATTATTTAAAATATGGTTGATGCTTTTAGAATTTTTGAAAATATGGGGTTTTGAGGTGATTTAATAAGCCAGGACGTAAATTTTGTCGGTGTTAGTTTTTCAACTAAAATACGAGCTTTTAAGCAGTCCGGCTATTTAATTCACGAACTTATTTTATCAAAACTGTGTTATTATTTTATTTAAATCCTAATTTAACTAATGGGCCTAATTAGATGGCTTAATAGGCCTAATAAGCCTTGTAGGTGTTTAACTAATATTTAAAGTGTAAAATAAATCACAAACCCTAGTCTACTTGAAAGAAAAGAATCGGCCACTCACCTTTTTAAAACTGAAAAACTCTCCCAACACCCCACAACACACACAACCTCACGGCACTTCACACAATTTGGAGAGGGTTTCGAAAGGGTAAGCAAGATCAAGCCATCGTCGCGTCCCGTTCTTCGTCGTCAACGTATATTCGAGCGTAATCTACGCAAAGGCACACCCTAATCTCCTTTTCTCATCCATCATATCATATTATTGTTTTAAATATTGAATGCATGAAGATCACAAGGAAACCCTTTGGAATTTTCGGTTTTTAGCACATATATGTTGTAAACTCATGAATTTGTATTCCATAACTCGTTCTATGCATGTAAGGGGCTGCCATGACGTTAGGTTATGATCTAGAGTTGCTTTTACATGAGTTTAAAAGGACCCAAACACACCAAGCCGCTGCACCGTAAGAATCACACGGGAATAATCGATTTTTGTGTTGTCATGGGGTCATGGGTTCGGTTTCTGTGGTCCAGGGGTTGGGGCATGGTTGGCGCATTCCAAGGGCTAGCCAAGGTCTTGAGTGAGTCAGGGAGGGAGTCCTAGCCAGGCTAGGACACACGGTAAAGGCTGGAGAAGAGTCCTTGCAAGCAAGGACTCTACCCGAGAAGCAGCTGCAGCAGTTGCTGCGTTCGCACGACTGCTGTGGTTCAAGGGCTCGATGCGTGGGGCACGGGCTAGGTTAGGAAGCGCCCTTAGGGTCCTAAGAAAGTGTTCTTGAGTTGGGTTTGGGTGGTAGGGCGTTGGCTGTGTCCACACGATCACACAACATAGAGTCCATGCATCACACAACTCTCGGCCAGAATAGGTGTTACTTGGGCTGCTTCGTTTTTCGGTTTTGGGTGGATATCTTGACAAACTTAGAGTCCCGTAGGGTACTTTGGCATGTTGGGCAAGTTTTGGTTTGACATGGCTCGGGAGTAACTCGTGAAAATTAAGAGATGGCTCGGGGTCGAACTTTAGGTGTCAAAATGAGTTTTAAAACAAAGAAAATTTGGAAAACGACTCACGGGGGTCGAGTCCTGATCCATAAGGGCTAAAATAATATAAAAAGACTAAATTTAGAATGTAGGAATTTTATATTAAAGTTTGGTATTTTTCGGGAATAAAACACCGTTAAAATAATTAAGAAAAGATAATTGAAAAAGTCTAAGTTTTAAGCCAAATAAAATTACGAAAAAATTCATATAAACTTAAATAATTATTTGGGACATGTTAGAGTCATGAAATCAAGAAAAAAGTCGAAATCATAAAATGTCGAGTCCAGGGGTAAAACGGTCTTTTTACACCGGGAAATTAGTAAAGGTCATGGCAGTGCCCGAAATGCTGTTTTCATGTTACATATGGTATTTTAAAATGTTTATGAATTTCTCATGATTTAATTATGATTTTTAAATGTCTTAGAAATTTTTATGATTTAAAGAAGACATTTAAATACATGTTGCATGCTTGGTTTCAAAAAGGGAAAAAGGTAAATGTTATTAATGATTTTATAAAGTGATGTGAATGAGAAACATTGAAGGAAGTGAAATGATTGTGACTAGTTCGTTAATGATGGCAATATCGTGAGGGTGATGGTCCCAGTGGGAGCCCGAAGATCGTGTTTCCATTGTTACGAACAGAGGATATGAGGATATGAGGATTAACGTAAGAATGGGAATATCGTGAGGGGAAAAGGCCCCAGAGGGAGCCCATTTATGGGAAAAGGCCCCAGAGGGAGCCCCGACGATCGTATTTCTATTCGATAATGCTTGGCCAGGGCCCAGTTGACCGGTGAGATTGTCGCTGGTGTCCCCCGCCGCCCAGTACTGTGGTTACATGTAGATGGATCCATCGACTTTTGAGGATTGAGGATAGTCACAATTAACGATCTGAATTCAACTAAGGATAAAGGAAAATGTTTATGATCATGATTAAAGGATTTATGTCATGTTGAGGATAATGTTAAAGTTTATGCATGTCATGAAATGTTATTTTACTTAAAAGTATTTTCACTGTTGCATGTGATTTTATTATTATACTACTCGTTATCAAGATTATGGTGTGTTGAGTCTTTAGACTCACTAGGTGTGATGGATGCAGGTGGTATTGAGGGAGGTCTTGATGAGTGATACTACTGGACTGAAGGTGCACACAACCCGAGGACCGGCGCTTCATTTTCCGCATTATGCTTTATGATTTAAATTAAAGATTTTAAGACTATTTATTTATGCTTTTGAGAGTTTTTGAGAGGCTTAGTATGAGCTATACCTTTTCAAACTTATTACTTTTAGATTTGGCAAAACAGTAGACGCTATTGCTTTATGACTATTTCACTTGAATTTTTGAATGCTAGTGGGTTGACGTTTATTTTAAAGAGGGCAAAATATTTTATAAAAATATTTTCATGTGTTTGTTTATTGGCCGAAAAAAAAATATTTATAGTACTTTTAAAGCAATAAAAAGGGGCAGACGCTTCAGTTGGTATCAGAGCAAAGGTCCTGTAAAGGGTTGTGCCACCGTCAGCGCCGGGAAGATCAGTCGTCAAGCCTCAAGTTGTGAGTTTTACATGCTTTATGTGATTTAATATGTTAATACCTGCATGACAATATGAATATTATGTTTACGTTACATGTTTATTAGCTTCTTGATTATTTATATTTGCATGCTTAAATTGTTAAATGGTCACATGATTAGAAAACTTAGATTTAAATGCATGTTGGTTACGTTAAGAATTTGGAAAACGTTCAGATAATATGCCTCCTAGACGTGCCCCCGTTAATGGAGACCAAGCAGAGAATAGCGTGAATCAACAAGGAAACATACCACCACCACCACCACCCGGTGATCCTGCTACTCGTGCATTAGAAGGTATGGCTCGTCTCTTCGAGCAACAGTTACAGCAGCAGCAGCTACAGCAGCAGCAGTTACAGCATATGCAGCAGCAGCAGCCACCTAGGCCACCGCGCGACGTTTATGTACCACTTATCTGCTGAGGGATGACGCTTCGTTATGGTGGGAAGGAGTAGAGCATGGTGTTAACCTTGCTACACTCACATGGGCGCAGTTCAAGACCAAATTTTATGAGAAGTACTTTACAGCGGATGTCCGGGGCCGGATTAAGAGGGAGTTTATGACTCTCCGTCAGGGAGACGTACCTGTTGCGGATTTTGTGAAGAAGTTTGATAGGGGATGCCACTTCGTACCCCTTATTGCTGGCGATGCTGAAGAAAAGATGAGGCACTTTATGGATGGCCTACGTCCTACCATTCGGGATAAGGTCATGATGATGCGTCCGGGGGTTTATGCTACAGCAGTTACATTTGCATATCAGGCTGAGCAATCTTTGAGAGATAGTGATTTCGAGTTACAGCGCAAGAGGCAACAGCATCAGAATAATAATCAGCCTAATAAGAAGCCATACACGGGTCCTCCTAGACCTCAAGGGCCTCAAAAGCCCCAAGGTCAAGTCAACAAGCAAACACCGCCAAAGCCACAAAATCCGGGAGCACCAAAGCCTACTGAGAGGCAACCTTGCAAAAAGTGCAACCATACTCATCTTGGCAAATGTGAATGGGGAACTTATAAATGTTTTTACTGCAAGGAGGAGGGGCACATAGCCAAGGATTGTCCAAAGAGGAAAGCAGTTGCTACGGCCCGAGCTTATGTTATGAACGCCGAGGAAGCTGAGGGAGAGGCAGACACTACCCTCATCACAGGTAACCTAGTCATTTAACATTTTTATATTGCTTATTTATGCATGAAATGTTAAATTGGTTATTAGAATTGTTTGGGATCAAATTTCAACCTAGAATAAATTAGGTTGCATGTTCTACTTAGTTGGACTTAAGTGATAATTTTAGAAACCTTCAGAGAAATGATTCGAATTTGGTGCCTTATTTTATGTGAAGGATGTTGTGATTCCAAATAAAAAGTTCTAGGGCCAAAATTAAAGAAAATCATAATTAAGGGGGAGATTCAAATTATGGGGTTTAATTTGCAATTTTCGAAAAATCTAAGGGACTTAATGGCAAATATTCGAAATTTAAAGGACCTAAGTGCAATTTCCGAATTCTTAAGGATCAAAATGCAATTCTCAAGACATAAAGGTCTTAATTGGAATTTCGAAATAAGTTATGGATTAAATTGCAATAATTTGAAAATTTTGGGTCAATAGTGCAAATTTCAAAAGTTAAGGGACTAAAGTACAATTTTTCCTAGAAATGTTTAAGTTCAACGCGAAGTCTTCATAAAACTTTAGGGATTTAATGATAGTAAATCCTTAAGATTCAACATGAAAAGATTTAAAAGACATCTTTACCGCAGGAAGGATTTTCATTCAAGGAATAGCTACCTATGCATTGCTAGATTCAGGAGCTACACATTCTTTCATATCCGAAACCTTCACCAAAAGACTGAATATTACTCCTCAAGATATGGGTCTGGGTTTCAAAGTTTTTATTCCTTCCGGTGATCAGATGCTCACGTCCAAGATTGTCAAGAATCTGGAGCTTCGTTTATTCAAAGATGTTGTCCGGGCAGATCTTATTGTCCTTCCTATGCCCGAATTTGATATTATACTTGGGATGGATTGGCTATCAGCGAATGGAGCTTCGATTGATTTTCGTCAGCGATCGGTATCTATTAGGCCACCTAGTGGTAAATCTTTTGTCTTCGAGGCGGCGAGAAACAAGCAAATGCCGCACATTATCTCTTGTCTATGTGCGAGGAAGCTTATTAAATGTGGATGCCAAGCTTATTTAGCCTGTGTCACTACTGCACAGAAATCTATCAATCAGAAATTAGAAGATGTTGACATTGTGAGAGAATTTCCTAGCGTCTTTCCCGAGGACGTTTCTGGTATTCCGCCTGATCGTGAAGTGGAATTCTCTATCGATCTTATACCGGGCACCGTTCCTATATCTAAAGCACCTTATCGTCTAGCACCCGCTGAAATGAAAGAATTGAAAGATCAAATCCAAGAATTGCTAGACAAGGGCTTCCTTCGCCCTAGTTATTCTCCATGAGGCGCTCCGGTATTATTTGTGAAAAAGAAAGATGGTAGCATGCGTCTTTGCATCGATTATCGGGAGCTTAACCGGGTTACTATCAAAAATAAGTATCCACTGCCAAGAATTGAAGATTTTTTTGATCAGTTGCAAGGAGCATCGATATTTTCTAAGATCGATCTGCGATCGGGATACCATCAATTAAAAGTGAATGAGTCTGATGTGCACAAGACAGCATTCCGTACTAGGTACGGGCACTATGAGTTTATGGTCATGCCATTCGGTCTGACTAATGCACCAGCGATCTTCATGGAACTCATGAATCGCGTATTTCAGCCGTATCTGGATCGGTTTATTATAGTCTTCATCGATGATATATTGATTTATTCGAAGACCAAAGAGGAGCATAGTCGTCATTTGAAGACAGCATTGCAAGTACTACAAGACAGGAAGCTGTATGCAAAATTCAGCAAGTGTGAGTTTTGGTTTGATAGAGTGGCATTCTTAGGCCACATCATTTCTAGTAATGGCGTTGAAGTTGATCCAAGCAAAGTCGAGGCAGTGAAAGAATGGCCAGTACCGAAGAGTGTCACCGAGATTCGCAGTTTCTTGGGACTTGCAGGCTATTATCGCAAATTCATCAAGGGATTCTCATCCATCGCAGTACCATTGACATCCTTGACTAAGAAGAATGCGAAATTCATTTGGGGACCCGAGTGTCAAGACAGTTTTGACAAGTTAAAGCAAGCCTTGATTTCAGCACCAGTGCTATCTATGCCATCGGGGCAAGGGGAGTATGTTCTTTATACCGACGCTTCTAAACTTGGTTTGGGCGCAGTTCTGATGCAAAATGACCGAGTTATAGCCTATGCGTCGAGACAGTTGAAGATTCACGAGAAAAACTACCCTACACACGATCTTGAGCTTGCAGCAGTAGTCTTTGCACTAAAAATTTGGAGACACTACCTTTATGGGGAGAAATGTAAGATATTCACCGATCATAAGAGTTTGAAATACTTCTTCACCCAAAAGGAGTTGAATATGAGACAGCGCAGATGGCTCGAATTGGTAAAGGACTATGATTGTGACATTAGCTACCATCCGGGGAAAGCTAATGTAGTGGCAGACGCATTGAGTAGAAAAGCAGCAGTTATCACACATTTATCACTCCAAAGACCGTTGCAGACCGAGATACAGCGGTTTGAGCTTACATTGTATGCCAGGGACGAGGCCCCTAATCTTGCCACATTAACAGTACAGCCTACTTTGAGAGACAGAATTCGTGATGGGCAGTCTACTGATGAGCAGTTGCAAAAGTGGAGAGCTAGAGACGAAGCCAAGGGCCAGAATTTATATTCAGTATTGGACGGCTTGGTCCGTTATCGAGACCGTATATGGGTTCCTAGTGACGATTCCATGAGAAATCTTATTATGAAGGAAGCCCATGACTCACCATATTCCATTCACCCGGGCAGCACAAAAATGTATAGAGATCTGCAGTCGTTATATTGGTGGCCAGGCATGAAGAGGGACATTCTGAAGTTTGTATCCGAGTGTTTGACTTGCCAACAAGTTAAAGCCGAGCATCAAAGACCAGCAGGGAAATTGAAGCCACTCCCTATTCCCGAGTGGAAATGGGAAAATGTCACCATGGACTTCGTCGTGGGTTTGCCAAAGACAATTAAGGGATTTAATGCTATATGGGTGATAGTTGATCGTCTTACTAAATCAGCGCACTTTCTACCTATCAAGACGACCTTCACCATGATTCAGTACGCCGAGTTGTATATTCGAGAGATAGTTCGTTTGCATGGGATTCCTGTATCCATTGTTTCTGATAGAGATCCGAGATTCACGTCATCTTTCTGGAAAAGTCTACATACAGCGATGGGGACCAAGTTATTATTCAGTACAGCATTTCATCCTCAGACCGATGGACAGTCAGAAAGAGTTATACAGATTTTGGAAGATCTACTTCGAGCATGTGTTATTGATTTCCAAGGCAGTTGGGAACCAAAATTACCTCTAGTGGAGTTCACCTACAATAATAGCTATCAATCATCAATCGGGATGGCTCCTTTTGAGGCACTTTATGGAAGAAAATGTAGATCTCCTATACATTGGGACGAAGTTGGGGAAAGAAGAGAGATTGGCCCAGACGTGATTGAAGAGACTACCGAGCTTATAGTCGAAATTCGCGATAGAATGAAGACGGCGCAAAGCCGACAAAAGAGTTATGCAGACAAACGACGAAGGGACTTGGAGTTTGCATTGGGCGACCATGTATTTGTGAAATAGCACCCATGAAGGGTTTTATGCGCTTTGGCAAGAAAGGCAAGCTTAGTCCAAGATTTATAGGTCCGTTTGAGATTTTGGAAAAGATTGGGACACTAGCTTATAGAGTGGCATTGCCACCATCACTTTCTGGAGTTCGCAATGTGTTCCACATTTCTATGTTGCGGAAGTACATGTCGAATCCGTCACACGTGCTTAATTATGAACCTCTTCAATTAACTCCAAATATGACATATGAGGAAAGACCCGTCCAGATCTTAGCAAGACAAGAAAGGCGATTGAGGAACAAAGTCATTCCAATGGTCAAGGTCAAGTGGTTGAATCACTCGGAAGAGGAAGCTACTTGGGAAACCGAGAGGGACTTGAAGGGCCGCTATCCAGAACTATTCGGTAAGTTCTAAATTTCGAGGACGAAATTCAATTTAAGGA
>NC_133317.1:14297612-14301229 GCF_012295235.1 Primulina huaijiensis | reverse complement strand
CCGTTCTTCGTCGTCAACGTATATTCGAGCGTAATCTACGCAAAGGCACACCCTAATCTCCTTTTCTCATCCATCATATCATATTATTGTTTTAAATATTGAATGCATGAAGATCACAAGGAAACCCTTTGGAATTTTCGGTTTTTAGCACATATATGTTGTAAACTCATGACTTTGTATTCCATAACTCGTTCTATGCATGTAAGGGGCTGCCATGACGTTAGGTTATGATCTAGAGTTGCTTTTACATGAGTTTAAAAAGGACCCAAACACTCCAAGCCGCTGCACCGTAAGCATCACACGGGAATAATCGATTTTTGTGCTGTCATGGGGTCATGGGTTCGGTTTCTGTGGTCCAGGGGTTGGGGCATGGTTGGCTCATTCCAAGGGCTAGCCAAGGTCTTGAGTGAGTCAGGGAGGGAGTCCTAGCCAGGCTAGGACACACGGTAAAGGCTGGAGAAGAGTCCTTGCAAGCAAGGACTCTACCCGAGAAGCAGCTGCAGCAGTTGCTGCCTTCGCACGGCTGCTGTGGTTCAAGGGCTCGATGCGTGGGGCACGGGCTAGGTTAGGAAGAGTCCTTAGGGTCCTAAGCAAGTGTTCTTGAGTTGGGTTTGGGTGCTAGGGCATTGGCTGTGTCCACACGATCACACAACATAGAGTCCATGCATCACACAACTCTCGGCCAGAATAGGTGTTACTTGGGCTGCTTCGTTTTTCGGTTTTGGGTGGATATCTTGACAAACGTAGAGTCCAGTAGGGTACTTTGGTATGTTGGGCAAGTTTTGGTTTGACATGGCTCGGGAGTAACTCGTGAAAATTAAGAGATGGCTCGGGGTCGAAGTTTAGGTGTCAAAATGAGTTCTAAAACAAAGAAAATTTGGAAAACCACTCACGGGGGTCGAGTCATGATCCATAAGGGCTAAAATAATATAAAAAGACTAAATTTAGAATTTAGGAATTTTATATTAAAGTTTGGTATTTTTCGGGATTAAAACACCGTTAAAATAATTAAGAAAAGATAATTGAAAAAGTCTAAGTTTTAAGCCAAATAAAATTTCGAAAAAATTCATATAAGCTTAAATAATTATTTGGGACATGTTAGAGTCATGAAATCAAGAAAAAGGTCGAAATCATAAAATGTCGAGTCCAAGGGTAAAACGGTCTTTTTACACCGGGAAATTAGTAAAGGTCATGGCAGTGCCCGAAATGCTGTTTTCATGTTAAATATGGTATTTTAAAATGTTTATGAATTTCTCATGATTTAATTATGATTTTTAAATGTTTTAGAAATTTTTATGATTTAAAGAAGACATTTAAATACATGTTGCATGCTTGGTTTCAAAAAGGGAAAAAGGTAAATGTTATTAATGATTTTATAAAGTGATGTGAATGAAAAACGTTGAAGGAAGTGAAGTGATTGTGACTAGTTCGTTAATGATGGCAATATCGTGAGGGTGATGGTCCCAGTGGGAGCCCGACGATCGTGTTTCCATTGTTACGANTATTGTCACAATTAACGATCTGAATTTAACTAAGGATAAAGGAAAATGTTTATGATCATGATTAAAGGATTTATGTCATGTTGAGGATAATGTTAAAGTTTATGCATGTCATGAAATGTTATTTTACTTAAAAGTATTTTCACTGTTGCATGTGATTTTATTATTATACTACTCGTTATCAAGATTATGGTGTGTTGAGTCTTTAGACTCACTAGGTGTGATGGATGCAGGTGGTATTGAGGGAGGTCTTGATGAGTGATACTACTGGACTGAAGGTGCACACAACCCGAGGACCGGCGCTTCATTTTCCGCATTATGCTTTATGATTTAAATTAAAGATTTTAAGACTGTTTATTTATGATTTTGAAAGTTTTTGAGAGGCTTAGTATGAGCTATACCTTTTCAAACTTATTACTTTTAGATTTGGCAAAACAGTAGACGTAATTGCTTTATGACTATTTCACTTGAATTTTTGATTGCTAGTGGGTTGACGTTTATTTTAAAGAGGGCAAAATATTTTATAAAAATATTTTCATGTGTTAGTTTATTGGCCGAAAAAAAAATTTATAGTACTTTTAAAGCAATAAAAAGGGGCAGATGCTTCAAAATAATATATTAAAAAAGAGTACATAATGAAAGAGATATCACCTGGAATTTTATTGAAGATAACAAACTGAAACAAACGCAAACCAATCCACGACTTTTGAATCAATGATCCAACTTTCTTTTCTTATTGCTTGATTGCGACCAATTGATCTTTGTTATCATCGGATCAGGCTTATGAACAAAAGCTTCCAAATCATCAATTAATTGGTAGGCAATCGAAGCATAGATGAGCATCCGTCGTAAATTTTCTGAAATGAAATTCTGTTCCACAGCTTTATCAAGAAATGTCAACAAACTGTCATAATAATTATTGATATTCAACAAGCCCACAGGTTTATTATGGATATTAAGTTGTGCCCAAGAAACAGAGTTAAAAATTTCTTCTAATGTACCAAACCACCTGCTAGTGCGATAAAAGCATCAGAATTTTAAATCATTTTTGTGATTCTTTCATACATAGAAGAAATTTTTAATTCCAAATCAATCGTAACACCTGTAATATTTCCTTCAGCTAAAGCTGTAGAAATAATACCCAAAACCTGACTACCTCCAAGATGAGCAGATGTTGAAACAGATCCCATTAACCCGATATTACCTCCCCCATATACCAAGTGAATTTTTCTCTCAGCCAATATCTTTCCAAGATTATTCGCTGCTTCCACAAACACTTCATTTTTTCCAGGACTCGACCCACAAAATACACAAATATTTTTCAATGATTGTGCAGAGGTTCCAGCCATGTTTTTTCACTTTCTTTTTTTTCTGCGAAAATAAATAGAAAGATGAGATATTTTATATGGGTAATATGTTATCAGGACAAAACTATGGGTCACAGTTGTAAACAAAATAAACAGTAAAAACAATAATAACACACATGCATGTAAATAATAGTGTGATTGTGGCTCACAATTTTCCTCTGGTTTTACGTCCAGAAACGGCTTCAACGCCTCCTATGAGTCGAGGATATGCTTCCCATCCAATTTTCTTATACATTGGCAAACAGGGTCTTTTTTAGTCGGATTCCCAAGACTATGACGCTCATCTTGGAATTGTTTCTATAAACGGAGAAGTTCAATATGCACATGTCCACTAGAATGCGTCTCAAGAGTCAATAAGATGTTATCTAAAGACTCTTTACTCAGCCCATTCTTAATGAAACCAATTTTATCTTCTCTGTTATTGGAAACACATCCCAAAGATCGGCATCGTTTGTCACAAGTCCATCTTGCACACTTATGACAAACCCCTAAACTTTAGGCCCTTCGTTTTTTCGCATAAGTGCTTTTTCCTAATCCAGGCAAATACCGAATGAGCAATGATTGTGGAACTTCTCCTCCTAATCGGACCTTAGCTTCTATTACAAGACGAATATCTTCTGGAATTCCTTTTTGCATTAGCAATCTCAATCTTTCACACCTTCCTGCATAAATTTTTCTTAGAACATTTTCAGAAACAGAGGGAAAATATTTACAAATTTTTGAGAGAATTTCATCCATTTTGAAAAGAAAA
>NC_133317.1:14239114-14297467 GCF_012295235.1 Primulina huaijiensis | reverse complement strand
TTTTATCATGACATGATTTGATTTCTGCTTTATAAATCCTTGAATTCTCATACGCGTCATTTCTGAGTTCTTCAAGTTCATTAAGTTGCACTTTACTCAATTTGTTGGCATCATCCATGCTTGAATTTAAAGTTTTGATCGCCCAATAAGCTTTATGTTCCAATTCCACAGGCAAATGACAATGTTTTCCATAAACCAACCTATAGGGAGACATATTCAATGATGTTTTAAAAGCTGTTCGATATGCCCAAAGTGCATCATTAAGTCGCAGAGACCAATCTTTTCTATTTGAGTTAACAGTTTTTTCCAAAATTTGCTTTATCTCCCTATTAGCTAATTCAACTTGTCCATTTGTTTGAGGATGATAAGGAGTAGTTACTTTGTGAGTAATACCATATTTTTTCATTAATGAAGCAAATGGTTTATTAACAAAGTGAGTTCCCCCATCACTTATCATGGCTCGAGGAATTCCAAATCTACTAAAAATATTTTCTTTTAAAAATTTGATGACGATTTTATGATCATTTGTTCGACATGGAATTGCCTCTATCCATTTGGAAACATAATCAACTGCAACTAAAATATACAAGTATCCAAACGACGGTGGAAAAGGTCCCATAAAATCTATTCCCCAACAATCAAAGATTTCAATTTCAATAATAGGATTCAAAGGCATCATGTTTCTTTTTGAAATCGCACCCAATTTTTGACAATTTTCACAGATCTTGCAGATTTCGTGGGTGTCTTTAAACAAAGTGGGCCAATAAAATCCACACTGCAAGATTTTTGCAGCTGTTTTCTTTGAAGAAAAATGTCCTCCGCATGCTTCTGAATGACAAAATTTAATGACACTACTTACCTCATTGTCGGGTATGCAACGTCGAAAAATTTGATCCGGACAATACTTGAACAGATACGGATCATCCCAATAAAAGTTTTTTACCTCATTCAAAAATTTTCTTTTATCTTGAGAACTCCATTGCGGTGGCATTTTTCCTGTCACAAGAAAATTTACTATGTTAGCAAACCAAGGTGTAGTAGTAACTGAAAATAGATGTTCATCAGGAAAATTATCGTTAATTGGTGTCATTTCACAAGATGATCCTGTTACTAGTCTCGATAAATGATCGGCTACGACATTCTCGGTTCCTTTTTTATCTTTGATCACAATGTCAAATTCTTGGAGCAACAAAATCCATCGTATCAGTCGTGGCTTTGCATCCTGTTTGGTCAACAAATATCTAATAGCAGAATGATCAGTAAACACGATAGTTGTTGATCCAATCAAATAAGAACGAAATTTATCTAATGCAAATATTACAGCAAGTAGTTCTTTTTCAGTTGTGGAGTAATTCATTTGAGCATTGTTTAAAGTTCTACTTGCATAATATATCACATAAGGCTTACCCTTTTTTCTTTGACCCAATACTGCACCGACTGCATAATCACTCGCATCGCACATGATTTCAAATGGTAAAGACCAATCAGGAGGTTGCATGATAGGAGCTGATGTTAAATGTCGAATGATTTTATCAAAAGCATTTTGACATTCTTGAGTCCACTCAAATGCACTGTCTTTTGTTAAGAGGTTACAAATGGGTTTAGAGATTAAACTAAAGTCCTCTATAAACCTCTTCTAAAATCCAGCATTTCCCAAAAATGAGCGAATTTCTTTAATGGTTTTTGGATGGGGTAAATTGGCAATGACATCAACTTTTGCTTTATCAATTTCAATTCTATGAGATGACACAACTTGTCCCAAAACAATTCCAGAAGTATTCATGTAATGACATTTTTCCCAATTTAAAATAAGACCTTTTTCCTCGCATCTTTTTAAAACTTTTTCCAAATTTTCAAGACAATTATCAAATGTATTACCAAAGACAGTTAAATCATCCATGAAAATTTCCAAACAATTTTCAACCATGTAGCAAAAAATGCTTAGCATACATCCTTTAAATGTTGCTGGGGCATTGCATAATCCAAATGGCATCCTTCAAAATGCAAATGTTCCAAAATGACATGTGAATGTAGTTTTATCTTGATCTTCGAATACAATGGGAATTTGATAATAACCTGAATATCCATCAAGAAAACAGTAGTAGATGACCTGCTACTCTTTCTAAAATTTGATCCAAAAATGGTAATGGAAAATGATCTTTTCTAGTGGCGTCATTTAATTTTCTATAATCAATACACATCCACCAACTAGATGGGACTCGACTTGTTAACAATTCACCTTTTTCAATTTTTATCACCGTGATACCAGATTTTTTCGGAACTACTTGTGTTGGGCGTACCCACTTACTATCAGAAATAGGGTAGATAATCCCAACATCAAGTAAACTGAGAACTTCAGTTTTCACAACATCTTTCATATGTGGATTTAATCTCCTTTGTGGTTGTTGAGATGTTTTTGCATTATCTTCTAAGTGAATTTTGTGAGTGCAAATTAGTGGATGAATGCCCTTGAGATCTTTTAGTGTCCAACCAATTGCATTTTTTTGTCTTTTAAGCATATCAACTAATTTACCTTCTTCATCACTTGCTAGTTTGGAAGAAATTACCACCGGATATGTTTCATCTTCTCCAAGAAATGCATACTTCAATTCTTCTGGCAAGGGTTTTAACTTCAATATGGGTGGTTCGTCTTTGTTCTCATATTTTGCATCAAATTCTTTCTCTGATCCATGTAACGAGTGATACCTGATAAAATCATCAAGATCAATTTCAATATTTTCTTTAACAGTTTCAATTGAACAAATATATAATTGATCACGAGTACTCTCTTCTTGAATGTTTTCTTCCACAAGAGTTTCAATAAGATTTTCATCTTCACTTTCATCTCCTTTGTCATGTGGTTGCTTACAAAGATTAAACACATTAAGCTCCAAGGTCATGTTACCAAATGACAACTTCATTATTCCATTCCTGCAATTTATAAGAGCATTAGAAGTTGCTAAAAATGGACGACCTAAAATTACAGGAATTGCATTACAAGCTTCGATAGGTTGTGTATCTAAAACTATGAAATCGACAGGATATACAAAGTTATCAACTTGGACCAACACGTCTTCTACCATACCTCTTGGCACTTTAACAGATCTATCAGCAAGTAAAAGTGTTACCGAAGTAGGTTTTAACTCGCCTAGATTGAGTTCTTGATAAACTGAATATGGAAGTAAATTCACACTAGCTCCAAGGTCAAGCAAGGCTTTTTTAATCTTTCGTTCTCCAATAATACAAGAAATAGTAGGACAACCAGGGTCTTTGTATTTCAAAGCATTATTATTTTGAATGATTGCACTTACTTGTTCGGCTAAAAATGCTTTCTTTTTCACATTCAATTTTCTTTTCACAGTGCACAAGTCTTTCAAAAATTTGGCATATGATGGTACCTGTTTTATTGCATCTAATAAAGGAATATTAACTTTTACTTGTTTAAAAATATCATATATATCAGAATTCAAATTTGATTTTTTTGTATTTTTCAATGCATGAGGGAATGGTGGTGACACTGTCTGTTGAACCTCCTCTTCGCAAGTTATGGGTTCCACTTCCTTACCCTTTGGAGTTGATTTATCATCATCTTCACAAGGTTCAAGAATGGATTTTTCCACAACCTTACCACTTCGAAGGGTAATAACAGATTTTACCTGATCCATCGGTTGAGTTCCAGAAGTTCCAGTTTGTGAATGATGATCCTTGGGATTAGGCAGAGGTTGTGAAGGAAATTTACCTTTTTCATGAACATTAAGTGCAGATGCAAATTTAGCAAGAGTATCTTTCAAATCTGTCATGGTTTGAGCAGTTTGAGTATTGATAGACTCTTGCTTTGCAATGAAAGAATTCAATATATCTTCCAAATTCCTTTTAGGTGGAGGAACATAAGGTGCATAATTTTGAAAATTTTGTTGATTTTGGAAATGTGGTTGTGAAAATTGTGCAGCATTATCATTCCTCCAACTAAAATTTGGATGATTTCGCCAACCTGGATTGTAACTTTGAGAAAATGGTTCAAAATTTGGCCTTTTGAGATTGTTTAAAACATTGGCTTGTTCATGGAGACATTCTTTAAAAGAAGGCAAAGTGGGACAATCTTTTGTAGAATGATCACTTGTATCACAGATGTGACATGCAATTTCTTGAACAGATTTTAATTGACCATTCTTTTTCAATTCAAGTGCCTCAACTTTTCTTGCCAAAGAGGTAAATCTAGCTTGAAGATCATGTTCATCTTTGAGAGTGTACATACCTCCACCAGATGTAGGAGATTGAATCTTGTTTGATGGTTCGATTGTACCTATAGTGTCCCAATTTTGAGCATTTTCAGCTAATGAATCGAGATACTCAATTGCCTCATTTGGATCTTTATCTTCAAATGTTCCATTACACATAAATTCAACCATTTGCCTATCTTTAGGTGTTAAGCCTTCATAAAATTGAGAAACAACTCTCCAAATTTCAAAACCATGATGTGGACAAAGATTAAGCAATTCTTTATATCTATCCCAACACTGATAAAAAGTTTCTCCTTGTTTTTGAGTGAAAGTGATGATTTGCCTTTTGAAAGAATTTGTTCTATGAGATGGAAAAAACTTTTTCAAAAATTGTTGTTGCAATTCATCCCAAGTTCGAATGGATCCCGATCTAAGATTTTGTAGCCAAGTTTTAGTTTTATCTTTTAAAGAAAAAGGAAAAAGCTTAAGTCGAATGGTGTTCATGCTACAATTTAGATCATTATATGTGTTGCACACTTCTTCAAACTCTCGTAAATGCATGTATGGATTTTCAGAATCTAAGCCATGAAAATTGGGTAAAAGTTGGATAATACCAGGCTTAAAATTGAAATGAGATGCATCGGGGGGAAAAACTAGACATGAAGGTGCACTAGTACGTGTAGGATTCATGTGATCTCTAAGTGTTCTTCGTCTATCATGATCATGTTGAGATTGAATTTCATCTTCATTTTCTTGGATGGGTTCTTCCGCCATGTTTTGTAAAAATAAAGGGTTATTTCGAATGAGTCGACCACTAAGTGTACGTGACCAAATAATGCTCATGCAAATGCAAATGCAAAAGAATAAAAACACACAAAAGTAATAAAAATTCAAATAAAGAAAAATAAACTATAAACAAAATTAAATAGACTTGAAATTAAATTATACTTCCCCGGCAACGGCGCCAAAAACTTGTTGTCACTTTGATTGTTGCACTCCCAAGAGCAGGTTGTCCACAAGTAGTATAATTCGGTGAGTCCAATATCGTATCCACAGGGAAGCTAAGGTAATTACAAGTCCACTACAATGTCTTTTTGTTTTGTTTTTTTGTTTTTGTTTCTTTAATTTTAATTGTTTGAATCTTTAATTAGTAAATTTTAATTGTTCAAATTTTAATTTAAGCAGTTGAGATTAAAGGATCCACTCTTGGTATTTTAATAAAGTTAATATTAACGAACAATATTGAAATCCACTTAATAAAATGGTTCCAATATATTAAATAATCATATTTATATTATGTTATAAATTATTATCTTATAAGTATATAATATATACCAAAACTTATAAATGTGATAAAGTATTTATTGTGCTATATATATTTATAAACACTAAATCAAGGTTCTCACTTTAAATGGTTGGTAAAACCAAACAAACATTTAAATGGTACCAATAAATTAATACTATGATATATTCATATATAATAAATCAAGGAATCCAAGCTAAATGGTTGGTAAAACTAAACTAACATTTAAATGGTTCCAAGAATTTAATATTATAGTATATTTATATATAATAAATCAATGCATCCACTTTAAATGGTTGGTAATACCAAACTAACATTTAAATGGTTCCAAGAATTTAGTGTAACATATAGCAACAATAAATCAAAACTCCCACTTATAAGTAGGGTATAAAAATGCTTAAAGAAATAAATATAACATAAACAATAAGTAATGATTAAATAATATAAAGCATATATTCTTACCTTTTAATAACCTTATTATCATGCCAAGAGTTTCACCTTATCATCTCAACTTTAGGAAGTTAGCTATTCATTATTCAAAGTGTAAAACTTTGAATATGAAATTAACATGCTAATTGTATTTAAATGAAGAAATAAAGGAAAAATATAGAGAGAAATATTATGAACCCAAAGGTTTGTTCATAGAATGAAGGATATCTCAATACATTACAATGCACCCCTATTTATAGCCAAATTTGGGGAGACAACCACAAATAAAATATTATTTTTTTTACACATAAGTCTTCATTGGTGTTCTAAGATATTATATTATATTACACATCACTTTTGAAAATCTTCTTCTCCGAATTTGCTTCTTCATATAAAAATAAACATGTGGATAATTGAGTTGTCTAGTTGTGGTATTTTTTCAAACCATTTGACCAAGTAATTTGAGAGATATGGTCAAAATACTAGAGTATGTCACTCCTTCGGTAAGTTTATTTGTTGCTTAATTTGATCCCAATTGTGAGATGATTTTTATCTCATACTTGTCAACAATATTGTAGATATTATAATCAACTTTCTACAGGTCCAAAAATCATCTTAATCCCATTTGCAACGCCAAGTTTATTCTTGTTTTATCGAACCTGTAAAAAATAGTAAAAACTTGTAATTACACAACAACTTATATTTTATACAATTTATTATAAAACATTTAATATTTAAACATTTAATAAAAAAATAACTATATATTTATATTATAAAGCATTTAATTAATGTACAATTTTTATGTTTATCAATAATATGGTGTGAAACATGAGTGAAAGAATATTAAGACGTGCCTTTACGTATTTCACGCACGAAAATAATTTGCGATGCGAAGAACGTCGAAGAAGAGGAACGAGACTTGCTACGTTTTTGCCACAAACTCATGTGAATAGTCCCTAAAGTGGTGTGTGTGTGCGTGTTGTTGTTGTTGGAGAAGAGTTATAGTGATTTGGAGGGGTGAGGCGTGTGATTGTGTTGTGTAGATTAGGGTTTTGGGACCTCGTTTGTTATATAAAATACTATAGTAACATGTTATGCCCAAAAACCTAGTATAATAGGTCTATTAGGCCTATTATAAGGTTGGTGAAATATTTCTTTTAAAAAAACTTTCGAAAATATTAGCCGAGTTCACAAAAAGTCCCTATTTTTTGTTGAAAATCGATTAGCTGTTTAAAATACGACTCGGCTTGTAAAATATCTCGAAAACCACCATTTTTGAAAATACTATTTAAAATATACCATATATTAAATAATTAAAAATAATCATTTAATAAAATTATTTTTCTTTTATGGTCTCCGGTCTGTGTTCCTCGATCGCGTCTCGAATAACCCTTAAAAACACAGTTTTAATACATTCTAATATAATATCATATTTTAAATATGTAAACATATCTATTACATTTAATTATTATAATTAAAATAATTCAATTAGTCATTTTCTATTTTTCTTAGATTTACACGAAGTTGAATTACGTTATCGTATTTTGAACCTTATAGTGAATGTCGATGGATCGTAGCCTTGGCCCATCACCTAGATCTCTGACCACGCCCCATCACTAAACAAATTCCTAACCCCGTCGATGACAACCACGCCTTTTCATTTTGTCCATATTTCTCTAAGAGAATTTCTCCTTTCAAATTTCGTATTCACTTCTTCCAATTATTCTCAAATTTAGCCCAGCCCCCAATTTTACGTCTGGGATTTCATTTGATTGTTAAAATTACCGATTAGTTTTAAAGCGTATAGTAAAGTTTATATTTATTTCATATTTTAAATATAAGTATTCACATGAGATGCTCACCATATCAAAAATATATATATTTATTTATATATATACACTATGTGTCGGACAACTAGTTTATAAAATATGTACGATGAATAATATATATTCCAATTGCCCAAAAATATCATTGGTTTCTTAAATTGCAAATGCACAATTGTTCTTCACGTGTGATATGTGATTTACCTCATTTCAATTCATATACGGACGCAATAAACCCACCCACGAACTATATTTATCTAATAATGTTATAGTTTATACCTTATTCATAATTCATATTATATCAAAACAACAATGGAGACGACAAAAATAATAATAATAATTGATGATACCAAATTTTCCCTGGGTCCGGTCTGGTGAGCTTGAGCTTCATATCAGCAATGTGTGAACCGGAGCGGATGGACCACCACCGGTCTATACAAACTAGCGGATATTGGAAGGTGCTGAGAATTTCTCCGGCGTGACCACTCTAACGTTTTTATCGGATTTCATGGTTAGGAATAAAGAAATGGGAAGATACAATATGTGGAATAGTGCTGAAGAAAGTTCATGTCTCAATGCCCTCAACCATGAAATATACTTGGGTATTTATAGTGGTTGAGAGGACTTCTTATCATACTGCGTCGAAGTCTATTTTAGGTAAATTTACCTGTAAAATTAAACTCTTCTCCAATCACTGCAAGTTCGGGCCGGATTTCTTGTCGCATCTAATCATACGGCGAGATTCTAGCATACTTAAAGGTCATTCACGCTTTTGACATTTGACAAGGTTTTTAGGATAGACACAGGACGCCTGGGCCTGCGATTCATGTCACAAGCACCTGTGCTTAACAGAACCCTGCTCTGGGCGCTGGTCGGGCTCGGTTACCAGAGGTTCGGCTGAGCTCTGCCCAAGGTTCGGCCACCATGGCTCGGCCGAGCGGCCAAGCTCTGCTTAGGTTTCGGCCGAGCATCAGGGCTTGGCCGAGCACAAGCGCTTGGCCATCAGTGGCTCGTGCTCGGCCGATCTTTCCTCATGACGGCCGAGCACAGGGCTCGGCCCTAAATGGCTCGGCCGAGCACTAAGGCTCGACCGAGTTTTACCCATGACTTGGCCGAGCACAGGGGCTCGGCCATCAGTGGCTCTGCCGAGCTCTGCCCGTGACTTGGCCAAACACCGGGGCTCGACCATCAGGGGTTCGGCCGAACACCAAGCTCGGCTGAGGTGCTCAAGAAGAAACGGCTGAGCTCGTCTAGAGATGATATCGAATTCGTACGAGTCATGCTCGACGGGTTGCGTTTAAGGTCCTCGGGAAGAAATAGGACTCGAGTATGGTTGAATATTGAGGGCATCAGTAGTAACCCCCCATCTGTGGTCTAAAAGAAGTATTGAATTTTAGACCAGTGAATCGCTATGAGTGAGCCTTAAGCCCTCGAGTTCAACCTTGGTTGCGAGAAGATCTAGACTGTTCAAGTTGTTTGTAAGATTTTCGTCGGCTAGGATCAAACGCTGGTTCGGATCCTGAGGTCTTTGAACGGGCATGATCCTAATCGTCTATTCTTGATTTAATCGGATGGTTCTTCTTTGCCTGACCCTCCTATAAATATGGCCTTCCCTTCATTCTCAAATCTCACAGTTCTCTTCAGTTCTCTCTCAAATTACAAAGTGCTTCCCGCCCTTTCGACGTTCACGGTTCGGCCAACTGTCCTGAGTTCGGTAACCTCTCGCTCCCAACTCTGTTCTTCTTGATCACTTTGGTAAGTTCTTCTTCCTGTGTTAATTGCAATATTTTGGTTGAGGAATGGATGAACTGTAGGCATTTCTTCCCCCTCCCCTTCGAAGACTTCAGCGGAGCTTCCCTGGTACGAAATTAAGGCTTCGGTCCTAGGGTATGACGATGTTCCTAGGATTAGAGAGTTATCAGGGTTGTCTCCGGAAGTCGATATTAGAATCCCTGAGAATACAGATAGGGCTCATCTCCCCCCCGACGGATATTGTACATTTTACTTGGACCAGATAGAGATGGGTCTTCGGTTTCCTATCACCAGGATAGTTGAGTGCCTTTGTGATCACTATCTTATATGCCCCATTCAATTAGCTCCCAACTCCTTTAGCACGCTTCTGGCCTTGGGGGTATTGCTCATGTATTTCGATATACCCCTCTCCGTAGCCCTTTTAGACCGCTTTGTACAAATCAAAAGAAAAGAAATGAGTCGGTTTTACCCATCACCCCGGCCCGAGTGCGATTTTCTGGGCGGGAACCCTTCATCTCACAAAGGTTGGATGAACAGATATTTTTATGTGGAGTCAGAGTCTCTTCCTTGGCAATGCGATATGGCTTGGGCCGATCAGTTAACCCTTAGAGATCTTCCCGCACCCAGGACTGTCATTGACCTGACCCGCTTCTTTGCTAGTACATCGAAAAGGTGTTTTGACGTCAAAAGCCTGATCCAGGATGATCTTCTTTGTGAATTTAGGTTCTGTAAGAAGGGAATCGAAGTGGAGGGGGACCTATGTATATTTCCCATAGCCTTTCCCTTTTCCTATTGAAAACCAATATTATGCTGACTATATGTTTATTTTGCTTCTTATGTCTCCTCTTCCCCGAAATCTTCTTTTCTTTTTCTTTTTTTTTAAATTTTAGACAAAAGAATTATGAAGTCCGAAATGCTTCAGAACATGAAAAGGAGAGGTCGGAACTTCTTCGAAATCTTTTACCGTCGAAGCCAAAGAGGAACAGAAGAAACTACCCATGGAGTCTGATGGGCAGCCTACGAAAAAAACTCTTAAGATTACTAGTTCATCCCCGAACCCCAATGTCTCTGGGAAGGGGACTCACAGTTCTTCCACTATTACCGTTAGCCACGATTTCGAAGAGGTCGAGCTGGAGGCACCTCTCGATCACGGGACTTCTTTCATAGCCCATCCTTCCGGACCGGACGTTCTAAATTTTGTTCGGCACTTGGTATCTTCGGAGGATCTTGCCATCGTTAAGGCCGCTACCGACCTTCAAGCCATAGAGGCTATGTCCCTTAATTTCATGCAGGTAACTAGTTTTGTCTCTTTTGTATCAACTGTTCTTCTTTAACAAAGTTATATAATGCGTTTCGCAGGCTCTTGTCTGGGGGAGGGGAAGTCACTGATCGAATATTTGGAGCCCAAAAATCCATGAATGACATCCTCAGCCGACACGGGGAGCTTATGAAGCGCATGGAAGATATCCATACCAAGAATGAGGCAGAGAAAGCGGCTTTCTTAGCCGAGCTCGAGGCCGTCCGAGCTCAAGCACAAATCTTTGAAGACAAAGCCGCTTGGGCGGAGCAGAGAACACTTCAGCTCGAGGAACAACTGCGCAATAAGGAAAATGAAGCCGAGACCATGTGGCTTCAGAAGAAAGAGGAGTTCATCCGCTCTTCGGAATTTGATTCGTTGTGCTCCAACAAAGCCACCTCCTACTTTGAGCACGGATTCCATGGGAGTATTGCTCCGGTACGAGCCCATGGATATTCTGAAGCCGAACACCCTTTCTCTTTCCTCGATGTTGTGAAGGCCCTAGAGGACATGCCGGATGATGAAGAGAGGGGTGATGGAGAGTGAAGGTTCGGACCCCCGAAAGAAAATGAAAGAGCCAGTCGGGCAGGCTCTTCGCCTGTCATTTCTTTATTTTAAGTCTCTTTTGATCAATATGTTTGTACTCCTTCTGTTTCTGTTTTGAGTGTTCTCTTCATCATGTTTCCCTTTCCTTTATCATTGTCCAATGTTTTGAACCTATGTCTTTAGTTTTCATATAAGTTAATGAAATGTGATTAAGCAAGTGGTCTGCTCGAGAGATAAGACGTATAACTTCAAAAAGAGAAATCGAACTAGTGCATCTTCATAATTATAAACTTATTATCATAGGAAGGTTGATAAAATATCATGTTTAGTGCGGATCTGATCCCTTGTACTGGGAGATTAGACTTTGTTTCGTGTCGAGCTCGAGATCGACCCTTTAATCGTGCTAATCACGGAGTCGTACTTTGCTTTGGACCGAGCTTGAGGTCAGACTTTGCCTTGGACCGAGCTTGAGGTCGAACTTCGCTTCGTACCGAGAGCGAGGTCGGGCTTTTAATCGTGCCGATCGTGAGGTCGGACTTTTTTTTATTGCCGAGAGCGAGGTCGGACTTTTAATTGTGCCGAGCGCGAGGTCGGACTTTCTTTTTATTGCCGAGAGCGAGGTCGGACTTTCTTTTTATTGCCGAGCGCAAGGTCGGACTTTTAATCGTGCCGAACGCTAGGCGGACTTTTTTTTATTGCCGAACGCGAGGTCGGACTTTTCCAGGTTTATTTCGATTAAGAGAGATGATATATCAACGCCCAATCTTTATTCATGGTTTTGAAAATAAAAACATAATTTCAGAAAATAAAGACAAAACTAACATGATGGGTTGAGACTATGACTAAGCATAATATTTCTTCAAGTGTTGGACGTTCCATGGGCGCTTGGTTTTCTTTCCCTCAGCATCTTCTAGATAGTAAGCTGCAATTCCTGCTTTCCCAATAACTTTGTAGGGTCCCTCGTATTTCGGGTCTAATTTCCCTCTCTCTCCCTGAAACTGGATTTTCTTCATGACCAGATCCCCTGTTTCGAACGACCGGGGCCGCACCTTTTTGTTATATGCTCGAGCCATCCTCTTCTGGTAAGCAGCCATCCGAACAGCTGCTCGATTTCTCTTTTCCTCTACTAGGTCCAAATCCATGGCCCTCCATTCATCATTATTTGGTCCATACCCTATCACCCGAGCACTTTCTTGTCTGATTTCTGCTGGCAGGACAGCCTCAGTACCATACACTAAATTATACGGTGTTTCTCCAGTTCCGATCCGAGCCGTTGTTCGGTAATCCCACAATACACTAGGTAATTCCTCAGCCCATTTTCCTTTGACAGAGTCCAGACGTGTTTTAAGGGCGTGGACAATGGATCTATTAGTGACCTCGACTTGTCCGTTGCTTTGGGGATACGCCACCGATGTAAATATCTGCTCTATCTTCATCTCCTTACACCATTCCTGAATTTTAGAACCACAAAACTGTCTCCCATTGTCAGATATAAGCCTCCTTGGTATCCCAAACCGACACACTAGGTTCTTCCATAAAAATTTTAAGATCTCTCCTTCAATGATTTTGGCCAACGGTTCAGCTTCAGCCCATTTAGAAAAATAATCTACTGCTACCAATAAGAATTTCCTTTGACCTGTGCTTATGAGAAATGGTCCCACAATATCTATGCCCCATTGATCGAAAGGGCAAGGGGAAACAACTGACCTCATAAGTTCGGCTGGTTGCCATTGTAAATTAGCATGCTTTTGACAATTATAACAGGACGTCACCATCATGAGCGCATCTTTTTTCATGGTTGGCAAGAAACCTGCCATTAAAGCTTTCCGAGCCAGAGCTATACTTCTCAGGTGATTACCACAACATCCTTCATGGATTTCTCGAAGGACATAATCAGCCTCCTCTGGTCCCAAACATTTCAAGAGAGGTCTAGAAAAAGACCTCTTATACAGTATCCCATCCAAGAGCGAGAAGCGGAGTGCTCTCCTCTTGACTTCTCGAGCTCTTTTTGGTTCAGCCGGGACTTTCCCATGACATAAGTATTGCTGAACCTCATATCTCCAATCTTCTTCCAACATATTTACTTTTCCAGCTTGAAGGTGATCAATTTGCGAGACAAGCTCTTGTCCGATTAGCTCAGGCTCCGTGGGCTGATCTAGAGAACTGGCCATCTTGGCCAACCTATCCGCCGTTTCGTTCTCAGCTCGAGAGATTTGTTTCATGATTAACTCTGAGAAGTCTTCCTTAGCTTTTTCAATAGCTTGGGCGTATCTGACCATCTTCTCATTTTTCACTTCGAACTTACCCTTACTTTGATGTATTACCAATTGAGAATCAGAATAGAGGACGGCCCGAGTAACACCCATACTTCGGGCAGCCCTTAGCCGGACCAAAAGTGCTTCGTACTCAGCCTCGTTATTGGAGGCCCGGAAGTTCAGCCTCACCGCTACCTTGGTCTCTTCCCCCCAAGGAGATATTATCACGATTCCGACCCCACTTCCTGTTCGACAAGAAGAACCATCTACGAAGATTTTCCATTGTTCTTCCTCCGATACTTGAACCGTCTCCGCCAGAAAGTCGGCTAAAGCTTGGGCTTTAATAGCAGTTCTGGACTCAAACTTGATATCTTATTCACTGAGCTCGGTCACCCACTTAATCAATCTTCCTGAGGTATCGGGATGTGAGACATTCTTCCCCAGGACGCTGTTAGTGAGGACAGTGATAGGATGTGATAAGAAATAAGACCTCAATTTTCTGGCCATGATGACGAGGGCCAAGGCCAAATTTTCCTGAGTAGTATAATTGAGCTCTGCTCCCTTTAAAGCGTGACTCACAAAATAGACCAGCTGATGAACTGCATCCTCTCTTTTGACTAGAACCGAACTTGCAGCTTGAGGAGTGACTGCTAAGTACACAAAGAGCTCCTCTCTAGTGACGGGTTTATTCAAGATATGGAGTTCCCTAAGATAAGTTTTCAGCTCCTGCAGTGCTTTCTCACTCTGATCATTCCACTCGAAATTTTTAGCTTTCCGAAGTACATTAAAGAATGGGAAACTTAGATCTGCGGATCGAGATATGAATCGGGCTAGAGCGGCGATCCTTCCTGTCAATCGCTGCATTTCTTGGATATTTCGAGGAGAACTCATAGAGGATAGTGCTTGCACCTTTTCTGGATTAGCCTCAATGCCTCTGCGAGTCACCATATACCCCAAAAATTTGCCCATCTGAACCCATAACACACACTTGCTAGGGTTCAGCTTCAACCTGTACTCCCGCAGAGTCTGAAAGGTTACCTCCAGATCCGTCACAAACTGATCGACTGTCTTGGACTTGATCAATATATCATCCACATAGACCTCAACGTTCTTCCCAATCTGCTTTTTGAAGACCTTATCCATAAGCCTTTGATAGGTAGCGCCAGCATTCTTTAATCCAAAAGGCATTACTACATAACAGAATGTCCCCTCGGATGTGATAAAACTGACCTTGCTTCTGTCCTTTTCCGCCATGGGAATTTGGTGATATCCTTGATATGCATCGAGAAAACAAAGGAGCTCGTGTCCTGCCGTGGAATCGACCAATTGATCTATCCTCGGGAGAGGATAACAGTCTTTGGGGCAGGCCCGGTTTAAGTCGCGGAAGTCCACACACATCCGCCATTTTCCAGTCGATTTAGGAACCAAGACCACATTAGATAACCATGTCGGGAAATAGATTTCTTGAATGTGTCCTGCTCTTAATAAATCTTGTACTTGCTCCTTGATGATAGCGTTTTTTTAGGGCCGAAATGCCTCTTCTTCTGAATCACAGGTCGGCATTCGTTCAAGACATTCAGCTTATGCTCCATCACCTCCCTCCTAACCCCTTGGAGTTCGGACGGACACCAAGCGAACACATCTTTATTTTTCTCCAAATACCGGACCAATTGTTCCTTCAAGGGCTCTTCCAAGGTTCGGGCTATCCTCACGACCCCGGATGGGGGATTTAGGATAGGCTCCTCACACACGTCTTCCGAAGTCACCTCCCCTGCTTCTTCGATTAGATGTAGTTGATCAAATCCCCTGGATTCAGGTCTACTTGGATGTTCAATTTTAGCCGACTTCTGCTCAACCCTTACTTCTTCCACATAACATTTTCGAAAAATATTTTGATCTCCCTTAACCTCTCCTACAGCTTCTCCGACAGGGAACTTGATCTTCTGGTGCAGAGCCGAGGCAATTGCCATGAAAGAGGCCATGGCTGGTCTCCCCATAATAGCATTATACGATGAGGGGGCATCAACTATCACAAAGTTGATAATCCTGGTCTTTCTAGTATCCCCACTCCCCAAAGAGAGAGGGAGGTTGATGACTCCAAGGGGGAGTATTGCATGCCCCGTGAATCCAAACAAAGCCGTGGAGATAGACTCTACCGTGTATTCGCCCAAGTCCATCTGATCCATTGCCTCTTTAAATAAAACATTGACAGAACTTCCGGAGTCCACCAAGATACGTGCAACCTCATAATTGGCGATCATAGCTCGGATAACCAAAGCATCATTATGCGGGTCGGCCACTCCCTTCATGTCCTCGGATCCAAAAGAAATCATTGGTCCTGAGTGTGTTCCAGGGCTACTAATCTCCATGTTCTCCAATCTTCTGCTGCTAGCTTTCCTGGCCCGGTTGGAGTCTCCGTCTGTAGGTCCACCCGATATCATATTAATTACCCCTCGAGGGGGTTGTTGTTCTCGGGGTTCCGCCTTCCGCATATTCGGGTTAGTATTTTGAAAATTTTCCCTTTGATTCGGAGCCCTTCTCCTTTCAAGATCACTTTCCTCTCGAGTTCTCTTAGGGGGTCGGTGTCCACCACCTGGGCTGGCTAGAATTGCTTTCATTTCTGGATCTCTCTGGATGATCCGTTCTATTTCTTGATTCAAATGATGACATTCATCGGTAGTATGACCATAATACTTGTGAAATCCACAATACCTTTCTGACCTGGGATTACGAGGTCCTCTGTCACTACTCCGCGGTCTTCGAATGAGTTGTCGCTCATCACATAGCTCCAATGCTCGGGATTTGTTGACCTTCAAAGGTGTGTAAGCGGCGAACTGTCCCAGCAACGTAGGTGGTTCGAAACGCCCGACCCTTGGCACAAGGTTAGTGGGTCGAACGTCTCGCGTAGCCTTGACCGAGGCCTACGGTTCGCTTTTCCTAGCCATTTGTACTTCTTCCACGTTCACATACTTCTCTGCCCTAGCCAACAGTTCTTCGAAAATAGTTGGGGGCTTTTTTACCAAGGACTTGGAAAAATCACCACCTCTTAGTCCTTGTGTAAAGGCACTTATCAGTATATCCGGAGTAGCCGAGGTAACATCGATGACCATCTTGTTGAACCTCTTAACCAAATCTCGTAGGCTCTCCTGTTCTTGTTGTTTAACATTGAATAAATTTAGAGACGTCAATGGATGTTTCTTGCTGCTTGCAAATTGGTGGAGAAAAGCTCTTCCGAAGTCTTGAAAAGTTTTGATGGTCCCCGGCTTAAGCAAATTGAACCACTGCTGGGATGACCTGACCAAAGTGGTTAGGAAGACCCTACATTTGATCGGGTCTGAGTATTGGTGCAAAAACGCCGTGTTCTCGAACCGGGATATGTGCTCTTCCAGATCCCCCGAACCATCGTATTCTCCGAAGTTAGGGAATCTGAAATTTTGAGGCAATTCGGCAGCCAATATCTCGGTCGAGAAAGGGATTCCTTGAGCCAGAAGGGGGGGAGGAGGGGGCGCATTCCTTTCTTCTCTAAGACTTTCCATCTCCTCCCTTAAACTTTGTATCTCTTGCCTCTGAGCTTCATGATCTTCTCCTGGAGGGGGATTGTTGTCTGGTCTCTGTGTCAAGACTTGTTCTACAGTCGTAGTGATCAGCCGGACGAGCTCTGCCATGTTGGACGTTGGTTGATTGTCCTCTCCCGATCGACTCCTGGTACTTGCCATCTTATCTCTCTTTCCAATTTTCCCACAGACGGCGCCAATTGATGATACCAAATTTTCCCTGGGTCCGGTCTGGTGAGCTTGAGCTTCAGATCAGCAATGTGTGAACCGGAGCGGATGGACCACCACCGGTCTATACAAACTAGCGAATATTGGAAGGTGCTGAGAATTTCTCCGGCATGACCACTCTAACGTTTTTATCGGATTTTATGGTTAGGAATAAAGAATGAAGATACAATATGTGGAATAGTGCTGAAGAAAGTTCATGTCTCAATGCCCTCAACCATGAAATATACTTGGATATTTATAGTTGTTGAGAGGACTTCCTATCATACTATGCCGAAGTCTATTTTAGGTAAATTTACCTATAAAATTAAACTCTTCTTCAATCACTGCAAGTTCGGGCCGGATTTCTTGTCGCATCTAATCATACGACGAGATTCTAGCATACTTAAAGGTCATTCACGCTTTTGACATTTGGCAAGGTTTTTAGGATAGACATAGGACGCATGGGCCTGCGATTCATGTCACAAGCACCTGTGCTTAACAGAGCCCTGCTCTGGGCGCTGGTTGGGCTCGGTTACCAGAGGTTCGGCTGNGCGTACCAAACATCGACCAACTTGATAGGGATATATACACAAAATTCTAAACCAACTCAATCAAATTCTAAGCAAACATGAAAATTGCAATTTTTTCTAGGACATGTAACTAGTAGTTCGATGATGATGATGATGATGATTGTTATTGTTGTTATTATTATTATTATTATTATTATTGATGCCCTCAATATTCAACCATGCTCGAGTCCTATTTCTTCCNCTGGGCCGAGCACAAGGGCTCGTCCATCAGTGGCTCGGCCGAGCACTAAGGCTCGGCCGAGTTTTACCCATGACTCGGCCGAGCACAGGGGCTCGGCCATCAGTGGCTCGGCCGAGCTCTGCCCATGACTTGGCCGAACACCGGGACTCGACCATCAGGGGTTCGGCCGAGGTGCTCAAGAAAAAACGGCTGAGCTCGTCTAGATATGATATCGAATTCGAACGAGTCGTGCTCGACGGGTTGCGTTTAAGGTCCTCGGGAAGAAATAGGACTCGAGCATGGTTGAATATTGAGGGCATCAATAATAATAATAATAATAATAATAACAACAATAACAATCATCATCATCATCATCATCGAACTACTAGTTACATGTCCTAGAAAAAATTGCAATTTTCATGTTTGCTTAGAATTTGATTGAGTTGGTTTAGAATTTTGTGTATATATCCCTATCAAGTTGGTCGATGTTTGGTACGCTTTCATTTATATTCAAATTTTGTATATTCTTTCTTATTCATATTATATTCCATTTATTGATTTGTTTCATTTATATTCAAATTTTGTCCATTTATTGATTTGTTTCATTTATATTCAAATTTTGTATATTCTTTCTTATTCATATTATATTCCATTTACTGATTTGTTCTTTAACTTGTATTTTTTTTCAAAATTTTTTTAGCAAAGAGTTGGTATGGGAAAAATGTCGATCGTTTTACGTGTTGTGGCAAAAGAACTATGTTGATGTCACGTCGAAGAAAAATGAACAAGAGATTTGGGAAAAGACGAAACATTTTTATGATTTTGATTCTAATGTATGATTTTGATTCTAATGTATTATATAGACTACTTATTCAGTTATTCATGTGCATGATCGCTCACGTGCACAGATTATTCAATCTATTTAAAATATATCATATAAGTTTTTTTAATTATTAGTATTATTAACATTTTAAAAATTATAAGTCCTATATTTTGATAAATTATAAAATACCAATAAGGATAGATAAATATTTTGATAATTTTTAATTAATAAATGAAATATGTGTTACTTTTGTTGGTTGGTTTATATATACGTATATCCACCATTAGGTTGATGCCTAATATGTAAAGGAACAACAATTTAATAAAATGACACAATAGTTTCTCGCACTAGTTTAAAAAGGGGGAATAACAAACAAGAACAAGACAGAAGACACAATTTATAAATGATAATTTCAGAAAAGTAACATTCGATTAATTTCCCTTTAAATCAACTTTTGTTGCGGCTTCCCAGTTCATTTTTATACTATTTTTATATTAAAAAAGGAAAATATTTTGTAAAAATCAATTGTTTCCGAATTTCATAAAGAAATTTTTTATTACACCAAGTTTATTGTTATATATTCTTAGTATTTCATTACATGTTTTTTTTCCAAGTGACTATAAGTTGGAGAATTAGTGGCCTTCCATCTTTACAAAACTTTAGTATCTATTGCAAGTAGACTATTACATCACAACTGTTACCATCATGGGACATGCCAAGTTTCCAAGTTGCATCTTTTGTTCCATTTTCATCATTCTATCTGTGGTTTAAAGTTGGCGGGTTCCCTCTATAAAACATAATAAAGCAAAGGGTTTTGAGATATTTTCTTGTTTTCCCACTTTCCTAGATGATGATGATTCTATATATAACAGAAAACAAGTCAAATGAACCATATCCAACCAAGTTATGACAATGACCAAACCTCGGCCTTCCAAACGATGAGATTGTTGACCATTAGCTGGTCTAATGTCACCAATTGTTCACTTGGCACGGAGCGTTTACATATAGATCAAGCATAATGTCAAATTATAGAAGAAAAGGAAAACGTCTGTATAGATTTTAAAACCAAATAGTTATAGAACAGAGCTGAGCTGCAATATAGTAGCATGAACTCATGGGAGAATGGGAACATACATGGTGGCGGCTTCAAAAAATTAGCCGGTTCCAAGTTTCCTCTTAATCTATATACCTAAATCTCAAACATAAAAATAATGCAAGAACAAAGCTTGCATATTGTGGATAGTTGGTTGTCAACGATCAGGGAAATGCCTCCGCCCACCTGGCTAAGTGTATCAAAAATGACAGTACTTCTGATGGATCGAGTAATGAGTATGAAGCAGATGTTTGTCTAGGTACAGATGATACTATGATGGGAAACCCTTCTTCTCTACTTCGAAGTACCTACGCACCAAGACAGAACAAATGAAAGGATTTTTGTTTAGGATCTCTATCGAAAATCATCGGTCAGGACACGCTTGTAGTCTGTGAGATAATGGATAGATACCTTAAACGCGTCTTCATCAGTTCTGTCATCACCAATGTAAATTGGGAGGACGTTGGTGGAATCAGAAAATCCTAGAGTGTCCAGCAAATACACTAGAGCATCACCTTTGTTCCATTTAATGGATGGCCTAATCTCCATAACTTTCTTACCCCGTGTTAGATGAAAACAAGGATACTCTGAAAGTACGTCTTGTATTATCTCCTCAAGCATACCATAATCCTACACAATTTGGATGTACATGTCTCAATTTATGTTAAAAAAACATTTCTAAAACTTACGATACTAATAAGTTGAACAATTTTGCGAGCATGTACCTCATCTAAAACATGTCGATAATGCACTGAAATACAAAACCTATTGTCCTCTACAAAAGCACCTGGTACATCACATGTTCTCCTTTTAAGCTCTTTTACCATCTGTTATCAACAAGAAATGGAAATCATTTTTGACAAGAAAAAAGGAGTAATATCTGACTGAATACCAAATATTTATTCTTGATATCATTATTGCACTCACTTACATAGAACAATATCCATGCAAAAGCTATGTCGGGACAGGACAATCAAGCTAGCTGGGAACTAATAATTTCCAGCTGGAAATAAAGCTAACAAGTGTTCAAAATAATTTGCAAAAGTAAAAAAAAAAAAAGGCCATTACCTTTTTGATTGAGGGAAGATACTCCTTAGCAGGTTGGTAAATAGTAAATTCATTGCCCTTTTCATTTAGTGTATTTATCTGATACTTGTCATCGTAAGATTTTGTGTTCGTTGGAGGTCCCACTATATCCATGCCATGGCTCCCGGCATAGTAAACTTCATCTAACTTAACAAAATCATAAACCTGATGACACACACGCAAATGTTCATCAAATGGAACCAACATTTAAGGACGAAGGACTAATAATATACAAATTTCTTGTTACCTTCTCTCGACTCCGACCGCTAATTATAGCGGTAGGGAAATGCTTGGCAACTTCACGTACAGCTGACCGCATCTAAAGATTCTACGAAGACTCAAATTACATATGGAGTTTATATAAAATTATATAGGTGGTGAGGCCGCACATGCTCCATGTATAGGATTCAAAATGTCTAACAAATAAATTACCCGATCAGTCATGAACGCGCGGTTAGGATCATTTACAATGGGTGAAAGAGTGCCATCATAGTCTAAAAACAAGACTATTTGCTTCCCTTTGGTAGCGCTCATCATCAAATGAAAACATCGTAGTGCTGAAGGATGTTCCTCCTGAAAACATATATACAAATTTTCTTTAATGCAAAGTACGTATGATATGAGAGATATATAGATAAATGATATATATTTATATAGGGAAATTAAATTTATTTTGTCAAATAAATCGTCCATTTTATGGTTTTGGATCACTAAGTTTTCAACTTCTGATCTTGACATAATAACTTCTAAATTTAGACTATTTTGTTACATCCACAAACGAAATGTTCATTTTTCGCCAAAAAACGCTGATCATATTACAATTAAAACACTTTATGGTGTCACAATCATTGATTGATTCTGGTAGAATGTATAGAACATGTAAAGTTTGTTTGATTTGTTCGATTTTTTTTATGTTAAGTTGTTTTCAAAATAAATTAATTTCCCTTCAAAATCAAGAAATCTGCAAATTTTTTGTAACTTTAGTTTTAACCGTCGTCTAACAAGAGTTTTTTGGACAAAAAAATGAAAATTCCAGACGGTGGATTGACCAAAATAGCAAAGATTCAATAGTTATTGTAGCAATATTAAAAATTGAAAAGTGAGTGATGCTAAACCAAAAAATAGTTAGTGTAATATTTTTTACCCCTATTTATATATATGATTAACTCTCCTATGAAAATACATGCAAAATTGATGTATTAAACTGATGATGAATAATTTTCCGGGCCGGGGACTTACGAGCCAAGAAATATAATAGGAATCCGCGGTGGGCTTTTCAAGACCGAATCCAGTGTGCTGTGTTTCGGATCTTTTGTTTGAGCTCGACCCATTAGTTTGGACGCCAGAAAGCCTTTTCTGAAGTCCCATTAGCCTCCGAATATTTTCCTTCACCATGCCTTTATCTGCAATAAAAATCCAGGATCAAGATTAAAGTTTTTCTTTAATATATAAATTTATAATTAGTGAGACACATAATTTAAAAAGATATTACAAAGCTAGAGTAGTGAGCCCATTTTAGTTATTTTGAGCTATGGGCTTTTAGCCTTGACGATTTAAATTTACTGCTGTCCCAGATCGAACTTTTTTTTTTAATCTTTACTTGACAATAATTTGAATGAAAAGAATATACTATTAACGTGATCAAGGTGAATTATCAAAATACGGCATGCTCGATTCGAGCATTTGGGGATTCGAAACCGAGAAAAAATTCAAGGACCAAATTAAAAGGGTAGGGTGTTCATAAGAATGGACACACACATACATACACTTATGAATTAAGTATTGTAGATCGCCCATTTGTTTAACCCAAATGCAAAACCATCATGTCCCACAAACATCTTAATCAATGCAAACGATATGTTATATAAACTAAATAATATAAAATTATCAGGGTGTGTATTTTTATTTTAAAATTAAAATGGGTCAGTCATATTCAGATTTTTAGAACTCTAAAAATCTGTTAAACAAACACGCATGACAAAGACAACCCATAAAAAGAATATATTGAAGTTAATTAAAAAATAGTGGACGCCAAATATATAGGATAAATAGTCGTTTTCGATTTAGAAACCAAGTACACAATAGGACAAAAACACACACAAACACACAAAAAGGCATATATGATTATAAAATCAAAAAAGTTATTTTTCTAGAACACGATTTGATTTGAAACAAGTGAATAACAAACAAATTTTTTTTTAATCAATTGAGTCGGATTCTAGTGACTCAACATTACATGGCCAATTGAAAAGATGTACGTTCGAGGCATTAACTTTGTTAAGGTCTTAATCGATGTGTTACTTTCAACTAACTGATATCACAATGTCTACTACCCAAGAAAGAAAATTGATCAAGTATATTTTGCCAATCACTTTTCTTCTATTTGAAATTATTGCTGAGGTGACACCCGTGAATTTAAGCATGGAATATTTCCAAGGTGCATTAAATGTAGGTTAGTTAAGTATGTTGTCAAGCATGAATGCAGGCACATGGCTCCACGCCATCCCCCTCCCAAATCCCAACTACCTAATTATTTCTCTTCCAACGGCAGCCAACTGTTTTCTTAGACTTTCTCCCTTCAACCATAACAAACCACTTTTACATAAATACATACGGATTTTGGAAAAGAGACAAACAATCTTAGGTTAAGAAATTAATATACAAATTCAAGAATCCTTAATAATTAAAATAAGTGGAGAGCATTTGCATGAGACTTTAAATCAACTCCTACAACGAAATTGCACCTGCGATTGTTAGTTAAAAACAACATAAAATCATCAGCCAAAATTCTAGCAAGAAAAAGGGCAAAGGCCCCCCTCCCTCAGAAAAGAACTAAACTACCCGTGCTAGGACAAAATTTTTCATCCTAGCCATATTTTTTAAAAAGAAAGCAAAAGTCTGTTGAAAAATAATATTTAAAATGTGTGTATTGAATATTTGAATGTTGAAAATTAGGTAAAATTAGGTGTTGAATATTGAAATTTGTGTATGATGATAAATGTAATGATGTAATTTATTTTTGGATTATTTGTAAAAATTTTCTATAAATAGATCTCTCATTTGTGAAGAAAATCACAATTCAGTTGAGAGAAAAATATTATAAAGTGTGTAGTGTGATAATTTTGAGAGTTTGAGATTTTTACTTTTTACTGTAAATTTTTACTTTTTCACAACACGTTATCAGCACGAAGCTCTAAAAGTCCTCCTTATTTNGCGGTAACAAAACGACTAGTTTTTGTCCTATAAATATGATCTCACAAACACATTCAATCACTCCAACTTTCTCTTCTTCTCTAAAATTATTCTTCATCAAATTTTTGAAGAAAAAAGAAGATGGCTTTCACAAAGTTATTTTTAATTATTTTGGTTATAATACTCACGAATCTTGTACTTATCGGAGAATATCATCTTCATGTGTTTTCTTTATTTTTACGAATGCTTGTATTTGTTGTTTATCCATTACTTTGTATTGCAATATTCATTAACTAATAAAATGCATCATAATTTTTTTTAGTACCACCATGTCAAACTTGACAAAGCTCGAATTTGTTGCACTCGACATTACGGGGAAAAATTATATGCCATGGACTCTCGATGTAGAAATGCATCTTGAGTCATTGGGTCTAAGCGAGACCATTAAAGAAAATGGTATATCTTCATCACAAGAAAAAGCAAAAGCTATAATATTTTTGCGTCGACATCTCGATGAAGGTTTAAAATGTGAATATCTCATCGAAAAAGATCTCATGGCTCTGTGGAAAGGATTGAAAGAAAGATTTGAACATATAAGGGAAGTTATACTTCCGACCGCCCGTGATGAATGGAATATGTTAAGATTCCAAGATTTTAAGAAAGTCAGTGATTACAATTCAGCGATGTATCGAATAATCTCGCAGCTAAAATTTTGTGGACATGAGGTCACAGAATCGGAAATGCTTGAAAAAACATTTTCCACGTTTCACGCATCAAATATAACTTTACAGCAACAATATAGAGTGCGTGGATTTGCGAGATATTCTGAGCTCATCGCCTGTCTTCTTGTGGCGGAAAAAAACAACGAGCTACTAATGAGAAATCATCAGTCCCGACCCACTGGATCATCAGCATTTCCAGAAGTAAATGCTGTAAGTAAAAATGAATTTAAACCTTGAAACCAAAATCAAATTCAAAGACAAGGTTTTGGTCGAGGTCGAGGTCGAGGTCGTGGTCGTGGACGTGGACGTGGAATTGGTCGTGGTCGTGGTTTTGAAAACAATAGAGATAGTTATTTTTATAACTCATTTCAAAAGGGCGTCACGAATCACCTACAGAAAAGACATCATGAGAACATGAGTGTTAATGAAAATCACTCGAAAAGATTTGAAAGTTCTTGTTTCAGATGCGGCACTCTAGGACATTGGTCTCGTATTTGTCGAGCCCCTGAGCACCTTTGCAAGCTCTATAAAGAATCGATAAATGGAAAAGAAAAAGAGACCAACTTCACTGAGCGAAGTGACCGTTTGAGTGATTCAAGTCATTTTGATGCTGCTGATTTTATGAATGATTTCTCTGGAAATGATCAATATGTTGGTGGGATAGAAATGAACAATATTGATGCTGCAGATTTTCTCAATGATTTCTCTGAAAATGAACAATATAGTGGTAGAATATAAATGTACAATAATTTATTTTTCATGTATTTATATGATAATGCTTTATTGTACAATTATGATATGTGTTATATTTACATATGTATTGTCATTAATTTTTTTTCATTGCATATTTTTTTGAAGTTCAAATACGGAAAATGCTATGAGCAAAGCTGAAGTTTGTATACCCAATAGTGGTACAACGCACACTATCCTCCGAGATAAAAGATATTTCTTGGAACTAAAACCAACAAAAACAACGGTGAATACAATATCAGGTCCTGTAGACTTGATTAAAGGATGTGGTAAAGCACAATTTTTGTTACCTAATGGTACAAAATTTTTGATCAATGATGCTTTATATTCACCACAATCGAAAAGAAATTTGTTGAGTTTTAATGATATATATTCCCATGGGTATGATACTCAAACAATGAATGAAGGGAATGAGAAATATATGTGTCTTACCACATATAAATCAGGAAAGAAATATGTGATTGAAAAACTACCAATGCTCCCTACTGGATTGCATTATACACATATACGTCCCATTGAATCAAACATGGTAATTGATAATTCTTCAATATTAACCAATTGGCATGATCGATTAGGACATCCTGGTTCAACAATGATGCGAAGAATTATAGAAAATACACATGGTCATCCATTGAAAGACCAGAAGATCTTTCAGAATAATAAGTTTCAATGTAAAGCATGTTCTCTTGGAAAACTTATTATAAGACCATCACCAGCCAAAATCCAAACTGAATCACCAATGTTTCTTGAACGTATTCAGGGTGATATTTGTGGACCAATCCATCCACCATGTGGACCATTCAGATACTTTATGGTATTGATTGATGCCTCCAGCAGATGGTCACATGTATGTTTATTGTCAACTCGAAATGTTGCATTTGCAAGATTACTTGCTCAAATAATAAAATTGAGGAATCAATTTCCCGATTATACAATCAAGAAAATTAGACTTGATAATGCTGGTGAATTTACTTCCCAGACTTTCAATGATTATTGTATGTCTATGGGAATCATTGTTGAGCATCCTGTTGCTCATGTACATACTCAAAATGGATTGGCTGAATCATTGATTAAACGTCTGCAAATGATTGCTAGACCAATGATTATGAAAACAAAGCTCCCTATTTCTATATGGGGACATGCAATTTTACATGCTGCTTCATTAATTCGCATCAGACCAAGTGCATATCATAAATACTCCCCATTGCAGCTTGCATTTGGTAAAGAACCAGACATTTCTCATCTGAGAATTTTTGGATGTATGGTGTATGTGCCTATTGCACCACCTCAACGAAAGAAAATGGGACCTCAAAGAAAGATTGGAATTTATATTGGTTATGATAGTCCATCGATCATTCGATATCTTGAACCACAGACAGGCGACGTGTTCACAGCACGTTTTGCTGATTGTCATTTTAATGAGGAAATCTTCCCAATGTTAGGGGGAGAACAGAAACATACCGAAAAAGAAATTACATGGTATGTATCATCATTGTTACATCTGGATCCAAGAACAAAACAATGTGAAAAAGATGTACAGCAAATTGTGCACTTGCAAAGAATAGCAAATCAAATACCAGATGCATTTGCAGACACAAAAGGGGTAACTAAATCATATATACATGCTGCAAATGCCCCTGCTCGAATTGAAATTCCGAAGAAACAAATTGAAGATAGTCATGATGTCATTAAACGCCTGAAGCGTGGAAGGCCAGTTGGTTCCAAGGATAAAAATCCTCGAAAAAGAAAATTCATAGAGAAACACAATGATCACAAAATAGAGAATGATGTTCCTGAAGAAACACATAATGATCACAAAATAGAGAATGATGTTCCTGAAGAAACACATGATGATGAAAATGTTTTGTCAGAACCACAAACTGACGAGAATCATGAAATCTCTATCAATTATATTAATACTGGAAAAATATGGAACCGAAAAGATATAGAAGAAATTGATGATATATTTTCTTATAATGTGGCAATCGACATCATAAATGATAATGAAGATCATGAACCAAAATCTTTTGGTGAATGTAAAAATCGGCAGGATTGGATAAAATGGAAAGATGCCATCCAGGTTGAATTGGATTCGCTAAATAAACGTAATGTTTTTGGACCTATAGTCCTTACACCTGAAGGTGTAAAACCTGTTGGATACAAATGGGTTTTTATTCGAAAGCGAAATGAGAAAAATGAAATAGTAAGATATAAAGCTCGACTTGTTGCACAAGGTTTTTCTCAAAGGCCTGGAATTGATTATGAAGAAACGTATTCTCCCGTGATGGATGCAATTACGTTTCGGTATTTGATTAGCTTGGCAGTATCTGAAAATTTAGAAATGCGTCTTATGGATGTTGTTACAGCTTACTTATATGGATCACTTGATAGCAATATATATATGAAAATCTCTGAAGGATTTAAGATGCCTGAAGCACAAAGTTCAAAACCCAGAGAATGTTATTCTGTGAAATTACAAAGATCATTATATGGGTTAAAGCAATCTGGCCGAATGTAGTATAATCGGCTAAGTGATCATTTGATGAAAAAGGGATATGTAAATAATTCAATATGCCCTTGTGTTTCATTAAGAAAACAACATCTGGATGCGTAATTATTGCTGTATATGTTGATGATTTAAACATCATTGGAACGAATAACGAAATTCATGAAGTTGTGTCATACTTGAAGGAAGAATTTGAAATGAAGGATCTTGGAAAAACCAAATATTGTCTAGGTTTACAAATTGAACAAAAAGAATGGGGAATATTTGTTCACCAGAAAAATTATACAGAAAAGATCCTTAAACGTTTTAATTATGGATAAATCAAATCCTTTAAGTACTCCGATAGTTGTTAGATCATTAAACATAGAAAAGGATCCATTTCGTCCATGTGAAGATGATGAAGATATTATTGGTCCAGAAGTACCATATTTAAGTGCTATCGGTGCCCTTATAGATATTACAAATTGTACAAGGCCTGATATATCTTTTGCCGTAAATTTATTGGCAAGATTTAGCACATATCCAACAAAGAGACACTGGAACGGAATTAAACATATATTCCGTTATCTACGAGGAACGACAGACTTGGGACTTTTGTATTCAAAAGATGCTAATCCAAGTATAATTGGTTATGCCGATGCTGGATACTTATCTGATCCACACAAGGCACGTTCTCAAACTGGATATGTATTTACTCATGGAAGCACTGCAATTTCTTGGCGTTCACAGAAACAAGCGCTCGTAACAACTTCATCAAATCATGCCGAGATTATTGCACTACATGAAGCAAGCCGTGAATGTGTGTGGTTAAAATCAATGACTCAACATATCCAAATCTCATGCGGATTATCATTCGACGAGAAGCCTGTGATACTATATGAAGATAATGCTGCATGTGTTGCTCAAATGAAAGAAGGATACATAAAAAGCGACAGAACTAAACATATTCCTCCTAAGTTCTTCGCATTCACCAAGGAGCTTGAGAAGAATAAATGTATTGATGTTCGTCACATTCAATCAAGTGAAAACTCATCAGATCTCTTCACAAAGGCATTTCCTACGACAATATTCAGAAAGCACATATATAATATTGGGATGCGCAATCTACGAAATTTGTGAAGAATTGTTCGTGTCAACATGAGGGGGAGTTTACGTGACTGCACTCTTTTTCCCTTACTATGGTTTTTATCCCAATGGGTTTTTCCTAGTAAGGTTTTTAACGAGCCAGGATAAAAACACGTAATGATGACAATCATTATGATCATCATCACAAGGGGGAGTGTTGAAAAATAATATTTAAAATGTGTGTATTGAATATTTGAATGTTGAATATTTGAATGTTGAAAATTAGGTAAAATTAGGTGTTGAATATTGAAATTTGTGTGTGATGATGAATGTAATGATGTAATTTATTTTTGGATTATTTGTAAAAATTTTCTATAAATAGATCTCTCATTTGTGAAGAAAATCACAATTGAGTTGAGAGAAAAATATTATAAAGTGTGTAGTGTGATAATTTTGAGAGTTTGAGATTTTTACTTTTTACCATAAATTTTTACTTTTTTACAACAAAGCCCACTTATTTTTTTCTTAAAGAATTGTCATTAGAAAAAGCTGAGTCATCAACAAACTAATCTATCATTTGACTATATATACCTTATTTATTATACTACTTGGTGTGACCACGTGCCCATAATTGAAGGAGGCACAACTTGAAAATAATTTTGATAAAAGTAAAGCAAACACATGCAAATTCAACTAATCGAACTTTAGTTCCTCGCCTGAAAATGAATGCTGAACGATTTAGATTCTCTCCACGTAAAAAAATACTACAACAATCACGAGTTAAACAACAAAGAATTAAAAACACTTTTAAATATTTAAAAATTATAATCCATGTTTCGACTTTCAAAAACCAACGAAGGAAAAAAATATTTTTTAAACACACTTATAATCCATGATCTCCTCTCCTGAACCGCTACCATGTGCACTTATATGAGTATCGATGAGATAACATCCACGTATTAGATGTGATAAAATTGTATATCCAATTAATGAGTGTCACTTGAATGATGCTCACATAGATATATATTTAGGATGAGGTGTATACAACATAACCAGAAAACTCGTTCTTTTTTTTTTTTGGTATGTTGATGCCACTTGACCATCCCGCGGCAAAACGAATTGGGTTGTCACTTCTAGGAATGTCCAACTTAAGATTCTTTTATTAGAAAAAGATTAAAATCGTGCGAGTTATTATGGCGCGACGCACCAATGCCGCTATCTAGAGAGATTGGAAAGAAGGAAGAATTGCTAAAAAAAATTTAAAAAGCGGACTTTGACAGATCGCCACAAAAGACCCATCGCATAACACGCAAATGTCAAATCCTAGAAACTACCTAGAAGTGGAAAAGAAAAAGGTAATATTTAATAGATGAATGCTATGATACATGAACGCACATTAATTTTCCAGTCAGTTATTTATTGTTTATTGTTAAGGGGTACCAACCAACAAATTTTGAATGTATTAGGACCTTTAGGGGTGGGAGTGTTATTATAATGGTTGTTACCATCGAGAAAAAAAAATCATCAACCAATATTCTTTCGATTCTCAAATACTTACGCGGCAAGTGTCTACTCTAGAAACAGGCAAGAAATGGTAAACTTGCTATCATTTTCATAATTTTCATCTTCCTATGAATGACTACAAGTCTTGTAAATTATGACGACTTGGTATATATACAATATGATTGGAGAATTACCCTAACAAAACACACAAACATANCATGGGTTTGTAAAAAAAAATGAACTTGGCAGAATGCATCAGATTAGATGTATAATATAATGTAAAAGTAAACTATTGTGACAATTGTATTTGGGCTAGAGATAATAGGTCGACCTCAATACTAGCTAGAGTTAACATTATAACTGCAGATATGCAACATTAAAAGAAACAAGTGGCACTTCTGATGAGTACCCGTACAAAATCGAAGATTTCGATGGACCATCAAGTAGATTTTGAAAAGAATATTTTATTCCAAAAGTCTATTAAGATTTTATTTCGATTTTGCATCTTTAGACAAATTTTATAGATTTAGTTTCCTAGATATAGAGAATCCTATTATTAGGAATTATTTATTTAAGTAGGAAACTTATCTATAAGATATAAAGTATTTGCTTTAAATTAGAGTTTGATTCATATTAAACTCTAGTTTTCCTTGTTGATAGGTAAAAAAGATCCTTGAAAATTTAGGTAAAAGGAAGTACTTAATATAAAAGGAGAACAATCATTGAAGAGGGGTGACACAAGGAAAGAATATTTGACTGACGGCTACTGGAATTAATTCAGTATTGAATATTTGCGTAAGGAGCTTGAGTGTCCTGTCTACCACGTGACCGTGTTGCCGATTGGTGTTGCCAACACTCAAGAACAACACTGACGCATAGTGCTGATCGAAGAGTGATTTCGTTTGGTTTTATTGCAATATGTTTTTATTTTATGCATCTATTTTTAGTATTGGTTTATTTTGATACATGTTAATTCCTTGGAGTATTAAGGAATTTAGTTTAGTTTTATTTCACTAGTATTGATATTGGTGTAAACGATTTACATTTTTCCTAGTGAATTTTTTGTCATGAGACATCGCACAAGTATTAGTACTTGTGCATAATTTAACTCAAGTGTCTACTTGTTAAAGTTATCTTAGTGTGCTAAATAATTAATTTCTGCTGCCGTGTTGTGTGCCGTGTTGACAACACCGAGCACAACACTGAATTCTGATATACTAGTTTTAAATAATTATTTCTTGTATATTTATGCGCAACAATCCTTTCAGATTTAAAAGAGCAAAACTTCTTCGAAAAATATAAATCTTTCCAGAAAAAAATATATTTCTTCTAAATCTATTTGATTAAGATCTTTCTTTTTTTTTCAGAAAAATTAGGAATTAGCTTTCCGATCCCGCTTCATTTCCAAAAACTAAAACAAAACAAAACAAAACAAAATCTCTTTAAGTTTTTTTCAAAAACACATTAAAGTTATAGTGATCTTAAGCTATATGGTCAAAATATTTTTCTTGGGATAGAGCCATACACCATGAACATGTATGGTATTCTTCGAGAAAGTAACAGAACGCACCATTAACATGTATGTAAGGTAAACTTCGTGAAAGTAATTCATAACAAAGTAAGAAAATTAAAAGAGTCGAGCCAAATTATCCAATGGGAAATGATATGTCCCATCCTTCATTTTTGTGACAGTTTGTTGAGGTCTTTCTACACCAGTCTAAACACTTTCATTATATTGGTTGAATTTTTCAAAAGGTGTGGCATATCACCCTATCCAATGATCCGCTAAAATATCATTCGATTTCGATAGCCAAACAATTAATTCTAGCACTAGAGGAGTTAATTCAACAAAACTTCGACCTAAAAAGGTTTTTACTTTTGTCCACAGGAAAAAATTGGTTTACACCTACTTAAAACAATTAATTAGAGTCACGCGTGGCATGACTATTGCATCAAGTTAATTTAACGTTTCACGTTAACAAAATTATTTTTCCTTTTTTTCCATTCATTATTCCTTCCCCCTAATTTCTGTATCTATTATGTATTACCCAAATCATTTTACCTTCTTTGGCGATTTTAGCAGAAAAATAATTTTGTTAAAAACTTGCACAAACACACGCAAATACAATTACAATTACAAATTTCTTTATATTCAATACATTACATGATATCTTGAAATAGTATATTTTAATTAAAACAAAAGAAAGGGTTTCAAAAAATAGCATTTAATTTACGAAGATATAAAAAAATGTTTCCAGGATAAAAAAAACATCAAAAGTGCGAATAAATCATATACGAGGAAGGTATGGATGGATCTTATCAAGGATTCTGTTCTATCATAATCTAAGTTTTTTAAATTATTTCTATCCCCCTAGATTCAAATCTCTTACCCCCTCGCAACTAAATCTCAGCCCCACACCAACTATACTAAATCCTAGCCGTCCAAGAGTGGGCCTACAGATCAAAGGGAGCCCCACAGCCAGACACGTATGCGGTTAATAAATCTCACGTTAACTAACAAACGAAAGTAACCGAAAAAAGGCACCGCAGATCCTGCCGCCATTCCATTCAGCGGCGCGTCCATCTCTGTCTGCCCAGATTTAATACTCGTGTCTACCACGCGCTCCCGAGAGCGTGGGGAAGTAAAGGACAAAGAACACGATCAATACCCGCTTGTTTCTTTTCCGATACTCGGGGTAAACAAATCAGTCAAACGATTAATTGAAAATTTTTAAAATTTGTATTCATAGATCTCTTCGATTTAATATAATCAATCACATGCTCGCCGCCTAATACACTGAACACACTCTGCAACGAGCTGAAAACTCTTTAAACAAATCGATGATATATATATATATATATATCATCGATGAATCTAATCGCCGGCGGTGAACAACCAGCAAGTTGCCAGTGAAATCAGATGCTTACCAAAATAAGACATTCTGACCATCACGAGATCATGAATAAGGGATTTATAACTTGCGATCTATCGATTAAAACACGAAAAATGAACCCAAAAAAAGGGCAAAAAATCTCGTGCGATTCAGAGAGAACAGGTGTCGGCGTGTGCGCGAGAAGGAATGCGATTTTATTATTTGTTAACAGAACGAAGAGGGAAAAAAGGAAGAAAACTTACGAGGTTGATTTGTCTTGTGCGAAACAGAGCTTCGTTCTGATGGAGACCGACACTAGCTGAACATGAAAAGGGGAGAGAGAGAGAGAGAGAGAGGGAGACGTGTTGGTATTTATAGAGAGGGGGGACATTGCCACTGTTGTGTTTGCTGCTGCCACATCCAAACTTTACGCATTCCCAATTCTAACCCCTTTTCATTTCACAAATTTATTTTATTTCTTTTTTAAAAAAGTATTTTACTTATTATTTTTAAATCTCTTTCTTATTAATAATTATTAAATTATGATAAATTAGGTTTCTAATATTAAAAATAATTGAACATCATAAAAAAAAATAAGAAAGAATTTTCATAATTTTTAAAATATATAGATATTTTAAAATGATTTCAAAATAATTTTTTCAATTGTGTGATAAAATATGTGTGAATTAAATTTATTGTTTTTCGAAAAAATGATATATTCAATTAGTTTATAAAAGAAATAATAAATTATTTTGTTCATATAACTCAAATCTCATAAAATAATTTCATTTGAAGATTTCATTTAATTATATCAAATCTCATCGAATCCTACCAAATACTAGTCTCGTTTTAAAATTCTATGATACAAATATGCAAAATGAGATTTCTAATTCCAAATCCCACCAAATTCACTTAAATCCATTGAACCAAACACACTGAAATCCATGATTTAATCTACCTGAATTTTATAGGTTTTTTTTTCCATTGATGGTTTTGATTCCAATAAAATGTGCAAATAGAATCACACTTTTTAGATGCAGTTTTAGATTCGGTTCGATTTCGATTTCTACCGGATTTGATTTGAAATAGAGAGTTTTCTTTAAACAGTGGTTCGGTCTTGGTTTTTGGCTGGGTATCACTCCAAAACGTGGTTTGGTCTAGGTCACCGCTTTTAAAAATATATTTATATTCTTAGCTTTTTAAATTAATTTTGAAACAATAAAAAATATTTTATACTTAATTGATGTAGTTTTTCCCCCCTCTAAAATTGTCTGGATAAATTAGCCAATTCGTTAGTTTGGGTCTGACAGCAGTGAAAGTAGCTCTGGCAATATGCACAACCTCGGGAAATTGGCAAAGATATTTTACAAATCTTTCTATGTAATGATAAAATGACCTAAATAGATTGTCATCAATCATCGCCATGTTCTCCTCATTTATCTATTAATAATAATTCAATTAAGCATTATTATTATTTTCATTAAATATTTAAAATCTAAGTATTATCTCTTGAAATAATATTCATATTACCTCTTCTAAATCACGGCCTATCTAGGTCCGTCGTGGTCTTGTATGAATTTTAAATATATGTGAGAGATCAATTCACAGTAATAATATAATCGTTTTCATATATTTACTTATCGACTACATTCATCATCGTAAATATATTACAATCGATTAACAACCTATAACAATCTATTACACATAATTCGATTGTTACTTTCAAATAACAAATTATAACCAACTGCTAATTAGTAGACACACTTATATAAATGATCTCGAATCGAAGATTTCTTCTAAACATGAGAAATATTGGTGCTTCCTAGCTCCTTACCATCAGTCCAAGATTGATATTTTAGAAAACCCAGTGTGGTAAGTGCGAAAATAATTGTGAGAGTCATTAACTCATAATCATTATTACAATCTAATTTTATTAGAGTTAATTAATTACAACAGAAAATGAGAAAAAAAGATTCTTCACAATGAGCCGAAAATGTACCAACTATGATTATAATACTAAAAATAATACATAATAAAGACTCGTTTAAACACATCAAAGTATAAAAAAGGCATACATTACTGAAATCAACTACATATAAACAACTTATATTGTAGAGTCCAAAATCAGGACACGTGAAACCCATACATACGTTTAAATTGTTAAATCATTTATTTAATTTTAAATGATTTTTAGAGATTCATAATTTATAAAATTGCATTATTTTAAATTATTTATGTTTATGTGATTCACGATAAAAAAAAATTTCTTGAGTTTCATGTTTCAGGCGATTATTCGGGATCGAAGAGATTAGACCAGTGACGATTTTGGCAATTTAAAATGAAACGTCTACTTATTCGTTTTGCTTAAAAAGTACTAGAAATTTTTTTTAAAACTCTTACATAGCATCGGTCGAATCATACACATTTGCATAAAAATATTTTAGAATCATTTTAAAATTAAAACAACCCACTATATATTTGAGAAATACAGCTCATACTATAATCTCTCAAAAATCACTCAAAACATAAATCAAAAGTCGTAAAAATCTTTAATATAAATCATAAACATAATTACGGAAAGCTAGAAGCGCCGGTCTTCGGGTCGTGTGCACCTTCAGTCCAGTCAGATCAACCATCAAGACCTCCCATAACATTAATATCATAAACACATACATCAATCACACCTAGTGAGTCTAAAGATCCAACACGTCATATTCTTGATAACAAGTAATACGTATAAAACCACAAGAAACAGTGAAAAATACTTGTACTTAAAATATCGCTTTCATGAAGATGCATAAACTTTAAAAATGAACATTTTCGTAAACCTTTTTATGATGCATGAACTTTAAATAAAAACATTTTTATAATGATGTATCAACTTTAAACATAAACATTTTCATGACATGCATAGCGTAAACATCAACTTTTCCTTTTTCCTCATTTCATAACATAAATCCTTTTATCATGATCATAAACATTTTTCCTTTTCCTTTGTTGAATTCAGATCGTTAATTGTGACTTTCCTCAAACCTCAGAAAGTCGATGGATCTATCTACATGTAACCACAGTACTGGACGTCGGGGACTCCAGCGACACTCTCACCGGTCAACTGGGCCTTGGCCTATCCTCATCAAATAGAAATACGATCGTTGGGGTTCCCTCTAGGCCTTTTCCCACAAATGGGTTCTCTCGGGGGCCTTTTCTCCTCATGACATTCCCATTCTTACCGTTATCACAAAACCGTTACCACATATTCGTAATGATGGAAACACGATCGTTGGGCTCCCACTGGGACCATAACCCTCACGATATCTCCAACATTATCGAATTAGTCACAATTACTTCACTTCCTTCAACGTTTACATTCTCATTACTTTATAAAAATCATGCATAACATATAATTTTGTTTTTGAAACCAAGCATGCAACATATCTTTTAAATGTTTTCCTTATATCATAAAAATCCCATGGACATTTAAAAATCATAATCTAATCATGAACATTTCATAAACATTTAAAAATAATCATTTTAACCTCAAAACATTTAAAATAACATTTTTTCATATTAAATCATAAACATATAAAATTCCCTAAACATTTAAAATATCATTTTAACATAAAAAATCTCATAAATGTTTAAAATATCATTTTAACATATAAAATTCCGTAAACATCCATAACTATAGAAAATAATCATATTAGCACATAAAACAGCATTCAGGGCACTGCCATGACGTTTACAATTTTTAGGTGTAAAAAGACCGTTATACCCTAGACGTAAAATTTCTCGTTTTTGACATTTTCTTAATTTCATTGACTCTAACATGTCCCAAATAATTATTTAAGCGTACATGAATTTTTTCCTATTTTTATTTAGCTTAAAAATCGAGGACTTTTAAATTAATCTTTAAATGTGACGTATTAATGCGTTTTCATCCCAAATTAAACCAAACCTTAATATAAAATTCTCAAATTCAAAACTTAGACTTATAATAATTATTTAAGCTTAAACCAAATTTTTCATAATTTTATAAAGCTCAAAACTAGGCGTTTCAATTAACTCGTTAATTAACGTTTCGTGAGGCGATTAAATCCAAAGCTCGTTATTTTGATCCCAAATTTTAAAAATAGCATTTTTATGATTTATTCTACCCTTCCAAGTCACAAGCCACGCCCGTGGACACATGGATTCAATTTTAGTTTAATTAATCTCGTTTTTGACCCTTCGAGGAACACACCGAGCCATCTCCTAATTTACTCGAGCCACGCCCAAGCCACCTCGAGCCAAACCCGAGCCAACCCATCTAGGAACCTTCCTGAACAAGCCCAAGCCCCTGAACCTAGCCCAGGCTCGCTCAAACTCACCTGGAACTAAGCTACACAATCTGCCCAAGGATGAATTCACGCATAAGAACTCCTAGTGACCCTAGGACTCTACCAACTGAGCCACCACTGAGCCCAGCACACCCTAACCTTCCCTGGACCACGCCCAGATCCATCACAGACCGCCCCAAACCCCTGGACGCGAGCAGCCACCAACTGAACAACACAGCAGCCTCGCGTACGTAAGAGCTTCCCTCACGTTTTCTGTTGCTAACCACCCAACCATCGAGTCGCCCATTGAATCAGCCCCCTAAGCACTCTCCTAGGACCCTATGGACCACACCTAGCCCAGACCCAAGCCCCCTGGTCGAGCCCTTTCTCCTTGCACCAGCTTCTGAAATCTGCGCACAATTGCTGCCAATTCTCGGGTAGGAGTCCTTGATGGATAGGACTCCTCCCAGCCCACTTATTTCGAATCCTAGCATGGCTAGGACCCTACCCAGCCCTAGACTGAGACCACCCCTAACCCTGGACAAGCCCTGGTCTAGCCCCATCAACCCATGCAACAGTAGCCGCACCCATGAAGACCCACAAACTCTCGGTTCTAATAATTGATGCCTACGTTTTTTTTTTCCAACTTTTGTTATTCAAGTTTGCAACTTATTTGGTGTGTTTCTTGGACCATAAACTTTGTGTAAAAACACTCTTAATCCATACCCTAACCATGGCAGCCCCTTAACACAAATTAAACATGATTTTTGAACCAAAACACAAAAGTTTACCACACACATAGGCATAGTTACGAAAACATCATGATGTGCAATTTGTTTTTCATGCAAAACACAATTAAATAAATACTATGGTGTGATGGATGAGTAAAAAGAGAATTATGGCGTGTCTTTGCGTATTTAACGCACGATTAAACGTTGACGATTGCGAAGAACGACGACGAACGACCTTGGTTTGATTTTCCTTGAAATATTTGAAAACTTTCTTCCTTGAAATCCTTGTGTGTGTGTCGTGTATTGTGTTGAGAAAATTTGTGAGATTGTGGGGTGTGGGGCGTGTGAATCCATAGGTTATGGGGTGGGTTTTTAGTTTTAAATAGTTAATTAAACACTAACAAAGGTTTAGGCCCATTAGGAAAATTAATTAGGACCAAAAGTGTTTAATTAAAATACTAAAAATTATTTTGTTTAGAAAAGTTTGTGAATTTATTAGCCTGGTTTCTAAAACATTCGTATTTTTGTTGAAAAACCAACACCGATAAAAATTACGTCCCGGCGTATAAAATCACATCAAAACCCTTTATTTTCAAAAATAAGAAAAAGCATTATCCTTAATTTAAATAATTAAAAACAATTTCTTAATAAAAACATTTTCAACTTTTCAGCCCTCGGTCTCCGTTCCTCGATCGCAACTCGAATAACCTTTAAAAATACATTTTAATGAAACCATATAAAAAAATATAGTTTAAACATGTAAATATACATAACATATTTAATTCATGCAATTAAAACAATTACTTAAAATACAAGAGAATTTAATAATTGTATGCATGTGGTTCGCATGGACTTTAAAATTTTCGGGACGTTACAATCTCCCCCCCTTAAAATGAATTTCGTCCTCGAAATTCGCTCATCCTCAATAACCCAAAGTTTAGACTCAGTTCTAGTATCCCAAAAATCTACTCTTCTGCTGCGCTACTCTGATAAAAATTAAGTTTTAGAATGTCCTTACGTCTTCTAGATCCCAATTAAATTTTCCTTCTAAATCCATATTTTCAAATCGCAACTTCAAAAGACCCATAATGACTTAGTGTTGTTATTATTGTAACCTCGAATTTCAACTTTTCTTAAAATTCTCAATAATAAAAGATGGATGCCCATACTTATCGTATATTATTTTCCTTAATTTATACCCAAAATGTTCGTCAACTTATCAAATTTAAATCTTAAAATCCCAAACACATCCGCTTACGCTTAGATTTTCAAGCTTAATATTGATTCATCCTTAAAAACCCTTAATTAACATTCCTTATAACATTGTAACTAAGATATCCCAATGTTCTAAATATCCTTTCGAGCTCAAATCAACAAAATTCTTAGCATTTAACTCATTCAATTCTCGCTTATTGTTAAACTAGTCCCCAAATTCAATAATAATTGCAAAATAAAATTTTAATTTCCACAAAAATTATCTTAATTGGTCCTTAATTTCGAAACTCCTACGATTAACCCATAAGTTTTTGGCATTCTTAATTTCCTTCTACGGGTTTCCCATAACATAAATTTCGATAATTTAAACTTATTCACCCAAAAATCAATTCCTATAACCAATCTTACCTTTCATCAAAAATTAAAATCCCAATTTATACATTTTCTTACTCCCAAGTCGCTGCAAATCCTTAAATCATTATTCCTTACGTCTAATTCCAAAAAATTAATTCGACTAGTAACCATGAATTATAAATATTTTCTTAGAAAATCTACGTGTCCCAAAGCATTCATAATATTCATGATTAACTTATAGCCCAAAAAGTAAAACGTCAATGCTAAAACCCAAAAAAAATCAACATAGTCCAATTCCACCACAAAACCAACATGCATTGAAATCAAATAATTTCTTATTTCATATCATAACACGTATAAAAATAATAAAGCATATAATCTTTTAGCATAACAAAGTCATGCAACCATTCAGGACAAAAATCATTTGCCATGCAACCTCAAACATAAACGTCAATCAACTTCAAAACGTGTATGAACATGTAGCTTAAACGTATAGACCATGTAAACATGTAGGTAGCATCATATAAATCATATAAAGCATGTAAACTTACAAATTTGAGGCTTGACGACTGATCTTTCCGGCGCTGATGGTGGCACAACCCTTTACAGGACCTTTGGTATGATACAAACTGAAACGTCTACTGATTCGTTTTGCTTAAAAAGTACTAGAATTTTTTTTTAAAACCCTTACATAGCATCGGCCGAATCATACACATTTGCATAAAAATATTTTAGAACAATTTTAAAATTAAAACATCCCACTATATATTTGAGAAATACATCCCATACTATAATATCTCAAAAATCACTCAAAACATAAATAAAATGTCGTAAAAATCTTTAACATAAATCATAAACATAATTGCAGAAAGCTAGAAGCGCTGGTCCTCGGGTCGTGTGCACCTGCAGTCCAGTCAGATCAACCATCAAGACCTCCCATAACATTAATATCATAAACACCTGCATCAATCACACCTAGCGAGTCTAAAGATTCAACACGTCATATTCTTGATAACAAGTAATACGTATAAAACCACAAACAACAGTGAAAAATACTTGTACTTAAAATATCGCTTTCATGAAGATGCATAAACTTTAAAAATGAACATTTTCGTAAACCTTTTTATGATGAATGAACTTTAAATAAAAACATTTTCATAATGATGTATCAACTTTATACATAAACATTTTCATGACATGCATAGCGTAAACATCAACTTTTCCTTTTTCCTAATTTCATAACATAAATCCTTTTATCATGATCATAAACATTTTTCCTTTTCCTTTTCATTTTCTTTTGTTGAATTCAGATCGTTAATTGTGACTTTCCTCAAACCTCAAAAAGTCGATGGATCTATCTACATGTAACCACAGTACTGGGCGGCGGGGACTCCAGCGACACTCTCACCGGTCAACTGGGCCTTAGCCTATCCTCATCAAATAGAAATACGATCGTTAGGGTTCCCTCTGGGCCTTTTCCCACAAATGGGTTTCCTCGGGGGGCCTTTTCCCCTCAGGACATTCCCATTCTTACCGTTACCACAAAACCGTTACCACATATTCGTAATGATGGAAACACGGTCGTTAGGCTCCCACTGGGACCATAACCCTCACGATATCTCCAACATTATCGAATTAGTCACAATTACTTCACTTCCTTCAACGTTTACATTCTCATTACTTTATATAAATCATGCATAACATATAATTTTGTTTTTGAAACCAAGCATGCAACATGTCTTTTAAATGTTTTCCTTAAATCATAAAAATCCCATGGACATTTAAAAATCATAATTTAATCATGAACATTTCATAAACATTTAAAAATAATCATTTTAACCTCAAAACATTTAAAATAACATTTTGTCATATTAAATCATAAACATATAAAATTCCCTAAACATTTAAAATATCATTTTAACATATAAAATTCCATAAACGTTTAAAATATCATTTTAACATATAAAATTCCGTAAAAATCCATAACTATAGAAAATAATCATATTAGCACATAAAAAAGCATTCAGGGCACTGCCATGACGTTTAATAATTTTTAGGTGTAAAAAGACCGTTATACCCCTGGACGTAAAATTTCTCGTTTTTGACATTTTCTTAATTTCATTGACTCTAACATGTCCCAAATAATTATTTAAGCTTACATGAATTTTCTCATTTTTTTATTTAGCTTAAATCGAGGACTTCTAAATTAATCTTCAAATGTGACGTATTAATGCGTTTTAATATCGAATTAAACCAAACCTTAATATAAAATTCTCAAATTCAAAACTTAGACTTATAATAATTATTTAAGCTTAAACCAAATTTTTCATAATTTTATAAAGCTCAAAACTAGGCGTTTCAATTAACTCGTTAATTAACGTTTCGTGAGGCGATTAAATCCAAAACTCGTTATTTTGATCTCAAATTTTAAACATAGCATTTTTATGATTTATTCTACCCTTCCAAGTTACAAGCCACGTCGTGGACCCATGGATTCAATTTTAGTTTAATTAATCTCGTTTTTGACCTTTCGAGGAACACACTGAGCCATCTCCTAATTTACTCGAGCCACGCCCGAGCGACCTCGAGCCAAACCCGAGCCAACCCATATAGGAACCTTCCTGACCAAGCCCAAGCCCCTGAACCTAGCCCAGGCTTGCTCAAACTCCCCTGGAACTAAGCTACACAATCTGCCCAAGGATGAACTCACGCATAAGAACTCCTAGTGACCCTAGGACTCTACAAACTGAGTCACCACCGAGCCCAGCACACCCTAACCTTCCCTGGACCACGCCCAGATCCAGCCCAGACCGACCCAAACCCGTGGACGCGAGCATCCACCAACTGAACCACACAGCAGCCTCGCGTACGTAGGAGCTTCCCTCACGTTTTCTGTTGCTAACCACCCAACCATCGAGTCGCCCCTTGAACCAGCCCCCTAAGCACTCTCCTATGACCCTATGAACCACACCTAGCCCAGCCCAAGCCCCCTGGCCGAGCCCTTTCTCCTTCCACCAGCTTCTGAAACCTGCGCACAATTCCTGCCAATTCTCGGGTAGGAGTCCTTGATGGATAGGACTCCTCCCAGCCCACTTATTTCGAATCCTAGCATAGCTAGGACCCTACCCAGCTCTAGACTGAGACCACCCCTAACCCTGGACAAGCCCTGGTCGAGCCCCATCAACCCATGCAACAGTAGCCGCACCCATGAAGACCCACAAACTCTCGGTTCTTCTAATTGATGCCTACGTTTTTTTTTCAAGCTTTTGTTATTCAAGTTTGCAACTTATTTGGTGTGTTTCTAGGACCATAAACTTTGTGTAAAAACACTCTTAATCCATACCCTAACCATGGCAGCCCCTTAACACAAATTAAACATGATTTTTGAACCAAAACACAAAAGTTTACCACACACATATGCATAGTTACGAAAATATCATGATGTGCAATTTTTTTTCATGCAAAAAACAATTAAATAAATACTATGGTGTGATGGATGAGTAAAAAGAGAATTATGGCGTGCCTTTGCGTATTTGACGCACGATTAAACGCTGACGATTGCGAAGAACGGCGACGAACGAACTTGGTTTGATTTTTCTTGCAATATTTGAAAACTTTCTTCCTTGAAATCCTTGTGTGTGTGTCGTGTATTGTGTTGAGAGAATTTGTGAGATTGTGGGGGTGTGGGGCGTGTGAATCCATGGGTTATGGGGTGGGTTTTTAGTTTTAAATAGTTAATTAAACACTAACAAAGGTTTAGGCCCATTAGGAAAATTAATTAGGCCCAAAAGTGTTTAATTAAAATACTAAAAATTATTTTGTTTAGAAAAGTTTGTGAATTTATTAGCCGGGTTGCCAAAACGTTCGTATTTTTGTTGAAAAACCAACACCGATAAAAATTACGTCCCGGCGTATAAAATCATCTCAAAACCTTTTATTTTCAAAAATAAGGAAAAGCATTACCCTTAATTTAAATAATTAAAAACAATTTCTTAATAAAAACATTTTCTACTTTTCAGCCCTCGGTCTCCGTTCCTCGATCGCAACTCGAATAACCTTTAAAAATACATTTTAATGAAACCATATTGAAAAATATAGTTTAAACATGTAAATATACATAACATATTTAATTAATGCAATTAAAACAATTACTTAAAATACAAGAGAATTTAATAATTGTATGCATGTGGTTCGCGTGGACTTTAAAATTTTCGGGGCGTTACATAAAATGTGGTATTTTATTTTAAGTTAGGATTGGAGCATTTTAAAAGATTTATTTAGTTTTTATCATTTTTTAAAACATAATTTAATTATTAGGTGATTTTTTAGATCCTAAACTTTTAAAGTTTAACACTTGTGTATTTTATTTCAAATTAAGGGATTTTATTAAAGTTAGAAGAGGTTAATATTTTAATTAGCTTGTTAATTATTTTATTAAGAAATTTTATTACCCCTAATTAATTAAAACTCACGCACACACCCACATTTGCACACACACACACACTCTTCGGCATTTACACACACCAACAATTTCCTTGGCTTTCATTTCATTTTTTTAAAAGAAAAGTTAGGGTTCTAGAGTTGTAAGGTCCAAAATTAAGACGACGTAATCCGACGGCATGCAAATCTAGGAAATATGAGAAAATGGCTAATTAATTGATTTTAATTGATTATGTGACATACATGACTACATGTTAAATAGGATTTTCTTATCATTATGCATAAAACTATATTTTTAAGGATTATTCAAGTTGCGATCGAGGAACGGAGACCGAGGGCTGAAAAACGTAAAATATTTTTATTAAATAATTAATTATAATTATTTAAAATATGAGTGATGCTTTTTCATATTTTTGGAAATAAGGAGTTTTGAGGTGATTTTATACACCAGCACGTAAATTTTATCGGTGTTGGTTTCTCAACAAAAATACGAACTTTTTGATAATCCGACTAATAAATTCAAAACTTATTTAATCAATGCTATTTTAAATATTTTAACTTCTAACCAAGCATTAATGGGCCTAAAGTATGCTTAATAGGCCTAAGCCTTGTTATATGAATTAAAGGAGTATTTAAAGCACAAAAACCCCACCCTAAACCCCATAACCCCACGCCCCAAATTCAGAATTTCACACTCAAATCTCTCCCTTAATCATACACGATATACACACGCCACTCTCAAGGGAAACAACCAAGGTTTGAAGAAAAAATTCGTCTTAGAGTCTCCTAGTCGAAGTTCCTCGCATCGTCAACGTTTAATCGTGCGTTTAAAACGTAAAGACACGCCATACATCTCTTTTTTCTCATCTATCACATCGTACTATCGTTTTAATTACGTTGTATGAAAACATGGTGTTCTTATTATGATTTTCGGATTTTTGCACACACATGAGTCAAACTAATGGTTTTATGTTCCAAATCATGTTCTATATATATCAAGGGGCTGCCATGATGTTAGGATATGAACAAGAGATGTTTCTTCATGATTTTAAGGGTTATAATATATCGCCATACACGCTACACCACAAGCAAACCAAGCTGATGTTCGGTTTTCTGTCATGGAACTTGGGGTGATCGGGTTTCTTGTTTAAGGGGTTGGGTGAGTCTTGGCTTGAGTCAAGGCTTATCCAGGGTCTGTGAGGGGACGAGGGTAGAGTCCTAGCCATGCTGGGACTCGAGCCAAGGGCTGGGGAAGGAATCCTAGCTTGCTAGGACTCCCACCCGAGAATCGCACAAAACAAGCGCAGGGTTCAGAGCTTGCGCAGGGACAAGGGCTCGGTCTGGGGGAACGACGGGCTGGGCTAGTGGGACTCCTTGGGGTCATAGGTGAGTGTAAAACAAGTTGGTTCAAGGGTGGCTCGGTCGGCTGGGGTCTTAGGCACCAAAACAAAGAGTCCATGCATTTGAGGAGTTCTCGGCCGTTGCTAGAATCTCTTGGTGTAGCTTCGGTTCGAGCCTAGGGGTCATGTACGTGAGTTCCAAGGGTCCAGGGGGTGGCCTAAGGGGTTGGTCAGGGTCTGGACCAACATGGTTCAAGGGTTGCTCGAGAAAATGGAGAGATGGCTCGAGGGGTTCAATAATATGTCAAGTTAGGGTTTTAAAGTTAAAATTAATTGAAATATGGCTCACGGGGGTCGAGTCGGGGTTCACGAGAGCTAAAATAATATAAAAAGACTAAGTTTTGAATTTAGGAATTTTATATTAAAGTTTGGGATTTTTCGGGATTAAAACACCGTCAAAACGATTAATTAAAGATAAATTAAAAAGTCTCATTTTTAAGCTAAATAAAATCATGAGAATTTTAAATTAAGCTTAAATATTTATTTGGGACATGATAGAGCCAATGAAATCAAGAAAAAGTCAAAAACGTAAAATGTCACGTCTAGGGGTAAAACGATCTTTTTACACCTGAAAATTAGTAAACGTCATGGCAGTGTTCTGAAAGCTGTTTTGTATGCTATTATGATTATTTCAAATTTTTATGAATTTTTACATGTTAAATTATGGTTTTTAAATGTCCATGGATTTTTATTTAAGGTTGACATTTAAAAGACATGTTGCATGCTTGATTTCAAAAATAAAAATGATATGTTATGCATAATTTTCATAAAGTGATGGAAATGTAAAACGTTGAAGGAAGTGAAGTAATTGTTACTATAATGATGTTATGTTGGAGATATCGTAAGGGTTATGGTCCCAGTGGGAGTCCGACGATTGTATTTCCAATGACACCATTGAGGATATGAGGATAAGTATGGGGATATCGTGAGGGAAAAGGCCTCAGAGGAGGCCCATTTATGAGAGAAGGCCCAGAGGGAGCCCGACGATCGTATTTCCATTCGATGAGGATAGACCAGGGCTAAGTTGACCGGTGAGAGTATCGCTGATGTCCCCCGCCGCCCAGTACTGTGGTTACATGTAGATGGATGCATCTACTTTTTGAGGATTGAGGAAAGTCACAATTAACGATCTGAATTCAACAAAGAAAAAAGAAAATGTTATGATCATGATAAAATGTTTTATGTTATGTTTTGAGGAGAAGGAAAAGATTAAGGTTCATGTTATGGAAGTCACGAAAATGTGATTTTTACGTAAAAGTATTTTCACTATTGCATGTGGTTTTATACGTATTATTGATATCCAGATGATGGTGTGTTGAGTCTTTAGACTCACTAGGTGTGAAGGATGCTGGTAATGATGATGTTAATATTACGGGAGGCCTTGATGGTTCATTTTGCTGGACTGTCGGGGCACGCAACCCGAGGACCAGCGCTTCTACTTTTTCCGCATTTATGATTTATGATTCATGATTCACGTTAAAGATTTTAAGACTATTTATTTATGATTTTGAGAGATTTTGAGAGGTTTAGTATGAGCTATACTTTTCAAATTTATTGCTTTTTAGGTTTGGTAAAACATTTGACGATTTCATTTTATTACTATTTCGCTTGATTTTTTAAAATACTAGTTGGTTGATGTAATGCCCGAGATTTAATTACTGTAATCAGAAGTGGATTAATTAACAGTATTGAGGGTATAGGAGCTTGAGTGGGATAGCCAGGCGTCGGTACATCACAAAACTAATCTTTTGTACAGAACCTTTGGCGCCCGAGCGGTAGAAAAGGACCGCCCGAGCGCCAGTGCAGAACACGGTTAATACTTGGACAGAACGTCTGGCGCCCGAGCGGCAGAAAATTACCGCCCGAGCGCCAGTGTGTAACAAGTTGGTCACTCGGGCAGAACGTTCCGCGCCCGAGCGGTAGATTGTGACCGCCCGAGCGCCGCTTGCAATGCAAGAAAAATAAGCCACGTAGCTTAACCATGCAAGTAGATATATATAAGGTTGTAAGGTTCTTCAGCAAGAAGCAGAAACGAAGAAATCAAGAAAGGAAATGAGAAAAGCTTCAGAAATCCTTACGCCTTTATATTTCGATCCGCCCATTAGATTTTAAATCCGACTTCAGTACGGTGTTCCTGTCGACGCGGGCTACAACTGGACGTAAGTTTTGTTACGTTTTGATATGTGTTGAAATTATGCTATTGTCAGAATTGTATAAAATTCATATATGATGTTCTTGACATGTTAGACATCATAGAATCGAAGTCAGATTAAGAAACAGATTGATTACGGATTTGTTATAATTTTTCAGATTATATTGAGTTGTATTGGACATATTTGGATTATGGTTGGGTTATGGATTATATTGGATATTGGTTATGATTTGTAATTGATATCTATTGCTGTCTGAGTTGACGGGGATATTGAAATTGTGCCGTTATACCGATGATTTGAATTAAAAGCAGATTAATCAGATTCAGTATTGAATTGAGAATGGACGGTTGATATTATTATTCTCGATATGTCCTTTCAGATTTACAGAGATAATCTTGAGTGCAGAACTTCCAGTTCTTCCGACCGAGACTACAAACGAAAGGTATAAGTCAATGTGGTATTGGGAGATCGACACAAGTAGGATATACTTGTGTTTCCCTAAATCACATACTATTTGTTATTAATTGCATTGATTTGATTTGATATGCTTGTTCTATTGACGTATAGAGAGCATGTGTTAGACGAATATTAGATGAGTGATCTTGTGACTGAAGTACCTGATAGTGGCGGGATCGCCACGGGCACATTGCACGATATCACAAGATAGTGTATTGGCGATAGTGCCACAGTCTGTGACGGATAGGTCAAGACACTGGATGTTTGGTTATATCGACGTGGATAGAATCAGAGTTTCTTCTATTACTGTTGGTCGATATAGGAATACCAACGTCTGGAAAACCGGGATCCCTAGACTAGGATTGAGTCTAGCCTGAGTCGTGGAGTCACGAGTATGATTGATAGTTTGATAGTACTTAAGTTTCAGATTTTGATATATATCTGATATCCGCTTCATGCTTTATATTAATTATATGATTGCATGTTTCGTTGATTTATACTGGGATTTATTCTCACCGGCGTTATCCGGCTGTTGTCGTGTTTGTATGTGTGCATGATAACAGGTGGGACAGGTTCAGGGTCGAGGAGATGAAGAGAGAGATCGTGATTAGAGTGGAGACTACGGACTTGATCTGAGATAGGGTTGAACACTTGATATTTAGTACTTGAACCTTAGTTTGTAAATGATTGTATATAGTACAAGACTTGTACTTTACCTTTATACTGATATGTATAGAAGAATGATTCCATTACGTTCCGCATTTGATATTATATTTAAAAAAAAAAAAATTTAGACCCTGTTTATTGTAATTGATTAATTAGTCCCAATGAAGATTAAGAACATGATTAGCGTCCGGGTCCCCACAGTTGATGTTTTATTTTAAGGGGTAAAATATTTTATAAAAATATTTTTATGTAATATATTTATATGGCCGAAATAGTGAGGGAAAAAAAAATTTGTAGTATTTTTTAAGCAATAAAAAGGGCAGACGTTTAAGTTGATATTAGAGCAAAGGTCCTGTAAATGGTTGTGCCACCATCAGCACCGGAAAGATCAGTCGTCAAGCCTCAATTTGTAAGTTTTACATGCTTTATATGATTTTATGATGTTACCTGCATGATGGCATGAATATTATGTTTACTTTACATGTTTGCGAGCTTTTTTGAGTATTTATGCTTTGCATGTTTAATTTGCTAAAATGAATAAGGATATGTCACATGATTAGAAAACTTAGATTTAAATGCATGTTGGTTACATTAGAATTTGAAAAACATTCAGATAAAATGCCTCCTAGACTCGCCCCTGTTAATGAGAATCAAGCCAAGAACAGTGTGAACCTTCAAGGGAATGCTCAACCACCACCACCACCTCCTCCAGGGGATGCTGCTACTCATGCGTTAGAGGGGATGGCTCGTCTCTTCGAGCAACAGTTACAGCAGCAACAGTTACAACAGCAGCAGTTGCAGCAGCAGTTACAGCAGATGCAGCAGGCACCTAGGCCACATCATGATATATATGATCAGTTCCGGAGGCTAGGGGCGAAGGAATTTTCTGGCACTACCGATCATTTTGCTGCGGAGGGTTGGATTCTGTAGAGGCCCGTATTTCGTATTTGAAAATTTGCGAAAAAATTTAAAATTTTCTCTTTAAATAAATAAAATGCCTCATTCATAAAATATACTGATAAAAAGATCCAATGTTTAAATTAGTAGCGGAAGTATATAATGTTTTCAAAATAACAACTTAAAATAATTCGACAAAATAAAAACTGAGTTTGGAATAAAAATAGTAAGTGCTGAAAATGAGGTCCTCGGGTTCCTTCGACTGCCGACCCAAGATGGCTCAGTGGTCCCCGCCATCGGTCCCGACCTCATCAATACCTACAACAATCAAGTCTAGTAAGTCTAAAGACTCAGCATGCATATATCGTGAAATAACAAGTAAATATATAATAAAATCGCATGCAACTTAAAAATATCGTGTCGTAACGTAAACATGGAAATCGTGTCATGATTAATTATAAATAAGTGCATAACTGAAAATCGTACGTAAAATGTTTGCTCGATAGAGTCCTGTCATAAAATAGCATATCATAATTTTCTGTTGAGAATATGTTCTACGCGAGTGGCCCATAACGTAACGTAACATAACATAACATGAATCATCTGATCAGACTAAACCACAGTATACTGGGCGGTAGAGATCATCACAGCCGTTGGACTGGATATCCGTACCCATACATGAACATTAACCGGTCGTAGGTCTCCGGGTGAAGTAATAATCCCATAAGCTGCAATCCCATGAACGTGAGGTGGCCACAAGTAATATCGCATATATCTCAAAATAAACTTTTATATTCTATGCACGTAATATAATTAAATATCCTGTTTTATTTTACCGAATGGGTTGGATCGTTCCCAGGCTCGCTGTGTAAGGCCCTGTAATTAATTATCCGGTAATTTGGCATAATTAGAATAATTATTGAGTTGCAAATTAAAATAATTATTTATGACAAATAAATTCAAAAAGTGTGTTAAAAATATGTATTTTAGAATATCGGAGAATTTAACGATATAAAATACATATAGAGTTTAAATAACACACGAGTTCTTAAAATAAGTAAAATCCGGATAAATGGACTCAATTTATTAAATTTTGTGGTCAATTATTACACATATACACCACTTTTGTAGAACCGAAAATCAGATTACGTATAAGTCATGCATAATTTCAATTATTTAATTAAAATGAATTTTTATGAAAATATGAAGTGTTTTATTTATTTTAAAAGAAGATGTTTAGTTTTATATTTTCAAGATAAATACGCGAAGTCGGACCGGAGTTTGGAGATTGGAGATAAGATTAATAATAAGACTAATAATAAGAAAGATATTCCTAAATTTAATTTAAGTCAAGGAATAATTTAATTTAAAGGAATAGAATGTTATATGATTTATTAAATTAACTAGAGATAAGAAATTAAATAAGTTCTTTAGGTATATATTTAATTAAAACTTAAATTAAATAAATAATTGAGGATGAATTAATCTAGGTATAATATATTCAAGAAATTAAACATAACATTTAAATACTTAAATTGAGGTCAAGCATGCCATATAAAATTCTAAGCAAGATTTGAAACTAAATTAATTTATTAATGCATTAAAATATACATAATGAAGGTTTAAAATCTTAAACAAGTAAAATGCAAGGTTAAATAAAAATATATCATGCAAAGGAGTAACAATTTCGGTCAAAACATTTCTTAGGTGTAGTAAATTTCATTCAAATCACCTCATTAGTCTTTAAAGTAAATATAATTCTCCACCCTTAATTCACTAGTTATTAGTATATTCAAATGCTATAATTCACATAAATTTTCCTCAAACCATTGTCTTAGAAGCTTAACGTGCACATACAGTAGGAATAATAAGAAGGGAAACCAACGGCAACAAGAGGAAGGAGAAGCAATTCAAACCCATTCAAATTTACCACTAAATGGTTTTTATAGTGTATTCATTTCCCACTTTTAAACTCCTTAATTATGGGTAATACATGCACCATAATTCTCCTTGAAGCTCCTCAACCCCTTTATGCTAGCAACTAAACATGAATAACAGTAAGAAGAAGAGTACAAGAATCGGGCAGCAAGAGAATCAAAAACATTTCAAATCCCATACAACTCCTTGACTTGTAACCTCCAACTTAATGCATATTATGGCACCTTTAACACCTCCTATAATACTCATCTTCATTGTCTAGCAATCACACACCCTCACTTTCGAAATACATCAGAATAGCAGCAGCTTAGAATCGAGAATAGCAGCAGAGAAAAGTAAGAAAGGAACCAACTCCGTTCCGCCGCTGGTATTCGTCGTATTGATTTGTTTTTGGCAAAACAAATTTCAGGCATGTATATATTGTTTCTTTTCTCTTCAATCAAGGCCTCTAGATATTTTAAAACATTATATGTTCAAGATTCATGAGTCAAAACGAAATTTGACAGCAACAATTTTGAAAAAAAAAAAAAATCTGCACAGGTTCTCTCCATTGGCTTATGTCTTCGTTTGAGATGTTTTTTGTGGTTTCAGGATGTGGTTCGTTTCCAGGCAACCAGGGCTGCTTCTAGGCATAATTTAAATTGTGTTAGAGTGCTTTTGGTTCAATTGTTTTGGTCCATACACTCAAGAACAAAGAAATGACAGCAAGTTCTTCATAGGTGCAGAATTGAATCACGTTTTTTTTCTCTTGGTTGGTTAAGGAGTGAGTTCGGATCATGGCTGTCTTAAGGACCGTAGCCATGGTTAGAACCCTTTCTTATCATGTCTAGGATGTGATCAAGTCAGATTTTTAAATGATCGGTTCATGGTTCATTAGATTTTACAGCAACATATCAAGATTCCTCTGTTTTTAAAATTTTGATCTTTGTATGAGTGAGTTCGGTTTTGAGGTGCTTGGGTGGGCTGTGGCTGAATTCTAACCCATAGCCATGGTTCATACAACACTCCCTCATGTCTAGATTGTGCCATGGTTGATCATATAGCCACCGGAACGAAACAAGACAACATATTAATTCGATTACTATAGCACAGAATTTCTGGGTACTCTTGGTTTGAGTTGTGCATTGTCTTAAGTGATGGCTTGGTTTGTGGTTGGCTTTTAGCCTTTAGCCATTGTCCAAACCATGCCTTAGGATGTTAGTAAGAGTTCTTGGGCAGTGGTTCAAGCCCATAGTCATTAATTTCAGAATTTTTACTACAAACACACAAGCTGCTACTGCTGCCTTTTTGACAGCAGCTTTGGGTCATGGTTTTGGTGGTGGTTTGAGTTCTTGGTTGGCTTTTAGCCTATGTCCTTGGACTGGACACTACCTTAATGAGTTAGGAAAGTCGTGTTTTTGGCCGTTTGTGATTTGGTCGAGTTTAGAGGTCGTACGAGAATTCACGGTGAAAGGTGCCAAAATGACTCTCGAAAGAGTATTTTATGTTTTTGGATTTCATTCACCAATTTTCGTGTACAGTTATCATCATGCATATTTTTCAGTATGTTTGGGGTATTTTTAATCATGGTTAAATGTCGGTTTAATGTTGGTTCGGGTTGGTACGAAGCCATGATTAAAAATCAAGTTATTGGTTTAAATCGTCTCGTTTTTGGTTCTATTGTCAAGTTAAGATTTATTGCATGTGTCACATATTAGAAGTAAGTCGCAGCAAGCCTGGGAACGATCCAACTCATCCGGTAAAAATAAGGTTTTAATTATATTACGTGCATAAAAATATAAAATGTTTATTTTTGAGATATATGCGATATGTCTTGTGGCCACCTTATGTTATGGGTTTGGAAGTCGGTAGGCGCAACCTAGGACCTCTCCGCCCAGTGACTTACGACCGGTTTATGATTATGTATGGGTACGGACATCCGGTCCAAGGGCTGTGATTGATCTCTACCGCCCAGTATACTGTGGTTTAGTCTGATCAGGCGCTCACGTTATGTTATGGGCCACTTGCTTAGAACATTATCTCTACCAGAAAATTATGATATGATATGACAGAGCTCTATGGAGCAAAGCTTTTACGTATGATTTTCAGATATGCACGTAGATATAATTACTCATGATACGATTTTCACCATACGCTTTACGATATCATATTTTTACGTTGCATGCTATTTTATTGTATATTTACTTGTTATTCACGATATATACATGTTGAGTCTTTAGACTCACTAGACTTGATTGTTGTAGGTACCGATGAGGTCGAGACGGAGGGCGTAGATGAGTGAGCTATCTTGGGGCAGCTGTAGTATACCCGAGGACCTCATGTTTTAGTTTATGCATTTTTATTATGTTTAAACTTAGTTTTAATATTATGTTTAAACTCAGTTTTAATATGTTGGATTATTTTTAAGTTGGTATTTGAAACAATATTTTCATCCGCTGTTATTTTAAAGTTGAAATTATTTACATGTTTATTTTGAAGCAAGTTATTTATTTATTTAGAAAAATTTTAATAATTCCGCAAAAATATGAATACGAAATACGGGCCTTTACAGTTGGTAACAGAGCCTATGATCTTGTAAAGGGTTGTACTACTACTGCTCTCGAGAAGCTCATGAATTCACGTCTTCGGTCTGTAAGTTTACATTTACGCAGTTTATTTAAAGCATGAATCATTTTAACAGCATGTTTTCGTGAAATGTTTTTACGTTCAGATTTTTAATTATTTCAGTATTTATTTAAATTTAAGATAACTTATGGAATTATGCATGTTAATTACGTATGGGCTATATATGGAACAGTATGCCTCCTAGACGCCAGGTTGGACGCCCGAGAGGTGGTGGTGAGCACCGTCATGAGGACGGTGAGGGTCAGAGGCAAGAGAGACAGGGACCTCCACCCCCTCCACCAGACATGAACGCCCAGATGTTAGCTGGGATGACTCAATTCTTCGCGTAGTTTGCGGGGAACAACGCTGTGGCAGCCAGACAGACGGGGCATGAAGCTGTCTGTGAGCGGTTCATGAAGACGAGGCCGAAAGAGTTCTCAGGGACGACAGATCCTTTGGTTGCAGAGGGCTGGATTAAATCCCTTGAGGTTATTTTCGAGTTCATGGGGCTCGAAGATGGAGATAGGGTTCGTTGTGTGACTTATCTGTTTGGAGGAGACGCTCGCCTGTGGTGGGAAGGAGCATCTATATCTTTGGATTTGACTACTTTCAGCTGGACGCGCTTCACCGAGGTATTCTACTCTAAATATTTTACTGACGAGGTGCGTTCCAGGTTGACCAGGGAGTTTATGACCCTGAGGCACGGAGACACGACTGTTACGGAGTTTATCCGTAAATTTGAGAGAGGTTGTCATTTTGTACCCCTAATCGCAAATGACGCTGGTGAAAAATTGAGGCATTTTATGGATGGTCTGCGGCCGATCTTGCGCCGTGATATTAGGGTGGCTGGCCCTACTACCTATGATGTTGCTGTTTCCAGGGCTCTAGCGGCAGAGCAAGATCAGAACGATATTGAGCGCGATCGCCAGGGTAAACGACCATTTCAGGCACCACACCGTCCTCCCCAGCAGGAGCATCAGAATAAGAGACCTTTCCACGGTCCACCCAGGAACAGAGGGCAGCAGCAGCAGCAACAGAGACGAGCAGTCCCGAGGACAGTGGAGTATCCAGTCTGTAATGCCCGAGATTTTTATCCTGTTAATCTGAGACTATTAATTGATTGATTGATATGGTTATAGACAGAGCATGTCGAGATGGGCTTGGAATTGTTGAGTTGAGAATATGTGCAAGAATTATGTGTGAGACCCGCTGGTGGGCGCGCATATGCGCGGCTGGTGGGCGCGCATATGCGCGAGCTGAGCGAGTCCAAGAGATGCTGAAACGAAGGTCTCGCGCATAGGCGCGACAAGAGGCGCGCATATGCGCGAGTTGTCCAGAGAAGTGGGCGCATATGCGCGCCCGGCAGAGAAAATTGTTAAGTGCCGAGACAGTAGGGCTCGCGCATATGCGCCGGCTGAGGTCGCGCATATGCGCGAGACGTCCAGCGAAGTGGGCGCATATGCGTGCCCGGCAGATAAAATTGTTAAGTGCCGAGACAGTAGGTCTCGCGCATAGGCGCGACAAGAGGCGCGCATATGCGCGAGCTGAGCGAGTCCAAGAGATGCTGAAACGAAGGTCTCGCGCATATGCTCGGCTGGTGGGCGCGCATATGGGCGAGCTGAGTGAGTCCAAGGGATGCTGAGACGAAGGTATCGCGCATATGCGCGAGCTGAGCGAGTCCAAGAGATGCTGAGACGACGGTCTCGCGCATATGCGCGCCTCTTGGCGCGCATATGCGCGAGTTGTCCAGAGAAGTGGGCGCAGATGCGCGCCCGGCAGATCAAATTGTTAAGTGCCGAGACAGTAGGTCTCGCGCATAGGCGCGACAAGAGGCGCGCATATGCGCGAGATGTCCAGAGAAGTGGGCGCATATGCGCGCCCGGCAGATAAAATTGTTAAGTGCCGAGACAGTAGGTCTCGCGCATATGCGCCGGGTGAGGTCGCGCATATGCGCGAGACGTGCAGAATGAAAAATAAGCCAAGTGTCTTTGCCATGCAATATAATGTGATATGCCTTCAACATTCCTTCGTGATTTCAGCAGGAAGTGAGAGAGAAATTACAGCAATTCCTTCAAACTTCATTTCTCCTTAGACATTTGATTTTGAAGAATTCAACCATCCGATTTTCGATCCGAGACTAGATTCGTGCTCCTCTCTTCAATAGCTTCAAGAGGATGTAAGTTTTAATCATTTCCTAGATAGTTTGAAGTTTAGATGTTGGGGGAATTCAGAGTTTGATTGTTATTAATTGTTCTTGTGATTATTGCGAACGTTTATTCGCACCCGGATCGAAGAAATGGTACCGTATGCATTTGTTATGAATTTCAGCATATATTGATTGAATTGAATAGATTTTGACATGCTGGAATTAGAATTGTGATGATATGATCGTGCTTATGAGTTGTTGAGCTTGTTGTTGGCATTACCGGTATCGAAAGATTACGTCGTTATGCCGTCGAAACGTACCGAGATTGAATATTAATCCGTATATGTATTGCTTGAAGTTAAAGATTGATATGGTGCATTGTATATATGTCATTTCAGATTGGGATTGACAGATTCGATATCAAGAATACGAGACTTCGACTTGTTCAAACCGAAACTACGACAAGAAAGGTATAATTCATGTGAACACGGGAAGACATGAATCGATTCAGACTGGATACGAGTTTCCCAAAATCACATACTGGATTCTTAATTATGTTTGATTATGATTATGTCTTGTTTATAGATTTATATTCAAGCATTTGAGATAGGAGTCATTGACAGATTGTCAAACTAGACGTTCGGTGTATCGACGAATAGGAGCAGATCATCTCCGATTGTAGACATTCGATACAGATATGACCGAAGTCTAGGAATAAGACGTACCGCCACCCCGATTGGGCGAGTAGGTGGGAGACTTGTTACGTCTTATTCACACCGGGATCCCTATACTTAGATATGAGTCGAGTCAAAGAATAAGAGTTGAAGAGTTTTATCTGTATTCACTGGTGTGTCATAATTACTGATTTATGTGTTATGATTTTGTATTTACTTGCATGACATGCATGTATACATGTTTTATACTGGGATTTGTTCTCACCGGAGTATCCGGCTGTAGTTGTGTCTGTATGTGTGCATGACAACAGGTGGGACAGTATCGGGGTCACGCAGAGGATGAGAGATCGAGATAGCGTGGAGATTACGGGCGTAGAAGATTACTAGTGGTTTATTACTAGACATGTACTGAATTTCTAAACACTAGTCTGTTAATTGTAGCCGAATATGTGAAGGTTAATTGTAGTTGAATAAGATGACAGTATTTTATATAATGTCTTGTGCTTGTTTATATACATTTGAATAAATGTTAAAAGCAAAATTTTGACCCACATTTTCTAGCAAAGATCCAATTAATCCCAAAAGATAATCGAGTTAGAGCCCGGGTCCCCACA
>NC_133317.1:14217719-14238519 GCF_012295235.1 Primulina huaijiensis | reverse complement strand
GGATTGATTTGACAGCGAGGAGCTTCATATAGTGCTCAGAGTCAGAGACCGCCACAGCCCGCCGCCCAGTTTCCACCACCTCCTCCTCGATTTGATAGTGGAAGCAGTATTAGTGGCAAGAAAGATTTTCTGAAAGCGAGAGGTAGACAGTTTAAGAGATCAGGGAGCAGTTCGTCGAGCTCCAGTGGGTCACGACAGAGAGGTCCTGGCCAGAGTTTAGAGTATACAGGTGGTTATTGCAGTTCTTGTGGAGGCAGACATGCGACAGAGCAGTGTCAAGGTGTGACGGGCCGATGTAATATCTGTAGACAGCAGGGACACTTTGCCAGGGTCTGTCCACAGAGAGGGGCACAGCAAACTCAGAGTGTAGGAGCGTCTGGCTCAGTAGCTCAGCCTGAGAGGCAAGCTTCATCTGTTAACTCCTTTTAGCCGCCACCTGCACAGACCCAATCCCGAGCCAGAGGTGGCCAGACCGTGAGCTAACCTCCCAGACAGCAGGCTCGAGTATTTGCACTGACAGAAGAGCAGGCCCAAGATGCGCCAGATGATGTGATTGCAGGTAACTGTTTTCTTTGCGGTTATCCTGCTTATGTGTTGATAGACACCGGTGCATCTCATACTTTTATATCTGAGCGTTTTTCGTTGATGCATGCTTTACCTGTCGAGTCCTTGTCTGCTGTAGTGGCTATTTCTTCTCCATTGGGAAGTGTTCTTGTATCTGTGACTTAAGTTAGGCATTGTATACTACAGTTTGAGGGTCACGAGATTGATTTAGATTGCATTGTGCTTGGTTTAGCTGATTTTGATTGTATTGTCGGTATCGATATGTTAACCAAGTACAGAGCCACTGTAGATTGTTTCCAGAAGATTGTTAGATTTAGACCAGAGATGGCTAACAAATGGAAATTCTACGGTAAGGGTTCCAGATCTCGGATTCCCTTAGTATCTGCTCTGACTATGAGTAGATTGTTATAGAAAGGAGCAGAGGGGTTCCTTGTATATTCAGTAGATCTACTGAAATAGAGCTCAGCATTGGCAGATCTGCCAGTGGTTTGCGAGTTTACTGATGTATTCCCTGATGAGATTCCGGGATTACCTCCAGTCAGAGAGGTAGATTTTAGCATCGACCTAGTACCAGGTACGGTTCCTATTTCTCGAGCTCCTTATAGAATGGCACCGATCGAGTTGAAAGAATTGAAAGAACAACTTGAAGATTTGTTGGCCAAGGGATATATCAGACCGAGTGTATCTCCTTGGGGCGCACCAGTGCTATTCGTGCGAAAGAAATACGGTTCGATGAGATTGTGTATCGATTACCGGCAATTGAACAAGGCAACAGTAAAGAACAAGTACCCATTGCCTCGCATCGACGATTTGTTTGATCAATTGCAGGGATCCTCTGTCTATTCCAAGATCGATCTGAGATCTGGCTATCATCAGCTGAGAGTTAGAGATGTTGATATACCGAAGACAGCATTCCGAACCAGGTATGGACATTATGAGTTTATTGTCATGCCTTTTGGTTTAACGAATGCGCCAGCGGTATTTATGAGTCTGATGAACCGTGTCTTTCAGAGGTATCTGGATGAGTTTGTGATTGTTTTTATAGATGATATTTTGGTTTACTCAAGAAATGAGACTGATCATGCTGAGCATTTGAGAATTGTGTTGCAGACGTTAAGAAATGAGCAACTGTATGCTAAACTGTCAAAGTGTGAGTTTTGGCTGAGACAGGTTGTCTTCTTGGGTCATATCATATCTGGAGACGGTATTTCTGTTGATCCGAGTAAAGTGGAAGCTGTGATCAGTTGGCCGAGACCGACTTCTGTGCCAGAGATACGCAGTTTCATGGGTTTAGCAGGGTACTATCGACGATTTATTAAAGATTTCTCCAGTATTGCGAAACCGATTACCCAGTTGACACAGAAGAATACTCCATTTGTGTGGTCTGAAGATTGTGAGTCTAGTTTCTTAGAGTTGAAGAGACGACTAACCAGTGCTCCAGTGTTGACGATACCTTCAGGTACAGGTGATTTCGTTGTATATTGTGATGCATCGCACAGAGGGTTAGGATGTGTTCTTATGCAGCGACAGCATGTTATTGCCTATGCTTCGAGACAGTTGAAGCCACACGAGACTCGATACCCAATTCATGATCTTGAATTGGCGGCTATCGTATTTGCACTGAAGATATGGCGACACTATCTGTACGGCGAGAAATTTGAGATCTACTCTGATCACAAGAGCTTGAAATATCTGTTTTCTCAGTCAGAATTGAATATGAGACAGCGTAGATGGCTTGATCTACTGAAAGACTTTGATTGCGAGATCAAGTACTATCCAGGGAAGTCGAATGCAGCAGCGGATGCTTTGAGTCGAAAGGTATGTTCCTTATCCTTGTCGACGATAGGTGTTTCGAATATGATAGAAGATTGTTGCTTTTCTGGATTAGCATTTGATACAGATAGTAGGCCGTTGCGACTTGCCACTATTCAGTGTGAACCAGATTTGATTGTTCGCATCAAAGAGGCACAAAGAACAGATCAGAGTGTTCAGAAGTCGATTGATATGGTCAGATCAGGACATATTTCTGAGTATCAGGTACTTGATCATGTTTTGTATGTGAATAACCGTCTTGTAGCCCAGATATCTCAGATTTGAAACAACAGATACTGTCAGAAGCGCACTGTAGTCGGTTCAGTATTCATCCTGGTGGCAGGAAGATGTACAATGATCTGAAAACACAGTTCTGGTGGAAACAAATGAAGACAGATATTGCAGAGTTTGTGTCTAAGTGCTTGAATTGCCAACAGGTGAAGGTCAAAAGAAAGAAGCCCGGAGGGTTACTTCAGAGTTTAGCTATTCCTGAGTGGAAATGGGATCACATTTCCATGGATTTCGTCACGAAGTTACCACGATCATTCCGAGGCTGCGATGCGATTTGGGTTGTGATAGATAGATTGACCAAATCCGCATGTTTCATTCCGTACAAGATGACGTACCGACATGATCAGATGGCAGATATATATGTAAAAGAGGTTGTCAGATTACATGGTGTGCCGAAGTCGATCGTATCAGATCGTGATCCACGATTCACTTCACACTTTTGGCACAGTCTACAGCAGGCTCTAGGTACGACTTTACACTTGAGTACTGCTTACCATCCCCAGACAGACGGACAGTCAGAGCGGACTATCCAGACTTTAGAAGATATGCTGAGAGCTGTAGTACTAGATTTTGGTACTAGTTGGCAAGATTCACTAGCTCTTTGTGAATTCTCGTACAACAACAGCTACCAGACTAGCATCGAGATGGCACCGTTCGAAGCTTTATACGGAAAGAAGTGCAGATCTCCGTTGTACTGGGATGACATCTCAGAGGTACCAGAACTTGGGCCTGATATGATTCGTGAGATGACTGAGAAAGTAAAGATAATTCAGAAGCGAATGAAGACGGCACAAGATAGACAGGCGAAGTACGCGAACATCAGACGTAGACCGTTAGTGTTTGAGCAGGGAGACAGAGTATTCTTGAAGATTTCTCCTTTCAGAGGCGTTGTCAGATTTGGCAAACGTGGGAAATTGTCTCCGCGATACATCGGTCCATACGAGATTCTCGAGAAGATAGGAGATCGTGCCTATCGACTCGCCATTCCGCCTTCTCTATCTGGGATACATGACGTCTTTCATGTATCGATGTTGCGTAGATATATGCCAGATAGTTCTCATGTCATTCAGCCTGAAGAAGCCGAGCTAGATCAGACTTTGAGTTACGTTGAGCAGCCGATTCAGATTCTTGATCGGAAAGAGAAACAGCTCAGAACGAAGACTATTCCATTAGTGAAAGTTCAGTGGAGTCGTCATGGTACTGAAGAAGCGACTTGGGAAACAGAATCAGAGATGAGACAGAGATATCCAGAACTATTTGCATGATGTGAGTATTTATTCAGTTTGATTATCTTGCTTTTATACACGCTTTGATTGATTTCCTGAGATTTCGGAGACGAAATCATATCTTAGAGGGGGAGAAATGTAATGCCCGAGATTTTTATCCTGTTAATCTGAGCCGATTTATTGATTCATTGATATGATTATAGACAGAGCACGTCGAATTTGGATTGGAGTTATTGAGTTGTAATTATGTGCAAAGATTTTGTGTGAGACCCGAAGGTCTCGCGCATATGCGCGGCTGGTGGGCGCGCATATGCGCGAGCTGAGTGAGTCCAAGAGATGCTGAGACGAAGGTCTCGCGCATATGCGCGACAAGAGGCGCGCATATGCGCGAGATGTCCAGAGAAGTGGGCGCATATGCGCCGAGAAGGGGCGCGCATATGCGCCAGCAGATAAAATTGTTAAGTGCCGAGACAGTAGGTCTCGCGCATATGCGCCGGTTGAGGTCGCGCATATGCGCGAGACGTGCAGAATGAAAAATAAGCCAAGTGTCCTTGCCATGCATATAACATGTAATCTCACATTCTCCCTTCATTCAGAGCTAGACCACCGAAGGAATCCATGGGAGGACTCTCAAATTTTCTTCAAGCTTAAGAAATTGACTTCACACAAGCCGATCATCCGATTTTCGATCCGAGACTAGATTCGTGCTCCTCTCATCAAGAGCTATCTAAGGATGTAAGTGTTATTACTTTTCAACATGATTTGAAGTTGAGATGGTTGGGGGAAATCAGAGTTTGATTGTTAGTAATTGTTCTTGTGATTATTGGGAACGTTTATTCGCAACCGGATCGAAGAAATGGTACCGTATGCAATTGTTGTGAATTTCAGCATATATTGATGTAATTGAATAGATTTTGATATGCTAGAATTAGAATTGGGATGATATAATCTTGTTTATGAGTTATTGAGATTGATTATTGATGTTTGAGTTGACCGGTATCGCAAGATTACGTCGTTATGCCGCCGGAATGTACCGAGATTGAATATTGATCCGTATGTGTACTTCTTTGAGTTAGAGGTTGATATGGTACATTGTATATATGTCTTTTCAGATTGGTATTGACTGATTGATATCGAAATTTCAAGACTTCGACTTGTTCAGACCGGGACTACGACAAGAAAGGTATAATTCATGTGAACACGGGAAGACATGACTCGATTCAGACTGGATACGAGTTTCCCAAAATCACATACTAGATTCTTAATTATGTTTGATTATGATTATGTCTTGTTTATAGATTTATATTCAAGCATTTGAGATAGGAGTCATTGACAGATTGTCAAACTAGACGTTCGGTGTATCGACGCATAGGAGCAGATCATCTCCGATTGTAGACATTCGATACAGATATGACCGAAGTCTAGGAATAAGACGTACCGCCACCCAGATTGGGAGAGTAGGTGGGAGACTTGTTACGTCTTATTTACACCAAGATCCCTAGACTTAGATATGAGTCGAGTCAAAGAATAAGAGTTGAAGAGTTTTATCTGTATTCACTGGTGGTGTGTCATAATTACTGATTTATGTGTTATGATTTTGTATTTACTTGCATGACATGCATGTATACATGTTTTATACTGGGATTTGTTCTCACCGGAGTATCCGGCTGTTGTTGTGTCTGTATGTGTGCATGACAACAGGTGGGACAGTATCGGGGTCACGCAGAGGATGAGAGATCGAGATAGCGTAGAGATTACGGGTGTAGAAGATTACTAGTGGTTTATTACTAGACATGTACTGAATTTCTATACACTAGTCTGTTAATTGTAGCCGAATATGTGAAGGTTAATTGTAGTTGAATAAGATGACAGTATTTTATATAATGTCTTGTGCTTGTTTATATACATTTGAATAAATGTTAAAAGCAAAATTTTGACCCACATTTTCTAGCAAAGATCCAATTAATCCCAAAAGATAATCGAGTTAGAGCCCGGGTCCCCACACAGTCTGTGCCAAGTGCTCACGTCGTCATGCTGGGACTTGTATGTATGGTTCGGGAAAGTGTTACCAATGTGGTAGTACTGACCACATATTGAAGAATTGTCCTCAGAAGAATCTGCCTACGCAAGGCAAAGTTTTTGCTCTGCATGCTGCGGAGACTAACCCAGATACGATGCTCATGACTGGTATCCTAAATCTTTAAGTTGTATTTGAAGTTTAATGTTTTGGGTTAAGATTTTGAACTTAGAATTTATGATAGGATTGCATGTTCTAATCAGTGTTATTCACGGAAATTTAGGTTAGGAGAACTTTGACCTTTGCATGTCTATAAGCATAGTTCTTGTAAAACTATTGGGTTAGCATGATATTCCAATCTTTCAGGGAGAATCTTTATAGCCGGTTCGGCTACGAAAGCCTTGATAGATTCAAGGGCTACTCATTCATTCATTTCAGAAACCTTTGCAAATTCTCTCAAGATCAAGACAATTGGGCTAGACATAGCGTATTCAGTAGCATTGCCTTCTAGAGAGGAGATGACAGCTATTAATGTGATTCGAGATATAGACCTCGAACTTCACGGTAATCTCATTTATGCGGATCTTATCATGCTACCAATGCCCGAGTTTGATATCATTCTGGGTATGGACTGGCTTTTGAGGAACAGAGTTTTGATTGACTTCCAGCGGAGATCTGTTCTAGTTCGACCGCCTGGGATGGAACAATTCTTATTCGAACCAGATAGGTATTTTAATTTACCGCGTATGATATCTTGTGTCCAGGCTAGGAAGCTCATTCATAGAGGGTGCCGAGCATTTTTAGCTACTCTTGTATCTGTTCCTGAGACGCCCAAACAGTCAGCATCCGATGTTCCTATTGTCAAAGACTTTCTAGATGTTTTTCCTGATGACGTCACTGGTTTACCACCTGTGCGAGAGGTGGAATTCTCTATTGAGCTTATGCCAGGTACCGTGCCGATCTCAAAGGCACCGTACCGATTAGCACCGACAGAGATGGAAGAACTCAAGAAGCAGATTCAGGAACTTCTTGACAAGGAGTTCATTCGCCCGAGTTTTTCTCCATGGAGCGCGCCAGTCTTATTTGTGAAGAAGAAGGATGGGTCGATGAGGCTTTGCATTGATTATCGGGAGTTGAACAAAGTTACAGTGAAGAACAAATACCCACTCCCGAGGATTGAAGATTTATTTGATCAGTTGCAGGGAGCTTCAGTATTCTCCAAGATTAATCTGCGTTCTGGTTATCATCAGCTGAGAGTGAGAGACGCCGATGTTCTCTAGACTGCTTTTAGGACTCGTTATGGTCACTTCGAGTTCCTGGTGATGCCGTTCGGTTTGACGAATGCGCCAGCGATCTTCATGGATCTCATGAATCGCGTATTCCAGCCGTATCTTGATCAGTTCGTTATAGTATTCATAGACGATATTCTGATCTACTCAAAGAATCAAGAGGATCACAGCAGACATCTGACCACAGTATTGCGGACCTTACAAAAGCATAAGCTATTCGCGAAGTTCAGCAAGTGCGAGTTCTGGTTAGAGAAAGTGGCGTTCTTAGGCCACGTCGTTTCTAGCAGCGGTATGGAGGTAGACCCGGCGAAAGTTGCAGCAGTCAGGGATTGGGTTGTGCCGCAAAATGCATCAGAGATCCGTAGTTTCCTTGGGCTAGCAGGATACTATCGGAAGTTTATTCGGGGATTCTCCTCTATTGCAGTTCCACTCACATCATTGACGAAAAAGAATGTTAAGTATGTGTGGAGCGAGGAATGTCAGAAGAGCTTCGATGCATTGAAGCAAGCTCTTATTTCAGCACCAGTGTTGGCCATGCCATCAGGACCCGGAGATTTTGTTTTGTATACCGATGCTTCGAAACTCGGGTTAGGCGCGGTATTGATGCAGCATGGGAAGGTGATAGCATATGCTTCTCGTCAGTTGAAGATTCATGAGAAGAATTATCCTACCCATGATTTAGAGTTGGCAGCCGTAGTATTTGAATTGAAGATTTGGAGACATTATTTGTACGGGGAGAAGTGCCAGATCTTTACCGACCACAAGAGTCTCAAATACTTCTTTACACAGAAAGAGTTGAATATGCGGCAGAGGCGTTGGTTGGAGCTAGTGAAGGACTATGACTGTGACATTAGCTATCATCCTGGCAAAGCTAATGTAGTTGCAGACGCGTTGAGCAGGAAAGTCGCAGGGATGGCTCATTTGGTGGTTTCGAGACCTCTTCAGTTTGAGATACAGATGTTTGATCTAGAGACATATCCTCCAGGTAGAGTTCCTCGTCTATCTACTTTGACGATTCAGTCTTCTCTTCTAGACCTTATTCGCAGTTGACAGTTAGCAGACGAGCATTAGCTAAGTGGAAGCAGAGAGATGAAGCCAAGGGCAGTATCTTGTACACAGTTAGAGACGGTATTGTGAGATATCGGGACAGAATATGGGTTCCTAGCAGCGATTCTATTCGAGCAGATATTTTAGCTGAGGCCCATATGTCGCCGTACTCTATTCATCCAAGGAGTACGAAGATGTACTATGATCTGCAGTTATTATATTGGTGGCCAGGAATGAAGAGGGATATCAGAAGATTTGTATCTGAGTGTCTGACGTGTCAACTAGTGACAGCGGAACACCAGAGACCAGCAGGTTTACTCAAGCCTCTTCCTATTCCCGAACGGAAGTGGGAGAATGTCACCATGGATTTTGTTATCGGATTGCCGAAATAAGTCAGAGGGTCGAATGCTATATGGGTGATTGTAGATCGTCTTACGAAATCAGCTCATTTCTTGCCTATTAAGACAACTTTCTCCATGATCCAGTATGCAGAGTTATATATTCGGGAGATCGTTAGACTTCATGGTATTCCCGTTTCTATAGTTTCTGACCGAGACCATAGATTCACTTCCTCATTTTGGAAGAGTCTACATTCAGCTATGGGTACGAAGTTGTTGTTTAGCACAGCTTTTCACCCACAGACAGATGGTCAGTCCGAGAGAGTTATCCAGATTTTGGAGGATCTTCTTCGTGCATGTGTCCTCGATTTCTCCGGGAGTTGGGAATCAAAGCTACCGTTGGTGGAGTTTACCTATAAAAACAGTTTTCAGTCGTCTATAGGTATGGCTCCATATGAAGCACTGTACGGTCGTAAGTGTAGATCTCCTATACATTGGGATGAAGTAGGGGAGAGATCAGAGTTGGGTCCGGAGATTGTGCAGCAGGCGGCTGATACAGTAGTCAAGATCCGTGACAGGATGAGGACTGCTCAGAGTAGACAGAAGAGTTATGCGGATCAGAGAAGAAGAGCTCTAGAGTTTGCTGTTGGTGACCATGTTTTCGTGAAGATAGCACCGATGAAAGGTGTCATGCGGTTCGGGAAGAAAGGAAAGCTCAGTCCGAGATTCATTGGACCATTTGAGATCCTCGACAGGGTTGGGACGTTAGCTTATCGTGTTGCTCTTCCGCCGAATCTGGCCGGAGTACACAACGCGTTTCACGTCTCCATGTTGAGGAAGTATATGGCGAATCCATCACATGTCTTGAACTTTGAACCGTTGCAGCTCACTCCGAATTTGTCATATGAGGAAAGACCAGTGCAAATTTTAGATAGACAGGAGAAAAAGCTTCGGAACAAAATGGTCAAGCTAGTGAAAGTCAAATGGCTCAATCATTCAGAGGAGGAAGCTACGTGGGAATCTGAGCCAGAGATGAAGAGTCGATATCCCGAGTTATTCGGTAAGTTATAATTTCGTGGACGAAATTCCTTTAAGGGGGGTAGAGTTGTAGAACCGAAAATCAGATTACGTATAAGTCATGCATAATTTCTATTATTTAATTAAAATGAATTTTTATGAAAATATGAAGTGTTTTATTTATTTTAAAAGAAGATGTTTAGTTTTATATTTTCAAGATAAATACGCGAAGTCGGACCGGAGTTTGGAGATTGGAGATAAGATTAATAATAAGACTAATAATAAGAAAGATATTCCTAAATTTAATTTAAGTCAAGGAATAATTTAATTTAAAGGAATAGAATGTTATATGATTTATTAAATTAACTAGAGATAAGAAATTAAATAAGTTCTTTAGGTATATATTTAATTAAAACTTAAATTAAATAAATAATTGAGGATGAATTAATCTAGGTATAATATATTCAAGAAATTAAACATAACATTTAAATACTTAAATTGAGGTCAAGCATGCCATATAAAATTCTAAGCAAGATTTGAAACTAAATTAATGCATTAAAATATACATAATGAAGGTTTAAAATCTTAAACAAGTAAAATGCAAGGTTAAATAAAAATATATCATGCAAAGGAGTAACAATTTCGGTCAAAACATTTCTTAGATGTAGTAAATTTCATTCAAATCACCTCATTAGTTTTTAAAGTAAATATAATTCTCCACCCTTAATTCACTAGTTATTAGTTTATTCAAATGCTATAATTCACATAAATTTTCCTCAAACCATTGTCTTAGAAGCTTAACGTGCACATACAGTAGGAATAATAAGAAGGGAAACCAACGGCAACAAGAGGAAGGAGTAGCAATTCAAACCCATTCAAATTTACCACTAAATGGTTTTTATAGTGTATTCATTTCCCACTTTTAAACTCCTTAATTATGGGTAATACATGCACCATAATTCTCCTTGAAGCTCCTCAACCCCTTTATGCTAGCAACTAAACATGAATAACAGTAAGAAGAAGAGTACAAGAACCCGGCAGCAAGAGAATCAAAAACATTTCAAATCCCATACAACTCCTTGACTTGTAACCTCCAACTTAATGCATATTATGGCACCTTTAACACCTCCTATAATACTCATCTTCATTGTCTAGCAATCACAAACCCTCACCTTCGAAATACATCAGAATAGCAGCAGCTTAGGATCGAGAATAGCAGCAGAGAAAAGTAAGAAAGGAACCAACTCCGTTCCGCCGCTCGTATTCGTCGTATTGATTTGTTTTTGGCAAAACAAATTCCAGGCATGTATATATTATTTCTTTTCTCTTCAATCAAGGACTATAGATATTTTAAAACATTATATGTTCATGATTCATGAGGCAAAACGAAATTTGACAGCAACAATTTTGGAAAAAAAAAAAAAATCTGCACAGGTTCTCTCCATTGGCTTATGTCTTCGTTTGAGATGTTTTTTGTGGTTTCAGGATGTGGTTCGTTTCCAGGCAACTAGGGCTGCTTCTAGGCATAATTTAGATTGTGTTAGAGTGCTTTTGGTTCAATTGTTTCGGTCCATACACTCAAGAACAGAGAAATGACAGCAAGTTCTTCATAGGTGCAGAATTGAATCACGTTTTTTTTCTCTTGGTTGGTTAAGGAGTGAGTTCGGATCGTGGCTGTCTTAAGGACCATAGCCATGGTTAGAACCCTTCCTTATCATGTCTCGGAAGTGATCAAGTCAGATTTTTAAATGATCGGTTCATGGTTCATTAGATTTTACAGCAACATATCAAGATTCCTCTGTTTTTAAAATTTTGATCTTTGTATGAGTGAGTTCCGTTTTGAGGTGCTTGGGTGGGCTGTGGCTGAATTCTAACCCATAGCCATGGTTCATACAACACTCCCTCATGTCTAGATTGTGCCATGGTTGATCATATAGCCACCGGAACGAAACAAGACAACATATTAATTCGATTACTATAGCACAGAATTTCTGGGTACTCTTGGTTTGAGTTGTGCATTGTCTTAAGTGATGGCTTGGTTTGTGGTTGGCTTTTAGCCTTTAGCCATTGTCCAAACCATGCCTTAGGATGTTAGTAAGAGTCCTTGGGCGGTGGTTCAAGCCCATAGTCATTAATTTCAGAATTTTTACTACAAACACACAAGCTGCTACTGCTGCCTTTTTGACAGCAGCTTTGGGTCACGGTTTTGGTGGTGGTTTGAGTTCTTGGTTGGCTTTTAGTCTATGTCCTTGGACTGGACACTATCTTAATGAGTTAGGAAAGTCGTGTTTTCGGCCGTTTGTGATTTGGTCGAGTTTAGAGGTCGTACGAGAATTCACGGTGAAAGGTGCCAAAATGACTCTCGAAAGAGTGTTTTATGTTTTTGGATTTCATTCACCAATTTTCGTGTACAGTTATCATCATGCATATTTTTCAGTATGTTTGGGGTATTTTTAATCATGGTTAAATGTCGGTTTAATGTTGGTTCGGGTTGGTACGAAGCCATGATTAAAAATCAAGTTATTGGTTCTAATCGTCTCGTTTTTGGTTCTATTGTCAAGTTTTTGTCAAGTTAAGATTTATTGCATGTGTCACATATTAGAAGTAAGTAGCAGCAAGCCTGGGAACGATCCAACTCATCCGGTAAAAATAATGTTTTAATTATATTACGTGCATAAAAATATAAAATGTTTATTTTTGAGATATATGCGATATGTCTTGTGGCCACCTTATGTTATGGGTTTAGAAGTCGGTAGGCGCAACCGAGGACCTCTCCGCCCGGTGACTTACGATCGGTTTATGATTATGTATGGGTACGGACATCCAGTCCAAGGGCTGTGATTGATCTCTACCGCCCAGTATACTGTGGTTTAGTCTGATCAGGCGCTCACATTATGTTATGGACCACTTGCTTAGAACATTATCTCTACCAGAAAATTATGATATGATATGACAGAGCTCTATGGAGCAAAGCTTTTACGTATGATTTTCAGATATGCACGTAGATATAATTACTCATGATACGATTTTCACCATACGCTTTACGATACCATATTTTTACGTTGCATGCGATTTTATTGTATATTTACTTGTTATTCACGATATATACATGTTGAGTCTTTAGACTCACTAGACTTGATTGTTGTAGGTACCGATGAGGTCGAGACGGAGGGCGTAGATCAGTGAGCTATCTTGGGGCAGCTGTAGTATACCCGAGGACCTCATGTTTTAGTTTATGCATTTTTATTATGTTTAAACTCAGTTTTAATATGTTGGATTATTTTTAAGTTGGTATTTGAAACAATATTTCCTTCCGCTGTTATTTTAAAGTTGAAATTATTTACATGTTTATTTTGAAGCAAGTTATTTATTTATTTAGAAAAATTTTAATAATTCCGCAAAAATATGAATACGAAATACGGGCCTTTACAACTTTATTAAATTAAAGAAAAGGGGAAATAAGCAAACCCATTCCCGTAGCCTTTGTTTTCCTTTTTCTTCACAATCCCGTCACCCTCATCACCTTCAAATTGGAGAGGCCATAACTTTACCGTCTGGCGTCGAAATCTCGAACGGTTTGAGGGGTTTTCTTTCTTACTTCAGTAGCTTCGTTTTGAACCATGAATCGCCACTTTTGATGCTCGTTTCAGCCCAAATCGAGGCCTGTTCGTGGCTGCTTCTGTTGGCTCGATTTAGGTGAGATTTAAGTTTAGTTTCTTGGAGTTTTGTTGTGTGTTGGAGTGGGTTTTAAGTCTTGTGATTTCCCTGTAACTCCAGCTCGTTTTTTGAATTTTTCCAGCTTGTTTTCTGAATTTTTTTAGCTCGTGAACAGTAACTCCGACGAGTTTCCAGTGGGTTATCACCTCGAGACCGCTAGCGACTAGAGTAAGCTTCGACCATGTGAGTTCCTAGTCCAAAATTTCAGCTTCTAAGCGTGATAGTAGGCTGCTGAAATTTGGATTTTTACCCGTTTCGATTTAAATTGTTTTCGTCGTTCGAATAGCGTTTTATTGACATATTTGTTGGATAATTGTTGTAGGTTCGGTCATTGGAAATCTTCGAGGTATATTCGGCGAGCCTATTAATTATGTCGAATCGTTTTGTATTATATTGAAAGATATTATAGTATGGTTGTTATCGTTGGAATTAATCTAAGGATTATCGAGTTGATAATGGTTGGAATGTAAATAATGATGAGTTGTGGAATTATTCGGCTTATTTTGTTATTCTAGGCTGAGGGAGTTTAGTTGATCATTCTTGAAGATCATTTTCACGATATAGGTATGTTACAGCTTGGTAACATACGACGGTAAAACATAAATTTTGTTTAATTGTCATTCTGTGTTACATGGATCATGTTTATGACTTGTTGACTATTGTTAATTGTTAAATTCTTTCGTTGTGGTCTATGTTTATTATTATGACATATTATTGGCATTTAGCATAGGGCATACAGTTATGACATTCATGTTGAGCCCTATTGTTCTTGTTAGCCATTGTTGATATCTGTTGTTATCTGGCACTGTTGTTTATCTCGAGATCATTTTGTGGCTGATAGGCCTATACACATGAGACCATAGATGTGATTGAACAATCCTGTGGTTAGTGCAGCCTTTTGAGGTGAGCGCTGGGATTGTGTCATCTGGTTCGTTCTGTTGTGCCATCATGTTATATCGTATCAGCTGTATGGAGGCCGAGTCAGGGGTGTTATTCAGCACAACTTGGCATACCTCGCATACTTGGCAGGGAGGTTTAGCTGCATGACGATGTAGCTCCCCTGTGTTGTTTCTCGAGCATTATTCCAGTTGTTATCGTACCGTTTGTTGGCTCCTGTTATCCCGATTATTCGTTGAGCCTTTCATGCATTGCATATTACATTTTATTATATGATTATGCATGATTTATGATTATTGTTGTTATTGTTGAACTGTTTCATACCAGAATCCTAACCTCAGTTGTTTACTGGGGGGGCTACTGTGGTTGCTATTGGGCACCATGGTAGATCTCTCGAGTCGTTTTTCAGCATCAGGCCGGGGTTCCGCCAGTGGAGCTCGAGATTGAGGTTGGATTGCTTGGTTCTGTCAGTGGAGTTTCCCAGTTAGTCTACATGTATGTCTTGAGTTTGTTTCAGTCTTGTATTGTAGTTTATTTGCCTGGGAGATGCCCCGTGTATCTGTAGTGATATTTGGTAGTTTTTGTAATGTTCTGAGTCTACCCTATGATTCTTATGATCTGGTGAGTATTTGGTAATTTTTAATTTCTGTTTAGTCCTGGCCAGTGCGGCTATAGGTTGTTGACTTCGGTTTTTGTTTTTATGACTCTAGTTGGAGTATATTTTGATATAAACTGCTGCTTGAGTTTTTCGAGATGTCCTACTTACGGGAGGGTCATGCCGAAATTTTTCTAGGCCTTGAGGTCCGTTTTAAAGTACTTTCAAACCATTTCCGCTGCAGTTTTAAATCAAACCATTACTGTTTGATCATTAATTGTCGTTAGAGTAAATGGGCCTCACACGCTGCGACCTAATTCTAACATGAGGGACATGCAAATAACTTAACTTGACCAACCCTTCAAAATCGAACCAAAAACGAGGCAATTACGCCCAACGAACTTAGTATTCAATCATGGCTTCGTACCAACCCAAACCAACATCTAACCATCGTTTAGCCATGATTAAAATATTCTTAAAATATTGGAAAGCATGACCATAGGGCTTTAATACATGAAAATTGTGCATGGAGGCCAAAATCATGAAACGCTCTTTCGAGAGTCACTTTGGCACATTGCACCGTAAATTCTTGTACGACCTCTAAACTTAACCAAATCACAAACGGCCAAAACCATGACCTTCCTAACTCAATAAGGTACTGTCTAGTCCAAGACCATAGGCTAAAATCCAACCAAGAACTCAAACGACACCTCTGAACCGAAGCCAACCTGCTGTCCAACAAAAATACAATAGCAGTGGCCGTGCTTCCGTGCTTCGTTTGTGAGACTATTGGCCATTGGGGCTTGAACCACCGACTAGAGCCTCTTACCACCATCCTAAGGTGTGGCTTGAACCATGACTATGGGCCCTAGGCCAGCCAAAATCCAAGCAAACACCCAAGACAATCCCAAGCTTCACCCGAGAACACACTTGGCACGCGTGGGGGAGTTGTTTTTTTTGCTGTCAAATGAAGGATCTAATGGTTATGAGGTTAACCATGGTCCATGCTAGACATTCTAAGGTGTTGTATGAGTCATGGCTAAGGGCTAGAAGCCAACCACAACCCACCTAACACCCCAAAACCGAAACTCAACACACTCAACAAAACCAGAATTTTAAAACCGAAGGGACACTTGTGTTGTTTCTTTTAAAATCCGATGGGACCATGAACCAAACCATGAAAGGGAATCTTGGTCACGTCCTAGACAAGCCAAGGAGAGATTCTAACCATGGCTACAGCTCCTAGGGCAGCCAAGATCAGAACCCTCCCCCTTTGACATCAAAACAAGAAAAGCGAGACACAAAAATGACATGATGGGGAGTTGCTGTCACAACTCGTTTTTCTGGGGTGAATGGCATGCAACCAATGGACTAAACCCTTTCTAACACACCCTATAACATGACCATAAGCAGCCTTGAGCGCCTGGAACGAGCCATACCCTGAAACCATCAAAACAAATACCAACGTGAAGCATGAAGGGAAAGAGAAAAATCTATGCAGAATTTTGTGAAGTGTTGCTGAACAAATTTCGGTTTTTGCTATTAAAATCATGAACAAATATGGTTTAAAAACATGTATATGACTTGATTGAAGAGCAAGGAAAGATATAAACATGCTTGGAAATCGTCTGAAAAGAAAACGAATTAATACGACGATACGGCGCGACAGAGACGAAGTTCTTTTTCTTTACTACTTTTCTCTCTTATTTTCCTCTAGCCTCACACGATTTTTTTTTTGAAAGTTGCTCTGAAATTTTCAAATGGATGGAGAGGAGAATGTCTAGGGAAATGAATAGGGTGGTTGCAAGATATATGGGGATAGAATGGCAAGGTAGAAATCTTTCTATCCTAGAGTTTGAGAGATAAGGGAAATGATTTGATATTGTATAATTGAGGGAGGTTTAATGGGATGAGATGACCGATTTTTTTCTCATTCAAAATAGGGTAGGAAATTGCTTATTTAATAATTACTTTGTGATTAAAAGGTGGGAGAATTATCTCCCTAGAAAAGAATAAGGAATGATATCAAATGGTGAGTTGTCAAACCAATAACAAATCTTTGAAAAGTGGGGTGGCCGAATTCTACCAAGTAAATGGGGTGAGAATATTGCTTAATTATTAATTGTTGATGATTAAATGTGAGAGAATTAATCATACCAAGGAAAGGGATCAATAATGGATAGTTGCCAAATATTTAAATCCTTTAAAGGAGGTGGCTGATTTTCTAAGATAATGAAGGGAAAAATATTGCTTAAATATTGTATTTAAATCTTTAGAGTTTTATCTACCCATTAGGTATTTTAGTGAATTAAATAAATTAATTTAGGGAGACTATTTTCTTGCATGCATGGCTAAATATTTAAATTAAATTTACTAACATGTTAAGTTACAATTTCTTAAATAAAATAAGCCTAGATTAACTTATCTCAATTGGTCACATATTTTATTTTAGGCTTTTAATTAAATTATTGGACATAAAAGAATTTATTTACTATTTATCTCTAATTAATTAATTAATTTCTTAAACTTTATTTTACCTTAAAATAAATTATTATTTATCTTAAAAAAATTCTAGGAATGTTTTCTTATCATTAAATTTTATCTTCAATACTCCAACTCCAGTCCGGCCTCACTTATCTAACTGAAAAGATAAAATTAAACTACTGCGTAAAATAACTCAACAAATTTAAAGAAAAGAATTTAAATCCTCATGCATAAAAATCATTTTAATTTAAATAATAGTAATTATACATGGCTTATACGTAGTCTGATTTAACGGGTTCTACAGATTCGTTAACTCGAGGTACACTTTCGCTATCTGGATATGAGAGATGCTGACCGTGTGAGGTGTACTACTTATCTATTTAGGGATAACGCTTCTTTATGGTGGGAAGGAGCTGAGCAGGGTGTTAACCTTGCTACACTTACTTGGGCTCTATTCAAGACATTGTTCTACGAGAAATATTTTACTACTGATGTGAGAAGCCGTTTAAATTGGGATTTTATGACTCTCCGTCAGCGAGACGCTACTGTTGCTGAATTTGTGAAGAAGTTCGATAGGGGTTGTCACTTTGTACCCTTTATTGCCAGGGATGCCGAAGAAAAGCTTAGACACTTCATGGATGGTCTACGACATACTATACTGAATAATGTTATGATGATGTGTCCTTTGGATTATGCTATTGCAGTTACTTATGCATACCAGTCTGATCAATCCTTGAAAGACATCGAGTTTGGGTTACAACGCAAGAGACAACAGTATCAGAACAATAATGAACCAAATAAAAAGTCATATACGGGTCCTCCTAGACCTCAAGGGCCTCAAAAGCCCCAAGGTCAAGTTAAGAAACAAGCACCACAAAAGCCACCGAATCCTGGAGCACCAAAACCTGCGGAGAGGCAACCATGTAAAGAGTGCAATCGCTTTCATCTTGACAAGTGCAAATGGGGGACATTCAAGTATTTCTACTGTAAGGAGAATGGGCATAAAGCGGCTGATTGCCCAAAGAGGAAAGCATCTACTACAGCACGAGCTTATGTCATGCATGCAGAAGAAGAAGAGGAGGAGCCGGACACTACTCTCATCACGGGTAACCTAGTCATTTAACATTTTTATATTGCTTATTATTGCATGAAATGTTAAATTGGTTATTAGAAGGAATTGGGATGTAACGTACCGTACTTTTTACTTCTTAAAATTTGCGCAAAAATTAAAAATTTTCTCAAATACAAATAACTTTCAAAGTCTGATCACAATTAAACTGCCCATCCAAAAGTATTTGCGATACAAGAGCTCACAAATAAAGTTTGCTAAAGAAAATACTTGTTTAAATATCGTAAGCCAAAACGTGAAATCAGAGTATTAAAATTTTCATGCTTAAAAACTTAAAAACATAACACATGGGCGGTCCTCTGGCCTAGCCTCCTGCTCAGTCCAAGCCTGCTCCTTGGTCCCCACCCCTCGTCTCCTCAAAGTCATCCTCACATGCATCGATCAAGTCTAGTGAGTCTAAAGGCTCAACACGTATAAACTGAAAGTATCAAATAATACGTAATAAAATCACATGCATCTTCAAAATAGAGCGTACATAGTAGAAACATGAACTTGAACTTGATAACATGAACGTACTTGGAACTTGAGCGTAATAGCATAACATAGACCTGCCATAGTCATGAAAATTTTTGTAAACGTACTTGCATCATACATACTTGAGCATACATAACATAATTTTTGCATAGAAGCATGTTTAAATGCAAGTGACCCATACATAAATATGCCTGACAGACTGAACCACAGTACTGGGCTGACATGGAAGATCCACTGCCACATATGCTACTACTTAAATTATAATTCACCAAGTGTAGGTTGTCTATAAGTAATATATTTTGTAAGTACGATATCGATCCACGGAGAGGTTATTTTAAGTTTAAATTTATTAATTTATAGATTATCAAATGCAAGAATGAAATTTACAAATTATAAATTTTGTCAAAGATCGAGGATTTATTCTTGATTTATGTAATATTGTTTAACTAAAAGTAAAACAAAAGAAACCACTATAAATAATGGTTCCAAGAAAATTAAATATTTAAACACACACCTAATATAATATAGTTCCCACTATAGAAAATACCGAATTCACTGATATTTTATATATGGTACCTATGATTATATATATAACTATATAAATGTATAATTGCATTTAGTAAATGTTAAATTAAATCATTATATTTAATTTAGAACAACCGGCAGAGCCACGCTATTGCCTAAATAAAATATATGATTTAATAAGTTAGTTGCGGGAAAGTAAAAGTTAGTTTCAGAAAGTAAAAGTTAGTTACGATAAAATAAAATTTAGATGCAGAAAGTAAAAGTTAGTTGCGATAAAGTAAATGTTAGATGCTGAAAGTAAAAGTTAGTTGCGATAAAGTAAATTGATAACAACAAATAATTCATTTGATGTAAATTGATAACAACAAATAATTCATTTTTATACCTACAATAAAAAAAATTAGCAAAATGAAAAGAAATAAAGAAAGAATATACAAAATATAAACAATCTTTCTTTACCGAGAATTCATCATCTTCACCTTGACATAATAGATTTAGCTTTCCATAAGCTTACTTTTAATCAACACTAAAAACATCACTCATAATTGGGAAAATGAAAAATATATTGGAACTTTGAACTTTTATACACACTCACACTATATTTTACAATGGGATAGAATGATTCTCAAGCTAGCACAAAGCCTCTATTTATAGGCCAAATGAGAGAAATGGTCAAAAATTTTATTAATGCTATGCAGTTGTAATAGTAGTATTTGTCTCCTCAAACTTCAATTCCAAGTCAATTCTTTCAATGCTTTGTTCCACGACTTTAATCACCGAATTTGACTCTGCTCAAAACAACAAACATGTGAAGAATTGTCAGTAGATGAATTTGGCCACTTGGTTCACCTCATTTGGTTAAATATTGAAAAAATTATGATTTTTTTACTATATGCTGGTCATGATAAAAGTAAATTTGTCTTCCTTTTGATATTTTCACAATTTGATCATCTTAATGAACTTTTTAGGCAATTGTGTGTTCTGAAAAGTTGTAGATAATTTCTCAAGAATTCCAAACATGTTTGAATCACCTCCATTTGAATTTTCTAGATTGAGTTATCATAATTTTACCAACACGTAGAAAACCTGAAAATAAAACATATTTAGCAAGACATTTAAATATAAACAAACAATACTAAAATAACATAATTTTATAATTTTAATGAAACATAAATTTTAAAATATAGCTTTTAACATATAATAAATTAATAATTTTAAGTTTCATCACACCCCTACACTATCTTATTACTAGTCCCTTAGTAATAGTCCCTTAATGATAAAATTTATCGGAAAATCACAACCTAGATTCTTTATTCCTTTTATATATTTAAATATACAAACATATTCATTTTATAAACAAACTCATATACCGATATAT